>NC_059295.1:5693897-5771397 GCF_017591435.1 Portunus trituberculatus
CACTTAATACTTGTCTGTTTCACAGATTGTGTGAAAGCATGGGGTCAGAGCACACAGAACTATTACACAGATGTGCACTGGCTGTCTCGTGGGAGGATACTCGCCAGATTGTTTGAGTTGTGAGATAAGGTAGCTTCATTCTTATCAGAACAGGGGTCTCTTCTTGCCACATTTTTTTTTTAAACTACTCGGCTTGCACAACTGGCATATCTATCAGACATATTCAACAAACTGAAAGAGTTAGATATGTCTCTGCAAGGTAAGGACACAAACATTCTCAACCTGTATGACAAAGATGCTGGTTTTCAAAAAAATTAGGGCTATGAAAGGAGACATGCTCAGGGGGATATTTTACGTGTTTTCCTCTGTCAGATGCCTACTTTCCCGATAACATTATGAGAAAGCCACTGTGAAACCAGTCATTGTGGAACATATGTCCAACTTCATCAGTACTTTTTAAGTCTTACATTCCTGACATACATGAACAATCAGCACAGCTGGACTGGATTACAAATCCAATCCTCTTGTCTGGACAAGAGAAAATGCTTCCTATTTGCCTTCAGGAAACACTGATAGAAGTGTGTGCGGACCGTGGCCTAAAACTGTTATTTGAGAGATCAAATGTCACTTGCTTCTGGAGCTCTGTGAAGAAGGAGCAGCCAGACTTAGGAAAAATTGCCTTCGAAAAACTTCTTCCCTTTGGATCTACTTACCTTTGTGAGGCGTCTTTATCCGCAATAAGTGTTATCAAATCAAAACAGAGAAACAAATTGAATGTCAACCTGAAACAAAGCCTGATCATTGCAGTAGACTCAATACAGCCAAGCTGTAAGTAATTTTCATGCATTTTGTTTCTAAATAATTCTTTATATTTTAGCATTAAAGTTTTAATTTTATTGACCAGCACTCCTATTATGCACTCTTTTCATATTTGATATGTTATTTGCATTATGCTAAATGTAACTGAGTTTAATCAGCCATTACGGGGGTACGTAACAGTAGAAGGCGGCAATAAAGAGTACAATAGGTAAAAATGTTTGGACAGCACTGCGCTAGTGAACCAAAGATTGGAACTTTGGTCGAGGGGTTTTGCAAAATATTGGTCAAGTGTCCGGGCGACCAAAGCTACCGCCTTGTATTTCAAATTTCCAAATGTAAAAAGAAGCTAACAGTAATTAAATTTATTTCAGTCTATTTACCATGTCAAATTTTTTTGATGGTACAACAAAGCTTTTCTTATGCTATATTGAGCATACGTTTTAATTTTTCAAGTCTACTGTAGTCGCCTTGTGAGTTCACGCCAAATATCAACAACAGCCTAATCGACTCGTTACATCTCTACTTCACTGACTAAATTTGGTAAGTATATGATTAATCTTGTTATTTATATATCATTACATGAATTCTTACTTTCTGCTTCTACTATTAAGAAAGGTAAGTGGACGAATTAAAGGGCAAAAACTATAATATGGAAGGAGTGGAGTAGACTGAAGCCGAGATATCATGTACCCCTAACAAACCTAACCTAACGTAACCAAACCTAGCGTATCCTTGCTTTGGGGCAGCTTCCCTCCCCTCACAACGGTTCTCTTATAGCTTCACACAATATGCCCTAACTCTACCAATACCCCTCCTCACAATACCTTAACGAGAGTCCTGGCTGGTCCTCTTCTCGATTGCACTCGTACACTGACTTGCATCGCAGGAGCGATGATTTCCCAGTACTCAAATTCGCAACCTTTACAACTAATGTCACTGGTGGCCATAGCTCAACTGCGCACACAGTTCTCTGTGCACCTGTCTGCCCAGCTGTGCCCCGCCTTCGAATACATATAGCAAATTCCCATTGGCGCAGCTTGTGGTGTTAAGAGGTGGTGGCACGTTATGGGACAAAAGTACTATAGACACAATAAGAATCCTATTCACTAGTTACCCACAAACCCCAGCAATAAACAAATGCAAGTCAGTGTACTGCTTATTTCCGAGTGTGATGGAGCTCCGTGGCTTCATCAACGTCATGAAATTTGTAATGAAAATCATGTAGACTTTTAATGGGAATTTTTTCATTTTACGCAAAAAATACGCATTTCCGACGCATTTCATGTACCCCACACAAAACCCCGCATTCCCACCTGTCCCCAAGCTTGTTGGGGGGTGGAGGGGAGAGTATGGGCAGAAACTAGAATTATACCAAAAATAGTTCTATGATATTGCTGGTATGCCAGGTGTATTGGGGTGTATAGATTGTACACATATTCCAATACAGAGTCCAGGTGGGAACAACGTTGAGATGTATAGATGTCGAAAGGGGTTTTACTCGTTAAATGTTCAAGGTATTTGTGATTCAGAACTCAAATTTAAGCATGTTGTCGCAAGTTGGTCTGGCAGCGTACATGACTCAAGAATATTTTCTAATTGTCGTATCTGTCATCTTCTAGAGCAAGGAGATTACAGCGGTTTATATTTGTTAGGGGATAGTGGGTATCCAAGTCGGGAATATTTACTGACTCCACTCCTAGCTCCAAGAACTGAAAAGCATAGGAGGTATAATATAGTTCATATACAAACACGGAACTGTATTGAGAGGGCATTCGGTGTACCGAAAAGAAGATTTGCATGCTTAAGCATACCCCTGCGAACCAAACTTCCCAATACAAAAAGAATTGTGATGGCATGTGCTGTTTTGCATAACATTGCTATTTCAAGAAGAGTGGACATGTTAGATGTTGAGGTTGAGGCACAGGAAGTAGTTGATTTATTGGAGAATGAAGATGAACATGAACTGGATGCCACACAAGTTAGGGAATCATTAATTCAAAGATGGTTCTGAGGGCCAGTTTCAAGAACTTTTCCCTGTGTACCCGATTGGGCTCCAGTGTAATAATACTTTTTCTTTTCTAGTTCTTGCTTGATAGGATTAACACTAAGTTTAAATAAGAATATATATATATATATAAGGTTCCAAAAGGTAAAGAAAGGAAAAGTATATATAAGATCTTATGGTGTATAATGTAGGTATTGCAAAGTACAAATAGTATGTAAGAATGAATAAACTTAACCATCTACTTTTAATGTTAATCACTATACCTTGCATGTGTGTGTGTGTGTGTGTGTGTTATCTACTTTTTGAAAATGTGATCATAGTCAGTGATGAGTCTGGAAAAAAAAAAAAAAACTGATTAACAATGTTGCACATATTGCATTGAACTTCTTGGTAATTGTCTCCCATGCTTCCTGTTTCTTAGCTATCATGGAGTAATTACCACTTTTATCAAGCACGACGTTGAATTGGTTGATAAGATCAACCAACGTGCTTTTCTGGTCGCTGGTTAGCGACGTCAACTTTTCTCTTCCTTGAGACATGTTATCAGCTGATCGAACGAAATTGTTTACGTTTTCACCAGGTTTTCACTCACACCCTTACCAACCACAGCTATGCGGGGCTACCAACCATTCCGACGCTTTATATCCTTTTGGTAGGCCAGACAATTTGGTTGGCGAGCGCTCCAAACACAAAAAAGCGAATTGTGGAACTGTCATAAATAGTTGGTGCGCGAGCCAAACAACATGGTAAGCGTTTTGGTTTGTTGCCGTACCAATACATTCAGGAACCGGCTGGTTACTAACATTGAAGTGTGGAGAAACGCCCATCTCTCCCGCTCTCTCTCTCTCTCTCTGGCTTGTTACTACTTCCTCCTGTTTCTTATTACTATATAGTTCTCTCATGCACGTGTGTGTGTGTGTGTGTGTGTGTGTGTGTGTGTATTCCTGCTTGCGCGAGTCTTTCAACAGTTTACGTATTGGTTCTCCTGTGACGCGGCACACACACACACACACACACACACACACACACACACACACTCTCTCTCTCTCTCTCTCTAAAATAGATAATTAGACATGCATCTTTTTTGTTGTTTTATTTTACTCTTTTTCCACACCACCCATGAGGTAAGAGTTAAGGTGCGTTTTTTTTATAGAGTTTTTACCCTGTAGGCATAATCCTCTCTCAGCTATTTAATCAGACAGTTCTTCGTCAGAAATGTCCTCCACATTGATAATAAAAGAATCCTCTAAACAGAACTTGTTGACGCTGTAATTGATTAATTTCTCTTGACTATGAAGGTTACGATGGCGAGTAGCGCGGACGAGATATTCACCTTCCATCCTGAGCGACAGGGAGGGGAGGAGTGACTCGATTTGACCTGGGGATTATCAGCGGTCAGGGAGGTTGACCTCACCCATGTCCAACCTTGAAAAGCAGCAACGCTGGAGAGCAGTGGTGCTACATTTTGTGGTATCTATACAGAATCATTGTCTTCATTACACTAAAACAATATTCAAAGCTCTCTATACATCCTTATTAGAAATTTAGAGGAATACACTTTTATGACGGTTCATTAAGATGTAAGTTAATAATGAGATCGAAACATGTGCTACGATGCTTGGCGACGCCGCAGCCGGAGAATCCCTGTTAGGTCTCTCCCCCTCAGCGGCCTTCATATTTGAGTCGGATTATAACATACGTCTAACTATTCAGTTTTATTCGAAATGTAACTCCTTCTTGATCTCATTCCATGAGGTTGATGGGGTTGCTCCACGCTGATTGGCTAAAAAGCGTTTGCCAAACGAGAGCTCACGTTTGCGAAAACTTGCCTCCGTTTGACTCCGTTTGCCCCCAGCCGCGCCGCTACTGAAAACACCTAATGTGAGACTGGGAAGTGCACCTCGCTCCGTTTCTCACGCTCAAGCCCCCCTGGTGGGCCCTGTCCTCTCCCCCTCCCAAGCATTTGTCAGTCGTCAAAATAGGACTAGTGTGGAGTAACTAAAAGTGATTTCGGTTGCCATTACTAATGAGATTACATTACGAAATTGTCTTACGCGTTAGGAGTTCGTCATACGTCTGTATGTCTAGTGGTCCACGTGTGTCGCTACACTTACAGCTGCCCTTAATAACTAAAAATCTTAATATTATTATCCTGGCACTACAGATGGTCTTATAAACAAGGGGTTCTTAACGATAAAAAGGTTGAGAACCCCTGGTGTATATTGTAAATAGTGTAGTACTCCTGACTGTTAGCTGAATTTTGGGCATACATATGATTGTTTATTTTTTATTTGAGCTACACTGTGATCAAGAAAGTTATTTAGTATTTTTTCGATGGTTGTTGGTAGCTGTAATTGTAAAATCTTGTTTTTTAGGCCAAGATCCCATACTTTATCAAAAGCTTTCGTTATGTCTGAGAATGATTTGGCATTGTCTCTTATTACCTTTGTTTTAGGCTATTTGTTAGGTGATGACTGGTAAAACTTGGTTAGTTCCTCTTCTTGCTCTGAAGCCGAACTAGTTTTCGTTGTAGTGGTTGCTATATTCTAGAAATGATTTTAGTCTACAATTAATACTGCGTTTAATAAGGATATTGTTCGATAGTTACAAGCGTAGTGGGAGGATTTGTTAGCTTTAGAAATTAGTTTTATTATGCCATCCTTCCATGTGTCGGGATAACTAATTACGGAAAGAGATTATGGCTGAATTAGGCAGTTTCTTGAGGATTGTTGTTTATGCCACTACTCCAGGGGCATGTTTTCTTGCAAATTTTTTTAAACATCTAATTTCTTCTGTTATTATTTTTTTGGGGGTCTAAGGGACTATTGTTTAGTCTTGTTGGGTCTGCATTATTATAGAGGTGATTCTGTGAAGACTGTAGTTCATGTAATCTATTGTAGTGTAATTATCATTCATATCCTCCCTTTCCTCTTCCTTTTCATCATTAGGTAAATACTTTATCCCATACATTTTGATGTAATGGCCCCTTTCCTTCCGCTACATATACTTATATATTGTTTTCGTTGTATATGTAGTACAGATTTGGTGTTATTTGGCCTTATAGATTTGTTATTTATTTATCTTTTTTTCCAGAATGTCCTGCGTTCTTTGCAAGTGCAGACTGATTTTCCAAATGTCTCTCCAGCTTCTGTTGGCTTTTAATATCATTCTTTCAGTTAGTTGGTGTCGGAGGGTTTTGGAATACTGGTATGTCTGGTATGTCCATCTGTGTCTGGAGGCGTGATGTTGAATGTATTTGAATGCTGTTTGGCTGACTTTTGTGTCGTGATTGAATGTGTGCGCGGGTAAGGGTCGGTAGAATGTTGTTGGGATGTGCTTTCTTATTGATTTATTGTTTATGGGGTACCAGTTTTCTATTAATTAATCTATTTCCTCCAAGTTAGCGGGTTGCACTTCATGCTGTAGAATGTGTTCATCTGCATATTCTTTGAATGAGTCCCAGTCTGCTTTGGTGAATTATGGTCTTCGGAGGAAAGGTATAAAGTACTGGTGAAGTTGAATGTGATAAGTATTGATAGGTGATCAGGGATGGTGGACCTCGGCCTCAACCATTACAGGCAGGAGCCTGGGCTCAGCATCAGGTATCGGGGTGGGTGGAGGAGGCTGTACACCCGAACGCCTACCTGGCTTCCTCCGATTGTGGGCAACATGGATAGCAGGTGGTGTAGTGATCTGAGGAGTGGGCATGGTGTCCTCTTCCTGGGCGACAGTAGCAGCTTCAATGGGTGGGTCTTGGAGAGCAGCAAACCTGTTCCCTGTGACAATAGAGGCGAAGGAACACCCTGGCTCAACAACCCGAGCAGCCGAGCGGGTTGGGATGGTAGGAGCAGGGGTGGCTGGTGTAGGAGTCTGTCGCTGTGGTCAAGGCAACTGGAGGGCCCTCAGCTTGTTAATTTCAGGGAGGGGTTTGCCTTCACTCGCCAGGCGGGTGTATAGCTGTTGGACATGGAGGTTGTGGGGGCAATGGAGTGACTGGGGCCCATGGGAACCTCGACACTGGAAACAGTGGAAGGGCTTGTAACATACCTCGTCCTTGTCGCCTTTCCGGGAGGGGTTGGGGCCACTGCAGCGGGAACAGCGGACTGAGGACCTGCAGGTGTTGATGGAGTGCCCTAACATAAGGCACCCTGGGCAGCGCAGGAGGGGGGAGGAGAATGGAGCGTGGGAAGTACACCAGCTGGTCGATGGTTACCTTGTTGAGTAGGAAACCTCTCGCCTTGAGTCTAAGCCACTTCCCTGTGGCGAAGCGTGGCAGGCTGTGGGGTGGAAGCCAGGTAAGTTCCACCACTTCATTGCCCTCCAGGACACAGAAGCCGTCCCGGACCTCCTCAAGGGTGGTGTCGTCCGCCAGAGGCCCCACCTTAGCGTAGTGGTAAGTACCGCTGTCCCGGTCTGCTCTACGGCAGGTAACAGGCCACTCACCTAGGGTGAAGGAGGACGTCTGTAGCATGGGGGTCTTGGGAAGGTTGTGGGCCCACACCGCCACTATCAGGGACGAGCCATTGCCTAGGGATCGGGTCTCCCCCTCGAGGATGTATTTCCTGAAGGCGGAGTCGTGGAGGACACGAGATACCTTGGCCGGGTTGCCGAAGAGACGCCCCCCTTCCGTACCTCGGAGGAGGACCGAGGCCTTAACGTACTCGTCCGGGGCTTGGGGATGATCCTGGGCAGTGCAGCAGTGGGACTTTTTCGGGCTGTCATCAGGGGGCGTGTCAGGCCGCCCACGCTTGCCCGGAGAGACGGAGTCCTGCATTTCCACGTCTGCCTCCATCGCGGGGACTCTTCCACCACCAGCCCTAGGTGACCGGCCAGACAAGGTTAACACGGCAACCCTGGCACAGACAGCTCAGCGATCCGTAGGGCGAGCTTCGATCAACAAAAACAGCAGGAAATCCCGCAGTAAAGTTAGCCGCCATTTTGGTTTCCGCGGTGTTTACGAATCTTCAGTAAACAAACGGGTTAGAAAGCCAGCAAGTTCTTGGAGGCATCTTTCGGCTCGTCGACGTTGGCATCAAATTAATAGGCAGTAAACCTTGCACATTTCCTCTGTTTGCTGGATGAATGAGTGTTCTGGTAGTGAATATCAATGTTTTAGTGCATATACAGAACTTACTTAGACATCAGCACTGAATAAAATTAGACCCCGAAGGCGGAAAGGCAAAATGTTACCAGCAGATTTTTCAAGCTTCACAAGGGAATATTGTTTATGCACACTACACTACACTAGCTATCAATAATGTTACCATACGCATGTTAAATATCGAAAGTCTTTGTTTCTTTAATTAAATTAGCCTTAGAATTATACACTTCTATGGGACAATCTCTCTCTCTCTCTCTCTCTCTCTCTCTCTCTCTCTCTCTCTCTCTCTCCACCAACACAACACACATACAGCTTCTTCCTGAGAGCACCGCCTTCATGATCACAGCGAGCTTTTCCCCCACTTCCTCACTCTCTGGCTACGTCATGGTGACGTCATAGTCAGCTCGCGCTATGATTGACTCTAATTGCGTCCCTGGACGAACCCTTCCAGACTTGGTAATATGCGCCCCGGTCTCCCCTATGCCAGTAGCCTTTGTTTGCTCTGCCACGTTATTATGTTTCTATTTGAACTGGTGTGGTATTGTCTGTCTCAGGAAGTTTTCTAATTGCAGATAGTGATTCTGTAGTTACGCCTGAATTTATGAATGGAATGAATATGTGTGAGCAGTATACGCCATGTTCTGCGGGTGATATTGAGATATCTTAGTCTCGCTTGGTTGTGAATCCAATTAGCAAATCACCTGGAAATGTTGTTTTTTCTACAACAATGGCAAAAATGTCAAAGTCAAGGTAATCTCAAAGATCGTGGTCAAGGACGTGCAGGAGGAGTCCTTCTCGCCATCCACGACTCCCTCATCTCATCGCCTCTCCCTATCCCTCAGTCTCAAGATGGGCGTCTGAAGGTTGTTGCTGCCAAGGTTGGACTCGGTGGTGGCTGGCTCACGGTGGCAGTCTGCTACAATCCTGGGGGTGCAGCTGGCCACCGAGAGTTTATGCGCTACTTCTCCACCCTGCAGCCTCCAGTGCTTATAATGGGGGACTTAAACGCCCATCATACATGTTTGGAGCCTGAACTGCCACCTCACCATCACAACACCTCTGGCAACGCTCTCTTCCAAGCCTTGCTAGATCTAACACATGTATCCCTCCTCAGCCCTCCCGGACTAGCGACCAGGTTTCATCCCCATACTGGGGCCGCCTCGGTGCTCGACCTGTTCCTTGGAGACCCTACCTTCAAGGATTCCACCTTCCGCACTGGACCTTACATGGGTAGCGACCACCTCCCTCTCTTCGCCTCCCTCCCACAAGTCTCCCCACAGCCCCAACCTGACTGCATGCCCCACTGGAGGCTCAATTCTTCTGGCTGGCTCCGGTACGTGGCTGCGCTTCCCTCCTCACTGGACACCCAACTTCTTCCCATGGATGAAGCAGCAACAACCATTGCTGGGGTGCTGTCCGAGGCTGGCACAACTGCCTTCCCACTCTTCACCCGTCGTCGCCCACGCCGCCCTGGGAAGCCCTGGTGGGATGCAGCCTGTGCGCAGGCAGTACAGGACCGTTGCCAGGCTTGGAATCAGTGGCGCAGGACCCCCACTATCCAGGCTGGCCGTGCTTACCGCCGCCTGGATACCATCTGTGCCAAGACCATCCTCAAGGCAAAGCGGAATGCATGGGACCTGCACTGCTCCACTCTCTCCTTCCGCTCCTCTCCCAAGTGTACCATGTCCTTTCTCTGCTCCATGGAGGGCAAGTTGGTATCTCAGAACATCCCATTTTCTGATGATGATTCTACCCCACTGGCTGACCCTGAAAAAGCAAAAATCTTGTCAGAACACTTCCACCTCAAGATTGGTTTACCTCCTCCTCTTCGTCCGGCTCCAACCCTTACTTCAGTTATTGAAACTGCCGTCTCCTCTCCAGCTCTCCCATCCCTTGCTCAACCATTCAAGCCTCATGAACTCTCCTCAGCCTTAGCTACACTAAAACCCTGTAAGGTGCCAGGCCTTGATAAAGTCCCATACGACTTCATCCGCCACTTCACCCCACCCCTACGTGCCTGCCTCCTACAACTATACAACAACAGCTGGCAATCGGGGCAGTTTCCATCCACCTGGAAACCCGCCATCCACATCCCCATCTTCAAGCCTGGAAAGGACCCTACACTCCCCTCAGCATACAGGCCCATCACCCCACTCTCCTGCATCGGGAAGCTGCTGGAGAGGTTAGTCAACACCCGCCTCACCTGGTGGTTAGAAGCTAACAACAAGGTAGCAGAGAAGCAGTGTGGCTTCCGCCCTCACCGGAGTACCCTGGATGTGCTGGGGCAAATTGAGTATCACATCTGTGACACCGCCAGCGTCAAGTCATGACGGCCCTCTTCCTTGACCTGGGGGGAGCATTTGATTCGGCACCACATGAAGGTATCCTGTACAAGCTGGCACTCATGAGCATCACTGGCACCACCCTTGCCTGGGTGCGCGACTTCCTCACCGGTCGCTCATTCCAAGTGGCCGTTGGTTCATCACTGTCACCTTCCCAAGGAATTCATCGTGGCATACCTCAGGGATCCATTCTCAGCCCCCTTCTGTTCAATGTTCTTCTCTCTGACCTACGGGTTCCTACCCACTCTCACCTTCTCCTCTATGCTGATGACATTACCATCGTCAGTCGAGCACCCACACTTTCCGAGGCTCAGGACCACCTTCATGTGGCTGCCACCGCCTTGGGTGCATGGATGACAACCTGGGGGCTACAAGTTAGTGCCTCAAAGAGCTCTCTCGTGTGTTTCACCATGAGAAAGCTTCCAACTCCACCTACCGTCACCTTAAGTGGGGAGGCTGTTCCATACTCAACCTCACACACCCTCCTCGGACTGCGGCTGGATGGCCCTCGCCTCTCCTGGGTAAATCACATCAGTTATCTCCGCACCTCCTGCAACAAACGCCTGAATGTGATGAAGCGAATAGCTTCATCACATCCACTACTATAAGACCACCATCAGGGCCAAAATGCAGTATGCCAGCTGCTTCTATGGGTCAGCTGCCTACTCCAACCTCCTCAAGCTTGACCCCATTCAGAACGCTGCCTTGAGGATCTCTATGGGGGCCATGAGATCCTCCTCAGTTGTTTCTCTACATGCAGAGAGTGGTATTCCTCCACTGTGCACCCACAGACGGATGACCTTGTGCCAACAATACTACAGGATACTGGGCCTGCCTGCTTCCCATCCCCTCTCTACCCTCCACTCCAACTCAGGTGTGGATCAGCAAGCTCCTGTATGGCTCCCCACTGCCCGTCAGCCACTAGTAGTGCGTGCCCTGTTCAGCCTAACCATTCTCCACTTACCACCACCACCTCCACAGCCTGTCAACCCCTACTCACCTTTTCCTTCGTGGCTGGACGTCTCCCATAATTCTGCTCTCCACGTTCCTGGGCTTCCTCTCAAACCATCTGTGAGTGGATTAGCAGCAGCCCACTTCCAACAGCTGGACCGGTCCATTTATCACCACCACCTCAAGATCTATACGGACGGGTCCAGAGATGCCTCCCTGCCCTCCTCGGCAGCAGCTATATATGACGCCAGTACAGCTATCTGTAAGACATGGAGGCTTCCTGAGTACCTTACCACGGAGCTCTTTGCCCTTCTCCAGGCCCTCATCTATCTCCGCACCTCTCACCCGAAACCCATGGTGGTAATTTACACCGACTCCCGCTCATCTCTCTCTCCTCCTGTCCCGGTAGCCATTCTCCGCCACAACCCTCTTCCATTCCATCCAGAACACCTTCCTCCATCTCCTGAACACTGGCTGGGATATCACCTTCCAGTGGGTGCCTTCCCACAGCGGCATCCGGGGGAATGAGGTGGTGGATGCTGCTGCTAAGATGGCCTTAACCCATGTAAACATTATCCCCCTACCCCTCCAGCTTCATTTTGCCAAACGGCTCATATCTCACCTCTGCCACTCATTCTGGGACTCTTCACTCATCACCGCACTCCGAGTCACCTCTGGTATTTACCGTAGCGACTCATCTCCACAGCCTTGGATCAGGAAACAGTCCCGCATCCTAGATGTAGCACTCACCCGCCTCCGTCTGGGCCACACAAGACTCACAGCACACCTGCATCGCTTGGGTCTATCACCGGACCCCTACTGCACCTGGTGCAGAACGGTCGAGGAAACCATCGAACACTTCCTCTTACACTGCCCCCGCTTCCACTCCCACCGTGTTGTGCTCCGTGATCACCTTGTTGCCTTGGGTGTGTCTACCTTTGACCTGCCCACCCTGCTGGCGGCGGCGGGCGTCCACTCATCACACCAAGCTGCGGTTCTCCGCCTCACCTGCGTCTTTCTGAAGAAGTGTGGACAACTACCCCGCCTCTGATCACCTCACAGGCCACCACCAGGGGTCATAGGATCTGTGAGTTCGTCGAAGCCCGAAAATAACAACAATAACAACAACCAAAATGGCCAGCTTGCTGGATAAAGATTCCGTTTTAATGTATATGTTATGTGTGAACTGTATGATTGTGCTTGTATATATATATATATATATATATATATATATATATATATATATATATATATATATATATATATATATATATATATATATATATATATATATATATATATATATATATATATATATATATATATATATATATATATATATGAGAGAGAGAGAGAGAGAGAGAGAGAGAGAGAGAGAGAGAGAGAGAGAGAGAGAGAGAGAGAGAGAGAGAGAGAGAGAGAGAGAGAGAGCTATACTGTAGGGTAAATAAAAGAACAGCCAGCTCTGATTATTATGGATTACTAAGGTAAAAACAAGCAGGAAAGGCAACATGTAATCCTATCCCTGCTGGTGAGTGTTTTTTCTAAGATAATGAATATTACTGATGAACATTTAATGGTAAAATATTGTCTCCTTTCCTGCTCTTACAAGCATTATAAATACAATCAGGTAGGTAGACCAATTCCAAACACGAAAGGGGCATACAAGTTCTACAACTAAACAACACTTGTGCATGATGTGCTAGTTACATATTGGGGTTAAAATCTTCAAACCCATTTTATCTAATTTAACTATATAGTGTCTGCTTGTAAGATTAATTCGTGGAGGCATCTTTCGGCTCGTCGACGTTGGCATCAAATTAATAGGCAGTAAACCTTGCACATTTCCTCTGTTTGCTGGATGACTGAGTGTTCTGGTAGTGAATATCAATGTTTTAGTGCATATACACAACTTACTTAGACATCAGCACTGAATAAAATTAGACCCCGAAGGCGGAAAGGCAAAATGTTACCAGCAGATTTTTCAAGCTTCACAAGGGAATATTGTTTATGCACTGTATTCTAGTGTTGTGCTTCACTACACTAGCTATTAATAATGTTACCATATGCATGTTAAATATCGTAAGTCTTTGTTTCTTTGATTAAATTAGCCCTAGAATTATACACTTCTATGGAGACAACTCTCACTCTCTCTCTCTCTCTCTCTCTCTCTCTGGCACTCCACCAACACACACACACACACACACACACACACACACACACACGCATCCTCTTCCTGAGAGCATCGCCTTCATGATCAGTGTCACTTGTACCACTTCCTCGCTCTCTGGCGACGTCATGGTGACGTCATAGTCAGCTCGCCCTATGATTGGCTCTAATTTCGTCCCGGGACGAACCCTTCCAGACTTGGTAAATATGCGACCGGGGCTAGTTGTATACAGGGGTAAGTTGATACAATGTGTGCTTCAATATGTGGCAACAGATGGAGCTCAGATTTTAGTGGCATGTAAACATCAGTATCGGTCACATTCTCGGAGGGAGCAAGCCACTGGTGACTACTGTCTCCAAAACTACAACCAAAAATCTGTTTTTGGACATCTTGAGTAAGTATTCTGGCCTTTCAAAATATTTTCATAGATCTTGTTGAAGTTAAAGTTCACTAAAGTTGACTTAATTACTTGAAACAGCTGTCCTTTTGCTTTATGATAACAATTTATTTTCCCAAAACTTGACTGAATAACCTAAGTTATGAAGTGAAGTGATATGGTCACCTTGGGGCTTGTTGTTACAAGCTGTAACAACTTGCCCCATAAAGGGATAATTTTATATTCAACTGATATAATTTAATTACAGGGCTATCAAACATGTTTCGGACCTACAAAAGAAAAACAAATCGATCTGATAGTTGTAACACAGATATTTTGGAGTTTTCAGCCAAGCGTGTCATCAATCATAATGACAGGTTACGGAAAGGGGCTGATGATTACAAGGTACATCTAGATCCTTAATGCCCCAATATTTTTGATCACATGAGTGGAGATTTTGGATATTTGACGAGATAAACAGGTGAAGAAGTATGTACGCATGACAGAGGTGATAGTATCTGTCATGGAGGCGTACATTTCTCATTCTTTATCTCAACCTAAACCTTCTAAACCTTGGTTTAACTCAGCCTGCTCTCGTGCTATACATGATAGAGAAGTTGCTCACAAAAGGTACTTGAGTCTTCCATCTCCTGAATCTCACGCACTTTATATCACTGCCCGGAATCATGCCAAGTCTGTTCTTCAACTTGCCAAACACTCCTTCATAAATAGAAAATGTCAAAATCTTTCAAACTCAAACTCCCTCGAGACTTCTGGCATCTAGCCAAAAACATCTCAAATAACGTCACTTCTTCATCTTTCCTTCCTTTATTTCATCCTGATGGCACCACTGCCATCTCTTCTGTCTCTAAAGCTGAACTCTTCTCTCAAACCTTTGCTCACAACTCCACTTTGGATGATTCTGTGCTTGTCCCTTCTTCTCTTCCTCCCTCTGACTATTTCATGTCTGCAATTAAAATTCTTCGTAACGATGTTTTCCATGCCCTCGCTGGCTTTAACCCTCGGAAGGCTTATGGTCCTGATGGGGTCCCTCCTATTGTTCTTAAAAACTGTGCTTCCGTGCTTGCACCTTGCCTGGCCAAACTCTTCCAGCTTTGTCTATCTACTTCTACCTTTCCTTCCTGCTGGAAGTTCGCCTACATTCAGCCTGTTCCTAAAAAGGGTGACCGTTCTAATCACTGAAACTACCGTCCTATAGCTTTAATCTCTTCCTTGTCTAAAGTTTTCCAATCTATCCTGAGTAGGAAGATTCTCAAACAACTGTTACTTCACAATCTTCTGTCTGATCGCCGGTATGGCTTCCGTCAAGGTCGCTCTACTGGTGATCTGGCTTTCCTTACTGAGTCTTGGTCATCCTCTTTTAGAGATTTCGGTAAAACATTTGCTGTTGCGTTAGACATATCAAAAGCTTTTGAAAGAGTCTGGCATAAAGCTTTGATTTCCAAGCTGCCCTCCTACGGCTTCTATCCTTCTCTCTGCAACTTTATCTCAAGTTTCCTTTCCGACCGTTCTATTACTGTTGTGGTAGACGGCCACTGTTCTTCTCCTAAATCTATTAATAGTGGTGTTCCTCAGGGTTCTGTCCTGTCACCCACTCTCTTTCTATTATTCATTAATGAACTTCTTAACCAAACTTCTTGCCCTATCCACTCCTACGCTGATGATACCACCCTACATCTTTCCACGTCCTTTCAGAGACGACCAACCCCTCAGGAAGTCAACAGATCACGAAGGGACGCAACAGAACGCCTGATTTCCGATCTTTCTAAGATTTCCGACTGGGGCAGAGAAAATCTAGTAGTTCTTCATAGAAACACGTACTAACTGTAGTAGGTGTATTCAGGCAGAGGAACACAGAGAAAGCCTTGGAAGGACCCCCGTTCGCGTGCCTGCCTTGGAGACGCCAGCAAGACTGAGGTTAACGGTGGGTTGCCAGGCGTACAATAATCAGAGGTACAATGAATACATATGATACCTTACATTACATATCCACACCTCCCTCCCCCCTCACGCTCGTAGCACTGTCTCGAGCGGAACTCTTTTCCATGAGCCGCTGGGAACGACGTGGGGCAACTGGGGGAGCAAGTAAAGCAGACGGACTTTTCTCGTCTGACCAAGGGACCACAGGGATATGGTGGGGAGGATCATCACCATGGGGCGGCACTGGGCGCAGGAGACGGCGGTTGCGTCGCCAGACACGTCCGCTGGGGAGACGAACATCATATTCCCTGTTCCTGCTGCAGCCCATGACCACACCGACCTTATCCCAGCGGAGAGACACAGGGTCCTGGATGCGGACTGTGGCTCCAATGCACAGCTTGGGGGAGGGGCCTGGCGTGCTGGTCATAGTGAGCCTGCACCTGTTCAGCTCGGGCGGCAGCGCGGCGGTCGCATTCCTCCGTCTTGGTCTGCCAGTCTGCGGAGAAGGACTCTGGGTGGGCAGGGACGCAGGACCGAAGAGGGTGGCCATAGAGGTGTTGCGAAGGGGACCGTCCTGTATAGTTGGGAGAGTTACGCAGCTCCAGGAGACCTCTGGCAAACTCCTCCGTACCAATGTTGCCGGAGGGGGCTGTCTTCAAGATGAGATGCTTCACCGACTTGACAGCCGCCTCAGCATGGCCATTAGACTGGGGATAGTGCGGCGAAGTCACTATGTGGTGAACACCCCAGCGTTCCATGAAGTTCTGGAAGTCTGCACTGGCAAACTGGGGCCCGCCATCAGTTCGGAGACGGAGGGGGACACCCACTTCCCGGAAATAGCGGCAGAACATCTGGATGGTGCGTGTGGCTGTGGTGTCCGCACCACATGGGACGACCACAGGCCATCCCAAGAGTCTGTCCGCAGTGACAAGAAAGGACTTGCCAGCGACTGTGAAGAAGTCTGCAGAGACGGACTCAAAGGGCCTGGATGGGTTGTCGGCTGGAGGACTTGACATGGTTCACAGGCACGAACAGTATTGGCGATGTCGGAGTCAATGCCAGGCCAGAAAACAGTCTGCCTCGCCCGACGGCGAGTGGCTTCCACACCGCGGTGGCTCGTCATGGAGACGAGCAAGGGTGCGGCGGCGGAGAGCTACAGGAACAACGATCCTCTAGCCATAGAGGACAGGCTCCCCATCTGCGTAGAGGTGATCGCGGAGCTTCCAGTAGGGAAGTAGAGAACTGTGGAGCTCGTACCGGTTGGACGGGAAGCCAGATGTCACACAGGCGGGCAAATGGGCATATGACAGGTCTGCCCTTGCTACTGCTCTGAATTCCTGGAGCGTCCGATCGGCGTCATGGTGTGGTGTGTTTTGGTCGGAGCCTTCAGCGTTGGCAGCTACGACACACCTCAGGTGGGCAGTGGCAGCAGGGCACGCCATCTCGTCCTCAGGAGTGGGGTGGCTGACTGGGGCTCTCGAGAGAGTATCTGGGGTGCGTAGCAACTTCCTGGCACGCCATACGACTGTGAAGATGTAGGGCGAGATTTTCTCCTTCAGACGTTGGAGACAGGGATTCTCGATCGCGTCCAAAGTGTAGGCATTCAGGATCGGGACCAGTGGCCGATAGTCCGTCATCAATGTGAAGTGCTGTAGGCCTATGAGATGGAGCCGACACTTGGACATGGCCCATACAACGGCAAGCAGCTCGAGCTCAATGGTGGCGTAGCGCGTCTCAGCGTCAGTGAGCCACATTGAACTAGTCGTGTGCATCCTTGGCCGTGATCTTGCAGGAGAGCGTACCCAATCCCATGAAGGCGGGAGGCATCCGTCTGGAGGACGACTGGTAACGCTGGATCAAAGTGGGCCAGAACAAGCGGCTGGAGAAGCACCATCTTGACATGGTTGAAGGCTTCATCATGGTCCGCTGTCCAAGTAAACGTCCGTTTAGGGCTCAAGAGAGGGCGAAAAAGCTGGGCTGCGGCTGCTATGTCTGGGGTGAACTCTGACAGCTGGTTCACTAGGCCCATAAAGGAGCGGAGGTCAGTCAAGTTCGCGGGCGTAGGAAAGTTCCGGATTGGACTGACGCGGTCTTCGCCTGCAGAGATGCCAGAGGGGGAGAGGTTGTAGCCACAGAATTGGACCTGAGGCTCGGCAACTGAAAACTTGTCCTTGTTGAGGGTGATCCCGTGCTCTCTGCATCTGCTGAGCATCTGATGAATCCTCTGCAAGTGTGTGGGGAAGTCATCATCAAAGAGAAGAATGTCGTCCACCACCTTGACACAATTCTCCAACCCTTGGAGTGCCAAGTCGCCGCGGTGGCAGTAGGCGTCACCAGTAGCTGCGAAGCCCATGGGGCCTCGGCAATGCCTAAACCGGCCGAACGGGGTGATGAAAGTTGTGAGGTGGCGATCCTTCTCGTCAAGTACCAACTGCCAGTACCCACACAGAGCATCTGCTGTCGTGAAGAAGCGGGATGACGGAGTGACTCTGCGGACAGCGGCGTAAGGTGTTGGTGCTGGGTGAGCTGGGCGAGAAACCTGGCTATTGAGCTTTGTGAGGTCCACCGTGATGCGAACTCCCTTGTCCTTAGCCACGACGACCAAGGGGTGACACCAGGCAGACGGCTCATCGCCGGCAGGCTCAATTATCCCTTGACGCACCATGGAGTCCAGCTCATCCTTGACTTGCTGCTGGAATGCGAAGGGATCTGTCGTGGTGTGTGAATGGCGAACGGTGTAGCGCCCTCCTTCAGGTGGATCTGCATGGGCTGTGCGACCATGGGCTTCAGGGAGCCTTCCTCAGATCCTCCTTGGAGAGAAGTACGTCTGAAAACTCACGAAGGAAGTACTCCTTTGCAGCATATGGAGACGTGATGTCAGGAGGGGCCGCTCGCTGCACCGGTTAACATGCTTGACCTTGAGAATCGGCTTCGGGAACTCCGGGAGATGATGGCCAGTTCCTTGCAGTGGCCATAGGAGAGGAGTGGGGTCTGGACGCCATCGTGAACTTGGATCTGGGCGATGCAAGACTTTTGCCCGAGCCGTAAGGTAGCTTGAAAACATCCCAGGGCAGGTGCCATCTCTGAACCGTCCGCCGTCAGCGTGTGCACGGGAGGTAGAGGCTGTAGGCTGTCCTGGGGATTTGAAGAATGCTGAGGTGTCGCTGGCCAATGACTGTGACGTCCGCGCCTGTATCTGGCAGCATTTGGAGGTGGGAAGTGGATCCTCCATGCGTCAGGTGAATACACACAGGTTTAGGAGTCATGGCCTCAGACGCTGGACTGCGAGTCACACTGCGGCAGGAGCTCTTCTTCTGTGACGTAGCGTGAGAGCTGTTCTGGCTGTGAGTCGCATTTGTTGACCTGCAGCACTTCTCGTAATGCCCAGTCTTTTTACAGGCACGACACTGGGTGTCTTTAGCAGGGCACCTGGCAGTCTTTGCCCAATGGCCCTTGCGTCCGCAGCTGCTACAGGTGCTGTCGACAGCAGGGCACTAACCATATGAGTGCCGGCGGGAGCAACACTGGCAGGGTTGGGACACGTCAACAGCTGCAGGCTTCCCTCGCTGTTCCGAAAGCGGTTGCTGAAGAGAGGAGGCGGCCTTGTCACGTCGCTTTTCCCATCTGTAGGCAGAGATGGAGAACAGCTGACATACGAGCGGCAGCAGGTGACCAGGTCCTGGAGAGGGGCACCTGAGTCCATAGAGATGAGGCGTTGAACGAGCTCCTCCTCTCTGATGCCCATGAGCAAAACCATCTTCAGCTGGGTCTCAGCACAAGTCACTGGATCACCGGAGCAAAGGTCAACCTCTTCAGCAAGGTTTTTCAGGCGGACATAGAAATCAGAAAAAGACTCACCCACTGCCTGTTTGCAGCACAGGAGTTCACGGCGGCGGAGAGCCTCGTTACGTTGACTCTTGAAGTGGGATTGCAACACATCGAGGACTTCATCCACGGCTAACAGTGTGTTAGAAGCGATCCCGAGAGTGTGTTCAAGAGTCCTCTGAACCTCCAGGGAAACAGACATCCGTAGCTGGATCAACTGCTTTTCTCTGGGGAGGCGCTGCAGATCAATCATGACTGAGAAATCATGCCACCGGCGACACCATTGCCTGAACATCTGGTAGGTGGTGTCGGCTTGCAGGATGGGCGGACTCTGAGCCACAGGTTTGCCCGTGGGAGGACCTGCTGTAGACGTAGGAGTCGCAGTCACAGTGACGGATGGTGCAGCGGCTGTAACGGCAGGGTGGCAACTGTTGGAACAGCTGTCACGAGAGCCGGCGGGGCGGCGACTGTTGGAGCATCTGTCACGGCAGGCAAGGCAGTGACGGGAGTAGCACCCGCTGCAACAGGTGTAGTCCCCACGAGACCAGTGACTGCAGGCTGATAGGCTGGGGCGAAAGGGCTGAGTGTTGGTAAGGGAACAGGTAAGGGGGCTGGAGACGGCTGGTGTTGGGCTGGCGATGCCTGAACTGACAACAGTTGTAGCGGTGCCATGAAACGCTCGTTGTCATCCCTGCGTCTCGTTTCCTCTGCTTCCCTTCTTGACTCCTCTGCTCGCCGCCTTTCTTGTCTTCTTCGCAAATCAGCTGACAGACGTGATTCCTCCAAGTATTTGATGAGGTGAAGAACGGTACCGTCTTGATGCGCGGGAGGAGACTGGTGGTGTTGAGGCGAGGAGTGGGGCAGGTGGGGGGTGAGTAGCGGCGGGCCCAAGGGTAAGCCACCCGGACTCCCCCGGGGACTGGCTTCGTCGTCTGAAAACTGAACAGTTTCCTGCTGGTGTTCGGTGTCGCTGCACTCGGGAGCGTGGAAGCGGGAGCGACATGATGAACAAGGAGAACCCGTGAACAGACAGTAAGCGTCCCCACAATCAATAGAGAAACCCGTGAACAGCTGGGTTTTATGTAAAGTTAATGCAAGGGAGTGCGCGTGTGTGCGTGTGTGTGGCAGTATCTGGCAACTCGGTCTTCGCTAGTGTGCGTGTCGCACCCAGTGCTTCCATTTTAGGGTAAAATACCCTAAACTAGGATAATTAGACCCTTCTTAAGGTAGTGTTTAGGGTAATGCATAAACTAGGGTAATCTTAGGGTAATCTGCCGCTTTATGGATAGGTGTGCTTGGAATGGTGCCAATCTGGTGGCAGGCTGGTTCTCTTTCATGTTCGATTCATGTACACAATCATCCCCGTGACTTGTATCATCCCTTCACCCTCCCACTCCATCCCCTTTCTCCCCAGTCTCCACTCACCCGTCTACTACGCGTACACGTTTTGAACCTTCGGACGGTTAGATCACAGTTCACACACAGCGTCAGTCACTTGCGAGGACGAGTCCACACAGAGCAGCCACAGTAGTGGCTGTAGTGTTTTGTCATGTGTGTGTGTTTGGGGGTGGGAGGGGGGGCAATATTTAAACTTATGTATGATAAGAGTGCATTAATTAACAATTAATGGGCAACTTCGACAATCTAGGGTAAAACACTCGAATCTAGGATGAAATCGACAAAAATCTAGGGTAAGATTTCATTAACTCATGGAAGCCCTGGTCGCACCCCGAAAGGCAGTTAAGGCACCGCCACCTCAGTTACCCGCTGCGCGCTGGACGAGGAGGATGTGATGCTGCGAGGTCTGTCTCCCGCCAAGGGTGTGGCGTCCCTTGTGAGCGGCGAGGGAAGACTAGAACGCAAAACACTGCACGCAAAGGCACGACACCGCACACACTGTCAAAGCACTGCACACACAACACTAGGCACTGCACGCACTGTCACAAGAGTAACTGAAGCTCCGTAAAACCCAGGAAAGTGCGTGAAGGGGCAGTGGACTCCCTGCTGGCGCGGCGGGAAAACTCGTGATCCTACTCACTGCGCCATGTGGTGTTGGGTAGCTGTCGGGAAAGTACAGCCACGAAGGTGAAGGTTCTTCTTAGAAACACGTACTAACTGTAGTAGGTGTATTCAGGCAGAGGAACACAGAGAAAGCCTTGGAAGGACCCCCCGTACGCGTGCCTGCCTTGGAGACGCCAGCAAGACTGAGGCTTACGGTGGGTTGCCAGGCGTACAATAATCAGAGGTACAATGAATACATATGTTACCTTACATTACATTTCCACAGTATCGAGGCATTTGCTCCCTAATTTTGGCTGACGCTTTTCTACTTTTTAGAGAGCCAGCACTCAAGTGGGTCTTTTTTTATTTTATTTTATTTTTTTTTTGCCCTTGCCGGTCCTCTTCCCTACTTAAAAAAAGAAGATATATATATCTATATCTATCTATCTATCTATCTATCTATCTATCTATCTATCTATCTATATATATATATATATATATATATATATATATATATATATATATATATATATATATATATATATATATATATATATATATATATATATATATATATATATATATATATATATATATATATATATATATATATATATATATATATATATATATATATATATATATATATATATATATATATATATATATATATATATATATATATATATATATATATATATATATATATATATATAAAGAGAGAGAGAGAGAGAGAGAGAGAGAGAGAGAGAGAGAGAGAAGATTCTCTCTCTCTCTCTCTCTCTCTCTCTCTCTCTCTCTCTCTCTCTCTCTCTCTCTCTCTCTCTCTCTCTCTCTCTCTACAACATGTGGAATGTTCTCGGCTTCCCAAGTTATAATATTATGTGTTGAAAACGGAATCAATAAAAATCACACATAGAACATATTGTTTTATTGCAATAGATCAAATTTATGGGAATATGTCGCTATCGTCTCAGATGAGAAAAAAAAATGCAGTTAGTTGATAATCAATGGTGGATTACGTGCATCTCTGGAGCATATGCAATAGAAATGCTCTCCTATATCCAACTGTGTTGCAGTTTAGATGAGTAGAGCTAGTTTTGAGGAATGGGAATGAAGACGTTGTGATTGTAGACCTTGACCATGGTCACCTTTATGTTGGGAACCTCATCGACTATGCGTTCATCAGAAACACGACGATCCAACGGGTAGCCGAAGGGCCTCTTGTCGGGCTGAACGCCGTGGACGCCATAGTGGTGGTATTTATTCATGGTGATGATGTTCTCGTTATTGACATCCTCTTCGGCATCAGTGACAGCCACCAACACTCTAAACTGCACACCTTCCTTGTTACCCTTGGGCAGAAGCAGCCTGTTAGGGATGCCGGTGGCGCTCTCGTACATCTCTAGAGTCTGATGAGACTCAGTCATCTCGACGAGAGTCTTATATGTAGGGACGTCAGGTACAGTGATGGAAGCTTCCGAACTCTTACGGGTGATCTCGTTGTCACCCGGTGTCACTATAAAAGCAACAAAGGAAAATTAGCCGATATAGTAACAAATGGTATACAGGAATACAACATAAATATGAAACATTAAGTATTGAATATTGCTGCCAAAAAAAAAAAAGGTAGAAAAACTTACGAGTCTTCACAAAGAGGTCCATCTCGATGGCAAGCCAGCGTGCCTCGTCAAAGGGGATGATGGCACCATTACCATCCCGGTAGGGCATGGCAAGGATGCGAACGACAGACTTCTTTGGAGAACCATTGTTGTTCTGCACTTTGATCTTGTAAGTAAACTCCTTATGGTTGAGGCGAGGCATTGTGGCATAGATGCCATAGAACTCAGTTTGAGTGGTGTTGTCGTTGAAGGCGTTGATCAGGTCATATTTGTACTCCTCAAAATAGGTTTCAAGGTTGCCTTGTATTTGGATTTCCTCCACAGTTATGCCCTGGAATACGAGTTGCTCCTTGGTGTAAGGAGGAAGGAGTCGATGTGCTCCCTAAAGATGTTGTCTATTCTCTTGTGCAACCTCCAGGCAGCAGGATCACGTGGAAGGGTCTCTAAGTGTGCTAGCACGCCGGGGGGAGTATCGTACTTGTTCTTGGGGTCAGTCTGGTGGTCAAGCAGGGTGTAGGCCAGTGTGGTGAGATTGCCATAGTACTTGCGGTTGGGGCTGTACATAGAGGACTGGATGATGTCTCCCAAGATGTCAATGCCGTGGTCGTTGTCGATGTTGATCTTGTTTCCTTGCTCGTCCTCCACGTAGCCATGAGCGATGGCGTCGTGGATCCGGTCTTCCATGTGGACGACCTCGTGAATTCTGCCAATCCTGTCTACGTCATGGAGATGGATATCGTCATTGCGAACGGGGAAGGGTGGACCGAACTTGTAGGTAGTCTGTGGAGTAAATCCCTCTTTTAGGGGCTCATCGAGCTTCAGTTCCTGGAGAGGAGGCAAGTAATTGGAGATGCGCTCGGCCTCGTAACGGTTAAGGAGCTGGTGGTAGGCGTAGAAGAAGTTCTCTCCCTTCCTGTCAATGTGGTAGCCGTAGGTGTCTTTCCACCAGAATGGATTCTCCAAGTGAATCATCAGGTGGTGAGTACCAACGCCAACATCTTCACGGTAGTAGGCAACTCTCTGTTCGATGTCATTAGGCGTACCAGTGAAGTTATTTTGGAAGATGATGTTGCGAAGCTTCATCTCTTTGGCCTCGTAGGCTTCCTCGATGACCTGAGTCTTGGTGAAGTGGTGTGGCTTGACCTCGTACATGGCTGGTAGAACGACGTGTTGGGTGAGGGTGAGTGCTTGATGGCATGATAGGCAGCATAGATGAATTCTTCCTCATTTACTCGCTCCCTGAAGTAGGCCCCGTTGCTGGCGACACAGTTCCAGTCTTTGCACTGCATGAACACCTCGAAGAGCATGATTGCCTCCTCCAAGTGGCGCTTGTTGGTAGCGACAGCCCAGTGCTTCTTCTCCAGAAGACGGCCATTTGTGAACTCGTCCATGAGGTGACGCACGGCAACTCCTCCATCCTTATACATGGAAACATCTTCCAAAGGATTAAAGGATACTGCTTTTTCCGCCAGATTGTTATCACGGAGAGGTTCGAAGATCTTGTAGAAGGCATAGTTTACATCATGTTGCTTCTGATGGGTGGGGACGCCTGAAGAATAAGAAAAAAGAACCCTCAGTTCAATAAAATAGAAAAGTTGAAAATATATATGAACTACTTTGAACCAAAGAAACTTTGAAATCCCACTTTGATGGGGTTTTCCTTACTTTTCTTTTGTGTACTACTTTACCGTGCACACACACACACACACACACACACACACACACACACACACACACACACACACACACACATTATATATATTTCTCTCTCTCTCTCTCTCTCTCTCTCTCTCTCTCTCTCTCTCTCTCTCTCTCTCTCTCTCTCTCTCTCTCTATATATATATATATATATATAGATAGATAGATAGATAGATATGTATGTATGTATGCATGTATGTATAGATAGATAGATAGATAAATATGCACAATTAGTGATTTCAGTAGATAGACAAGTATCTCACCGTCAGGCTCATCTGACATAAAGTTGGGCCATGCAGATGCGCCGCTGAGGGCCACCAGAGCTAGTACTACCAGAAGCTTCATGCTGGAGCTAGTGCTGCTTCTGATGTTTTGTTACTGCTTTATATATTATAGGATCTCGTGGCCTTCGCCAGATGAAGTGTGCAATCAAAAGATTATCAGGGTTGATAAGGATTCTTTTTTATGTAGTCACTCATTGATTAGTGTTACCACCTGAAATGCTTGTCTTGTTGTGAAGGTATGAAATATAAACATACTGATGGTATATTTATATTAAGAGTGACGAATATATTAGTTGTTTTTTTTTGGCTGTTCTTGAATTAAACTCATGATAACGTTAAATTAAAAGTACGAACGTTTATGATTTTTTTTCTTGGAAATTCAGTTTATGTTTTTCGTGACTTATCTCTATATGTTTATGTTAATGAATATAATTTCCTTGTGTTGAGGCAACATAAAATACCTAGTTTTTGTCTTTGTGATCTACTTTGATTTTCATTTAGTTAACTGGGGCAAGAAATCTGACGATGCTTTGCTTGTATGTTGTCTCGCTTTATTTAATGCTAATGTTTTATGATGATAGTTTTGTGACAAGCCATAACGAGGGTTCGGGTAAGAAGAAAAATTAAACGCACTTACCTGCACATGACTAGTAAGTATATATATATATATATATATATATATATATATATATATATATATATATATATATATATATATATATATATATATATATATATATATATGAGTTAGTGTGTAGGAAACTCAAGAATCACAGGAGTACTTTATTACTCTAACGTTTCGCCTACAAGGCTTCTTCAGAGGAATGAAGCCTTGTAGGCGAAACGTTAGAGTATTAAGGTACTTCTGCGATTCCTGAGTTTCCTACACCATCAACTCACCAACCTGATCTACTTCATGGCATATATATATATATATATATATATATATATATATATATATATATATATATATATATATATATATATATATATATATATATACATTTTTTTCTATTTCTCGTAGGAGAGAGGTCCAGCCAGGGCCAAAAAAAAAAAAAAGGTTAAATAAAAAGACCCCCTCTTCAGTGCTGGCTCTCTACAAAGAGGAAAAATATCAGCCAAAATTAGGGAGGAAATGCCTCGATACGTCCCTCTTAAAAGAAGACAAGTCTTAGGAAATTGGAAATACAGAAACAGGAAGGGAGTTCCACAATTTACCAATGAAAGGTATGAATAATTGAGAGTACTGGTTAACTCCTACGTTAGAGAGTTCGACAGAATAGGGATGAGAGGAAGAAGAAAGCCTTGTGTATTGAGGCCGCAGGAGGAGGGCAGGCATGCAGTTAACAAGATCAGTAGAACAGTTAGCATGAAAATAGCGATTAAAGATAGAAAGAGATGCAACATTTCGGCTGTGAGAAAGAGGCTGAAGACAGTCAGTCAGAGGAGGGGAGTTGATGAGACGAAAAGCTTTTGATTCCTCCTTTTCTAGTAAAACTGTGTGACTGGAACTCTCCCCCCAAGCTAAACATGCGAAGAGTATTCCATACGGGGGCGGTTAAAGCCCATGTACAGAGCCGTTGGAGGGGCGAGAAAAACAGGCGGAGACGGTTCAGAACGCCTAACTTCATAGAAGCTGTTTTAGCAAGAGATGAGATGTGACGTTTCCAGTTAAGATTATGAGTAAAGGACAAACCGAGAATATTCAGTGTAGAAAAGGGAGACAGTTGAGTGTCACTGAAGAAGAGGAGACAGTTGTCTGCAAGATTGTGTCAAGTTAACAGATGGAGGAATTGTGTTTTTGAGGCTTTGAAAACTATTAGATTTTCTCTGCCCTAATCGGAAGAACAGTGGCTGTTAACCACGGCTGCAATAGAACGGTCGGAAAGGAAACTTGAGATAAAGTTGCTGAGGGAAGGATAGAAACCGAAAGAGAGCAGTTTTGAAATAAAAGTTTCACTGAAATCTCTAAAAGAGGATGACGAAGACTCAGTAATGCTTGGGTCACACTACAGCTTTTTTTTTTACTACCACGCCCCCGACGGTCGTAGAAGGGCTGTCACCAGCAGCAATGACGTCAATTTAATGGCTTTTGGCCTATCGTAAGATGTCCTAAGTCAAGTCGTACGTTGACGTAGCGATATTTTACGATATCGTAAGATGTTCTTGTCACACGACTTCGCAGAATCATTACAACAATCGGGCGCTCCATTCAACTGTCGGAAAGAGAGGACTCACGACAAGCAAAGTCATTTCATTGGGCGTACGATGACGTACTATGACGTTTTAGAGAGATACGATATCCTACGTGATGCAAACGACATCGTTCGACATCGACCGAGCCAAAAGCCCTTAAAATACTGAGTTATGACTGGTTTTTGAACATACATCTGTCAGCAACGCACGAAAATCTTGTCGCAAGAATCGGAGTGACGAATGTGACCGTCAATTTGTCAGTCCGCCAGTTCCTCCCGCCAGTGCTGGCAAGTGCAGGGTAATAAGCATGTTTTAGGAGAATTTGAGCATTATCAAGGTATAATTATGTCATCTCAGGGTAATATTGTTTCATCACTGTTAATATTATGGTAACGTTTCTTACATGTACTATCACGGAATTAAACAGCGACTACAAGCCTGATCGAAATAAATGGATTGCTGGCGAAACAAGTGGAGCATTTTCTCAAAACTGTGAAGGTTTTAATTTCTCTCTCTCTCTCTCTCTCTCTCTCTCTCTCTCTCTCTCTCTCTCTCTCTCTCTCTCTCTCTCTCTCTCTCTCTCTCTCTCTCTCTTTCCAGAGTTGTTTTAGTGGTAGTTAGTCAACAGGTCATTAATGTTGATTTTTTTTTATCTATATTAGCAAAATGAAACAAAATAACATAAAAAATGGAATAAATTTTTTCAAATGAGGTCACATCGAGTTGGGCTTGTGACCTGAGTATTGAGATTTGCTCTCTCTCTCTCTCTCTCTCTCTCGGTCGTGTGTGTGTGTGTGTCAGTGTCAGTCAGTCAGTCAGTCAGTCTGTCTGTCTGTCTGTCTCTCTCTCTCTCTCTCTCTCTCTCTCTCTCTCTCTCTCTCTCTCTCTCTCTCTCTCTCTCTCTCTCTCTCTCTCTCTCTCTCTCTCTCTCTCTCTCTCTCTCTCTCTCTCTCTCTCTCTCTCTCTCTCTCTCTCTCTCTCTCTCTCTCTCTCTCTCTCTCTCTCTCTCTCTCTCTCTCTCTCTCTCTCTCTCTCTCTCTCTCTCTCTCTCTCTACAACATGTGGAATGTTCTCGGCTTCCCAAGTTATAATATTATGTGTTGAAAACGGAATCAATAAAATCACACATAGAACATATTGTTTTATTGCAATAGATCAAATTTATGGGAATATGTCGCTATCGTCTCAGATGAGAAAAAAAAAATGCAGTTAGTTGATAATCAATGGTGGATTACGTGCATCTCTGGAGCATATGCAATAGAAATGCTCTCCTATATCCAACTGTGTTGCAGTTTAGATGAGTAGAGCTAGTTTTGAGGAATGGGAATGAAGACGTTGTGATTGTAGACCTTGACCATGGTCACCTTTATGTTGGGAACCTCATCGACTATGCGTTCATCAGAAACACGACGATCCAACGGGTAGCCGAAGGGCCTCTTGTCGGGCTGAACGCCGTGGACGCCATAGTGGTGGTATTTATTCATGGTGATGATGTTCTCGTTATTGACATCCTCTTCGGCATCAGTGACAGCCACCAACACTCTAAACTGCACACCTTCCTTGTTACCCTTGGGCAGAAGCAGCCTGTTAGGGATGCCGGTGGCGCTCTCGTACATCTCTAGAGTCTGATGAGACTCAGTCATCTCAACGAGAGTCTTATATGTAGGGACGTCAGGTACAGTGATGGAAGCTTCCGAACTCTTACGGGTGATCTCGTTGTCACCCGGTGTCACTATAAAAGCAACAAAGGAAAATTAGCCGATATAGTAACAAATGGTATACAGGAATACAACAAAAATATGAAACATTAAGTATTGAATATTGCTGCCAAAAAAAAAAAAAGGTAGAAAAAACTTACGAGTCTTCACAAAGAGGTCCATCTCGATGGCAAGCCAGCGTGCCTCGTCAAAGGGGATGATGGCACCATTACCATCCCGGTAGGGCATGGCAAGGATGCGAACGACAGACTTCTTTGGAGAACCATTGTTGTTCTGCACTTTGATCTTGTAAGTAAACTCCTTATGGTTGAGGCGAGGCATTGTGGCATAGATGCCATAGAACTCAGTTTGAGTGGTGTTGTCGTTGAAGGCGTTGATCAGGTCATATTTGTACTCCTCAAAATAGGTTTCAAGGTTGCCTTGTATTTGGATTTCCTCCACAGTTATGCCCTGGAATACGAGTTGCTCCTTGGTGTAAGGAGGAAGAGAGTCGATGTGCTCCCTAAAGATGTTGTCTATTCTCTTGTGCAACCTCCAGGCAGCAGGATCACGTGGAAGGGTCTCTAAGTGTGCTAGCACGCCGGGGGGAGTATCGTACTTGTTCTTGGGGTCAGTCTGGTGGTCAAGCAGGGTGTAGGCCAGTGTGGTGAGATTGCCATAGTACTTGCGGTTGGGGCTGTACATAGAGGACTGGATGATGTCTCCCAAGATGTCAATGCCGTGGTCGTTGTCGATGTTGATCTTGTTTCCTTGCTCGTCCTCCACGTAGCCATGAGCGATGGCGTCGTGGATCCGGTCTTCCATGTGGACGACCTCGTGAATTCTGCCAATCCTGTCTACGTCATGGAGATGGATATCGTCATTGCGAACGGGGAAGGGTGGACCGAACTTGTAGGTAGTCTGTGGAGTAAATCCCTCTTTTAGGGGCTCATCGAGCTTCAGTTCCTGGAGAGGAGGCAAGTAATTGGAGATGCGCTCGGCCTCGTAACGGTTAAGGAGCTGGTGGTAGGCGTAGAAGAAGTTCTCTCCCTTCCTGTCAATGTGGTAGCCGTAGGTGTCTTTCCACCAGAATGGATTCTCCAAGTGAATCATCAGGTGGTGAGTACCAACGCCAACATCTTCACGGTAGTAGGCAACTCTCTGTTCGATGTCATTAGGCGTACCAGTGAAGTTATTTTGGAAGATGATGTTGCGAAGCTTCATCTCTTTGGCCTCGTAGGCTTCCTCGATGACCTGAGTCTTGGTGAAGTGGTGTGGCTTGACCTCGTACATGGCTGGTAGAACGACGTGTTGGGTGAGGGGTGAGTGCTTGATGGCATGATAGGCAGCATAGATGAATTCTTCCTCATTTACTCGCTCCCTGAAGTAGGCCCCGTTGCTGGCGACACAGTTCCAGTCTTTGCACTGCATGAACACCTCGAAGAGCATGATTGCCTCCTCCAAGTGGCGCTTGTTGGTAGCGACAGCCCAGTGCTTCTTCTCCAGAAGACGGCCATTTGTGAACTCGTCCATGAGGTGACGCACGGCAACTCCTCCATCCTTATACATGGAAACATCTTCCAAAGGATTAAAGGATACTGCTTTTTCCGCCAGATTGTTATCACGGAGAGGTTCGAAGATCTTGTAGAAGGCATAGTTTACATCATGTTGCTTCTGATGGGTGGGGACGCCTGAAGAATAAGAAAAAAGAACCCTCAGTTCAATAAAATAGAAAAGTTGAAAATATATATGAACTACTTTGAACCAAAGAAACTTTGAAATCCCACTTTGATGGGGTTTTCCTTACTTTTCTTTTGTGTACTACTTTACCGTGCACACACACACACACCCACACACACACATTATATATATTTCTCTCTCTCTCTCTCTCTCTCTCTCTCTCTCTCTCTCTCTCTCTCTCTCTCTCTCTCTCTCTCTCTCTCTCTCTCTCTCTCTCTCTCTCTCTCTCTCTATATATATATATATATATATATAGATAGATAGATAGATAGATATGTATGTATGTATGCATGTATGTATAGATAGATAGATAGATAAATATGCACAATTAGTGATTTCAGTAGATAGACAAGTATCTCACCGTCAGGCTCATCTGACATAAAGTTGGGCCATGCAGATGCGCCGCTGAGGGCCACCAGAGCTAGTACTACCAGAAGCTTCATGCTGGAGCTAGTGCTACTTCTGATGTTTTGTTACTGCTTTATATATTATAGGATCTCGTGGCCTTCGCCAGATGAAGTGTGCAATCAAAAGATTATCAGGGTTGATAAGGATTCTTTTTTATGTAGTCACTCATTGATTAGTGTTACCACCTGAAATGCTTGTCTTGTTGTGAAGGTATCAAATATAAACATACTGATGGTATATTTATATTAAGAGTGACGAATATATTAGTTGTTTTTTTTTGGCTGTTCTTGAATTAAACTCATGATAACGTTAAATTAAAAGTACGAACGTTTATGATTTTTTTTTTTTGTAAATTCAGTTTATGTTTTTCGTGACTTATCTCTATATGTTTATGTTAATGAATATAATTTCCTTGTGTTGAGGCAACATAAAATACCTAGTTTTTGTCTTTGTGATCTACTTTGATTTTCATTTAGTTAACTGGGGCAAGAAATCTGACGATGCTTTGCTTGTATGTTGTCTCGCTTTATTTAATGCTAATGTTTTATGATGATAGTTTTGTGACAAGCCATAACGAGGGTTCGGGTAAGAAGAAAAATTAAACGCACTTACCTGCACATGACTAGTAAGTATATATATATATATATATATATATATATATATATATATATATATATATATATATATATATATATATATATATATATATATATATATATATATATATATGAGTTGGTGGTGTAGGGAAACTCAAGAATCACAGGAGTACTTTATTACTCTAACGTTTCGCCTACAAGGCTTCTTCAGAGGGAATGAAGCCTTGTAGGCGAAACGTTAGAGTATTAAGGTACTTCTGCGATTCCTGAGTTTCCCTACACCATCAACTCACCAACCTGATCTACTTCATGGCATATATATATATATATATATATATATATATATATATATATATATATATATATATATATATATATATATATATATATATATATATATATATATATACATTTTTTTTTCTATTTCTCGTAGGAGAGAGGTCCAGCCAGGGCAAAAAAAAAAAAAAAAAGGTTAAATAAAACTGGCTGGCTGGCTCTCTACAAAGAGGAAAAATATCAGCCAAAATTAGGGAGGAAATGCCTCGATACGTCCCTCTTAAAAGAAGACAAGTCTTAGGAAATTGGAAATACAGAAACAGGAAGGGAGTTCCACAATTTACCAATGAAAGGTATGAATAATTGAGAGTACTGGTTAACTCCTACGTTAGAGAGTTCGACAGAATAGGGATGAGAGGAAGAAGAAAGCCTTGTGTATTGAGGCCGCAGGAGGAGGGCAGGCATGCAGTTAGCAAGATCAGTAGAACAGTTAGCATGAAAATAGCGATTAAAGATAGAAAGAGATGCAACATTTCGGCTGTGAGAAAGAGGCTGAAGACAGTCAGTCAGAGGAGGGGAGTTGATGAGACGAAAAGCTTTTGATTCCTCCTTTTCTAGTAAAACTGTGTGACTGGAACTCTCCCCCCAAGCTAAACATGCGAAGAGTATTCCATACGGGGGCGGTTAAAGCCCATGTACAGAGCCGTTGGAGGGGCGAGAAAACAGGCGGAGACGGTTCAGAACGCCTAACTTCATAGAAGCTGTTTTAGCAAGAGATGAGATGTGACGTTTCCAGTTAAGATTATGAGTAAAGGACAAACCGAGAATATTCAGTGTAGAAAAGGGAGACAGTTGAGTGTCACTGAAGAAGAGGAGACAGTTGTCTGCAAGATTGTGTCAAGTTAACAGATGGAGGAATTGTGTTTTTGAGGCTTTGAAAACTATTAGATTTTCTCTGCCCTAATCGGAAGAACAGTGGCTGTTAACCACGGCTGCAATAGAACGGTCGGAAAGGAAACTTGAGATAAAGTTGCTGAGGGAAGGATAGAAACCGAAAGAGAGCAGTTTTGAAATAAAAAGTTTCACTGAAATCTCTAAAAGAGGATGACGAAGACTCAGTAATGCTTGGGTCACACTACAGCTTTTTTTTTTACTACCACGCCCCCGACGGTCGTAGAAGGGCTGTCACCAGCAGCAATGACGTCAATTTAATGGCTTTTGGCCTATCGTAAGATGTCCTAAGTCAAGTCGTACGTTGACGTAGCGATATTTTACGATATCGTAAGATGTTCTTGTCACACGACTTCGCAGAATCATTACAACAATCGGGCGCTCCATTCAACTGTCGGAAAGAGAGGGACTCACGACAAGCAAAGTCATTTCATTGGGCGTACGATGACGTACTATGACGTTTTAGAGAGATACGATATCCTACGTGATGCAAACGACATCGTTCGACATCGACCGAGCCAAAAGCCCTTAAAATACTGAGTTATGACTGGTTTTTGAACATACATCTGTCAGCAACGCACGAAAATCTTGTCGCAAGAATCGGAGTGACGAATGTGACCGTCAATTTGTCAGTCCGCCAGTTCCTCCCGCCAGTGCTGGCAAGTGCAGGGTAATAAGCATGTTTTAGGAGAATTTGAGCATTATCAAGGTATAATTATGTCATCTCAGGGTAATATTGTTTCATCACTGTTAATATTATGGTAACGTTTCTTACATGTACTATCACGGAATTAAACAGCGACTACAAGCCTGATCGAAATAAATGGATTGCTGGCGAAACAAGTGGAGCATTTTCTCAAAACTGTGAAGGTTTTAATTCTTCTCTCTCTCTCTCTCTCTCTCTCTCTCTCTCTCTCTCTCTCTCTCTCTCTCTCTCTCTCTCTCTCTCTCTCTCTCTCTCTCTCTTTCCAGAGTTGTTTTAGTGGTAGTTAGTCAACAGGTCATTAATGTTGATTTTTTTTTATCTATATTAGCAAAATGAAACAAAATAACATAAAAAATGGAATAAATTTTTTCAAATGAGGTCACATCGAGTTGGGCTTGTGACCTGAGTATTGAGATTTGCTCTCTCTCTCTCTCTCTCTCTGCGGTCGTGTGTGTGTGTGTCTGTCAGTCAGTCAGTCAGTCAGTCTGTCTGTCTGTCTGTCTCTCTCTCTCTCTCTCTCTCTCTCTCTCTCTCTCTCTCTCTCTCTCTCTCTCTCTCTCTCTCTCTCTCTCTCTCTCTCTCTCTCTCTCTCTCTCTCTCTCTCTCTCTCTCTCTCTCTACAACATGTGGAATGTTCTCGGCTTCCCAAGTTATAATATTATGTGTTGAAAACGGAATCAATAAAAATCACACATAGAACATATTGTTTTATTGCAATAGATCAAATTTATGGGAATATGTCGCTATCGTCTCAGATGAGAAAAAAAAAATGCAGTTAGTTGATAATCAATGGTGGATTACGTGCATCTCTGGAGCATATGCAATAGAAATGCTCTCCTATATCCAACTGTGTTGCAGTTTAGATGAGTAGAGCTAGTTTTGAGGAATGGGAATGAAGACGTTGTGATTGTAGACCTTGACCATGGTCACCTTTATGTTGGGAACCTCATCGACTATGCGTTCATCAGAAACACGACGATCCAACGGGTAGCCGAAGGGCCTCTTGTCGGGCTGAACGCCGTGGACGCCATAGTGGTGGTATTTATTCATGGTGATGATGTTCTCGTTATTGACATCCTCTTCGGCATCAGTGACAGCCACCAACACTCTAAACTGCACACCTTCCTTGTTACCCTTGGGCAGAAGCAGCCTGTTAGGGATGCCGGTGGCGCTCTCGTACATCTCTAGAGTCTGATGAGACTCAGTCATCTCAACGAGAGTCTTATATGTAGGGACGTCAGGTACAGTGATGGAAGCTTCCGAACTCTTACGGGTGATCTCGTTGTCACCCGGTGTCACTATAAAAGCAACAAAGGAAAATTAGCCGATATAGTAACAAATGGTATACAGGAATACAACAAAAATATGAAACATTAAGTATTGAATATTGCTGCCAAAAAAAAAAAAAGGTAGAAAAAACTTACGAGTCTTCACAAAGAGGTCCATCTCGATGGCAAGCCAGCGTGCCTCGTCAAAGGGGATGATGGCACCATTACCATCCCGGTAGGGCATGGCAAGGATGCGAACGACAGACTTCTTTGGAGAACCATTGTTGTTCTGCACTTTGATCTTGTAAGTAAACTCCTTATGGTTGAGGCGAGGCATTGTGGCATAGATGCCATAGAACTCAGTTTGAGTGGTGTTGTCGTTGAAGGCGTTGATCAGGTCATATTTGTACTCCTCAAAATAGGTTTCAAGGTTGCCTTGTATTTGGATTTCCTCCACAGTTATGCCCTGGAATACGAGTTGCTCCTTGGTGTAAGGAGGAAGAGAGTCGATGTGCTCCCTAAAGATGTTGTCTATTCTCTTGTGCAACCTCCAGGCAGCAGGATCACGTGGAAGGGTCTCTAAGTGTGCTAGCACGCCGGGGGGAGTATCGTACTTGTTCTTGGGGTCAGTCTGGTGGTCAAGCAGGGTGTAGGCCAGTGTGGTGAGATTGCCATAGTACTTGCGGTTGGGGCTGTACATAGAGGACTGGATGATGTCTCCCAAGATGTCAATGCCGTGGTCGTTGTCGATGTTGATCTTGTTTCCTTGCTCGTCCTCCACGTAGCCATGAGCGATGGCGTCGTGGATCCGGTCTTCCATGTGGACGACCTCGTGAATTCTGCCAATCCTGTCTACGTCATGGAGATGGATATCGTCATTGCGAACGGGGAAGGGTGGACCGAACTTGTAGGTAGTCTGTGGAGTAAATCCCTCTTTTAGGGGCTCATCGAGCTTCAGTTCCTGGAGAGGAGGCAAGTAATTGGAGATGCGCTCGGCCTCGTAACGGTTAAGGAGCTGGTGGTAGGCGTAGAAGAAGTTCTCTCCCTTCCTGTCAATGTGGTAGCCGTAGGTGTCTTTCCACCAGAATGGATTCTCCAAGTGAATCATCAGGTGGTGAGTACCAACGCCAACATCTTCACGGTAGTAGGCAACTCTCTGTTCGATGTCATTAGGCGTACCAGTGAAGTTATTTTGGAAGATGATGTTGCGAAGCTTCATCTCTTTGGCCTCGTAGGCTTCCTCGATGACCTGAGTCTTGGTGAAGTGGTGTGGCTTGACCTCGTACATGGCTGGTAGAACGACGTGTTGGGTGAGGGGTGAGTGCTTGATGGCATGATAGGCAGCATAGATGAATTCTTCCTCATTTACTCGCTCCTGAAGTAGGCCCCGTTGCTGGCGACACAGTTCCAGTCTTTGCACTGCATGAACACCTCGAAGAGCATGATTGCCTCCTCCAAGTGGCGCTTGTTGGTAGCGACAGCCCAGTGCTTCTTCTCCAGAAGACGGCCATTTGTGAACTCGTCCATGAGGTGACGCACGGCAACTCCTCCATCCTTATACATGGAAACATCTTCCAAAGGATTAAAGGATACTGCTTTTTCCGCCAGATTGTTATCACGGAGAGGTTCGAAGATCTTGTAGAAGGCATAGTTTACATCATGTTGCTTCTGATGGGTGGGGACGCCTGAAGAATAAGAAAAAAGAACCCTCAGTTCAATAAAATAGAAAAGTTGAAAATATATATGAACTACTTTGAACCAAAGAAACTTTGAAATCCCACTTTGATGGGGTTTTCCTTACTTTTCTTTTGTGTACTACTTTACCGTGCACACACACACACACCCACATTATATATATTTCTCTCTCTCTCTCTCTCTCTCTCTCTCTCTCTCTCTCTCTCTCTCTCTCTCTCTATATATATATATATATATATATATATATATATATATAGATAGATAGATAGATAGATATATAGATATGTATGTATGTATGCATGTATGTATAGATAGATAGATAGATAAATATGCACAATTAGTGATTTCAGTAGATAGACAAGTATCTCACCGTCAGGCTCATCTGACATAAAGTTGGGCCATGCAGATGCGCCGCTGAGGGCCACCAGAGCTAGTACTACCAGAAGCTTCATGCTGGAGCTAGTGCTGCTTCTGATGTTTTGTTACTGCTTTATATATTATAGGATCTCGTGGCCTTCGCCAGATGAAGTGTGCAATCAAAAGATTATCAGGGTTGATAAGGATTCTTTTGTATGTAGTCACTCATTGATTAGTGTTACCACCTGAAATGCTTGTCTTGTTGTGAAGGTATCAAATATAAACATACTGATGGTATATTTATATTAAGAGTGACGAATATATTAGTTGTTTTTTTTTGGCTGTTCTTGAATTAAACTCATGATAACGTTAAATTAAAAGTACGAAGGTTCATGATTTTTTTTTCTTGTAAATTCAGTTTATGTTTTTCGTGACTTATCTCTATATGTTTATGTTAATGAATATAATTTCCTTGTGTTGAGGCAACATAAAATATCTAGTTTTTGTCTTTGTGATCTACTTTGATTTTCATTTAATTAACTGGGGCAAGAAATCTGACGATGCTTTGCTTGTATGTTGTCTCGCTTTATTTAATGCTAATGTTTTATGATGATAGTTTTGTGACAAGCCATAACGAGGGTTCGGGTAAGAAGAAAAATTAAACGCACTTACCTGCACATGACTAGTAAGTATATATATATATATATATATATATATATATATATATATATATATATATATATATATATATATATATATATATATATATATATATATATATATATATATATATATATATATATATATATATATATATATATATATATATATATATATATATATATATATATATATATATATATATATATATATATATATATATATATATATATATATATATATATATATATATATATATATATATATATATATATATATATATATATATATATATATATATATATATATATATATATATATATATATATATATATATATATATATATATATATATATATATATATACATTTTTTCTATATCTCGTAGGAGAGAGGTCCAGCCAGGGAAAAAAAAAAAAAAAAAAAAAAGGTTAAATAAAAAGACCCCCTCTTCGGTGCTGGCTCTCTACAAAGAGTAAAAATATCAGCCAAAATTAGGGAGCAAAAGTTTCGATACGTCCCTCTTAAAAGAAGACAAGTCTTAGGAAATTGGAAATACAGAAACAGGAAGGGAGTTCCACAATTTACCAATGAAAGGTATGAATAATTGAGAGTACTGGTTAACTCCTACGTTAGAGAGTTCGACAGAATAGGGATGAGAGGAAGAAGAAAGCCTTGTGTATTGAGGCCGCAGGAGGAGGGCAGGCATGCAGTTAGCAAGATCAGTAGAACAGTTAGCATGAAAATAGCGATTAAAGATAGAAAGAGATGCAACATTTCGGCTGTGAGAAAGAGACTGAAGACAGTCAGTCAGAGGAGGGTAGTTGATGAGACGAAAAGCTTTTGTTTCCTCCTTTTCTAGTAAAACTGTGTGACTGGAACTTTCCCCCGAATCCAAACATGCGAAGAGTATTCCATACGGGGGCGGTTAAAGCCCATTTACAGAGCCGTTGGAGGGGCGAGAAAAACAGGCGGAGACGGCTCAGAACGCCTAACTTCATAGAAGCTGTTTTAGCAAGAGATGAGATGTGACGTTTCCAGTTAAGATTATGAGTAAAGGACAAACCGAGAATATTCAGTGTAGAAAAGGGAGACAGTTGAGTGTCACTGAAGAGGAGACAGTTGTCTGTAAGATTGTGTGAAGTTAACAGATGGAGGAATTGTGTTTTTGAGGCTTTGGAAACTATTAGATTTTGTCTGCCCTAATCGGAAGAACAGTGGCTGTTAACCACGGCTGCAATAGAACGGTCGGAAAGGAAACTTGAGATAAAGTTGCTGAGGGAAGGATAGAAACCGAAAGAGAGCAGTTTTGAAATAAAAAGTTGTGTGTTAGACTATCAAAAACTGTCTAACGGGACAGCAAAAGTTTCACTGAAATCTCTAAAAGAGGATGACGAAGACTCAGTAATGCTTGGGTCACACTACAGCTTTTTTTTTTACTACCACGCCCCCGACGGTCGTAGAAGGGCTGTCACCAGCAGCAATGACGTCAATTTAATGGCTTTTGGCTTATCGTAAGATGTCAAGTCGTACGTTGACGTAGCGATATTTTACGATATCGTAAGATGTTCTTGTCACACGACATCGCAGAATCATCGGGCGCTCCATTCAACTGTCGGAAAGAGAGGGACTCACGACAAGCAAAGCCATTTATTTCATTGGGCGTATGATGACGTACTATGACGTTTTAGAGAGATCCGATATCGTACGTGATGCAAACGACATCGTTCGACAAGCCCTTAAAATACTGAGTTATGACTGGTTTTGGAAGATACATCTATCAGCAACGCACAAAAATCTTGTCGCAAGGATCGAAGTAACGAATGTGACCGTCAATTTGTCAGTCCGCCAGTTCCTCCCGCCAGTGCTGGCAAGTGCAGGGTAATAAGCATATTTTAGGAGAATTTGAGCATTATCAAGGTACAATTATGTCATCTCAGGGTAATATTGTTTCATCACTAATCATATTATGGTAACGTTTATTTACATGTACTATCACGGAATGAAACAGCGACTACAAGCCTGATCGAAATAAATGGATTGCTGGCGAAACAAGTGGATCATTTTCACAGAACTCTGAAGGTTTTAATCTCTCTCTCTCTCTCTCCGAACGAGTCATGCCCAAAATAACATTTACACTAGAGGTGCCAGATGCTGGAACAACCTGCCACAGGATATAAGAAGAGCTACATCTCTATATTCCTTTAAGAATTTATGCAAAGAATTTTTGTTACATACCTATTTAAATGCATTGTAAACCTTCAGGCATGCGTATGTTAAGTGCCCAAGTTCAGTACCTACAAGTTTGCTCAAACATAACTATGTACTTTCATTACATTATATGTACATTTTTATATTTATATTTCTACCAATGTTAATTAATTTTTATGTAACAATGTATATGACGTTATATATGCATATAAGTTATTGGTGGTGAGTGGCCTCGGTAGTGTCTGCCACCCACATGTGTATTAGTTAGATCCATTGAGAGGTCTGTATAAGAGCTGCGGCTCAACGGACCTAGGCTTCATGGTTAATGTATATATTTTTCTGTCCTACTTTGTAAATGGAGGCCAATAAACAAGTCAAGTCTCTCTCTCTCTCTCTCTCTCTCTCTCTCTCTCTATCTATCTATCTATCTCTCTCTCTCTCTCTCTTTTTCTCTCTCCAGAGATGTTTTAGTGGTAGTTAGTCAACATGTCCTTAATGTTGATTTTTTTTTTATCTATATTAGCAAAATGAAACAAAATAACATAAAAATGGAATATATTTTTCCAAATGAGGTCACATCGAGTTGCGCTTGTGACCTGAGTATTGAGATTTGCTCTTCCTCTCTCTCTCTGCGGTCGTGTGTGTGTGTGTGTGTGTGTGTGTGTGTGTGTGTGTGTGTGTGTGTGTCTGTCAGTCAGTCAGTCAGTCAGTCAGTTAGTCTGTCTGTCTGTCTGTCTGTCTGTCTGTCTCTCTCTCTCTCTCTCTCTCTCGTGTGTGTGTGTGTGTGTGTGTGTCAGTCAGTGTGTGTGTGTGTGTTCGTGTGTGTGTCAGTCAGTGTGTGTGTGTGTGTTTGTGTGTGTGTCAGTCAGTGTGTCTCTCTCTCTCTCTCTCTCTCTCTCTCTCTGCGGTTGTGTGTGTGTGTGTGTGTGTGTGTGTGTGTGTGTGTGTGTGTGTGTCCACAATGGCATACTTGTAAACACTATTGTGACTCGCTCTGAAATAGCATCTATTTGTCCCTAAACGATAGATCCCCAAAGAGCTATAATAAGAGAAGCAACGCATGAACAGAATAAGAGAACATTGGTCCAGTACGGATGCATGAAGGGTGTCGGACTTTGCCGAAATTTAGCCATAATTTTTGGTATCCCTGGCTAACATCTCAATTGACCCAAGGGCCAACCCAGTTCTGGTTATGCGCACTAAAGGTCTATGACGTAACTGTTGTCAAGCAACAGAGACGCTCACTTATCATTCTTTAAGATCTTAAGTATTTTCTCCTGTTTATTTTGATTATGAGACCGCTAACTAGGCTTAGAAAGCTATCACAGCACCGATTAAATTGAATTCGAAAGGAAGATTTGATATAGAAGTATACTGTCCGCACTTTATGATGCAAACCTGGCAGTAGTGACACAATCGACAGGTCTAATTACCTGAAGTTGCAGACATAAAAAAGGGCCTCATATCTCCAGATATTGCCATTAATCGGTAAGTACGAGACTTACAAAACCAAGTGAATAAGCAGCAGGAGGTCATCACAAGACAGCAGAGGACATTGACTGGAAAGCAAGAGAATGCAAATTTGGTATTACTCGCTATCCCTGAAGAACAAGAAAGTCTGGAAGGTACTACTACGTATGATGCAAAAATTCAGAAGGTATGGACTACGATCGGCTCATCTGTGGGCATAAGGGTTTCACGACGTCTGGAGAGAGCAGGAGGACGGCGCCGACCCTTACTGGTCACAGTGGCATCTGGAGATGACCGTGACGCCGTGCAGGAACGAGCCAAACACCTGAAGGAGACCAGAGACCCATTCAAGTGGATCTTTGTGAAGAAAGATACGCATCCAGCAGTAAGAAAGGAGTGGAAAAGGTTAAAGGAAGCGGAAAAGAGTGAGAAAGAAAAACCCGCAAACGTTGGTTGTAACATTTGTATTAACTATAAGGAATGCCAATTATATAAAGATAAGAGAAGTGATTAATAGATCAAGCTTGATGTCTTTTAGGAAGACCACAGCGATAAAGTGAAAATTCTTTTAGAATTATGGCAGGGAATATTAATGCAGTAAAAACTATTGGATTATGATATTATAAGCTTAAGTTAGACGAAAACAGAACTGAATGTAAACTTGCCTGAGTTCGTAACTTGTAGGCATGTGAACAGTGTTTCCCCTTATTGAGAAGGAGTAGTTCTCATGGTAAAGAACTACTTGGCAAATTACGTAAGTAACATTGATTACAGTACTAATGATCAAATATGGATGTGTTCCTGATGTGATGTTTGGTTTTTGTTATATTCCGCCACATGATTCTGAATATTTTACGCAGCAGTCGTTCGCAGCTATTCAAGAAAGAGTCAGTGATGGTGACTGTCAGTGCATAATTAGGGGCGCTCTGAACTGTAAGTTTGGTATATGTGTTCGTGAGCTACCTGTCCTACCTAAGTGAAATACCGAATGCTCACTCCTACGAGTATCCTATTCTTCCTGACTGCGAAAACAATCCTAACGATAATGTGTATGTCTTATCCACAATATGTATAGACAAGCTACTGTTAAATAATCTAAAACACAAACTAACTATTTCAAAAGTATCGGAAAGGTGGTAGTTGGGTTTCGGAACTCGATGTGTGTTTGGTGTCATGTAAAGCTATCAATCAGTAAAGTAAAGTCCTTTCGTGTACATAATTTGGAAAACTTACCATAGGATCATGGTCCAATCAGCATTGATGTTCAAGTTCCATCTATTAGTTTAGCATGTTTCTATAAGAGAGCTTGTCACCTTGGCGGTCATACGTCACTGATCAGTAGTGAGGAGCGTGATCCTCTGGTTCGCATACCCATTAAATTCTGTCAAGTTATTAATGATACATTTCTTTTAAATGTGAATAGCCTTGATGTACCTAATTAAGAAAATGTAAATCATGTAAACAACTATGCTCAAAATATTTATAATGTCTTGTACGAGTGCGCGAGAAGCAGCCGTGAAGTGAGAGAAGAGGGTCGAGTCGGTAGCTTTGCTGGTTTGGAAAGACTGCTCCAGGAAAGGAAAGATAGAAGGGTGTGGCAGGCCAATAATCGATAAGGCTGTTTGCAGGAAGATACCCATACAGGTGTCAAGCCTACTGATGAAGAATTTAAGAATTCCTATATAGAATTAATGGGTGTCGTCAGTGATAATCTTACTGACGAATGCAGGGAGTCGTCGGTTTCCATTCTCGTTTTAGATGATCCCATCACTCTTCGTGAGGTCAGTGTACAGGTTAAAAAAAAATCAAAGCGGACAAAACTTGCGGTCCAGATGGTATCGCACCTGGAGTCTTAAAGCTTTACACTAGCTAATGCTCATCGGATCGCTGTTTAATATGGTCTTCACTTCAACACAATATCCTCTATCCTGGATAAGGGCTAAAGTTTTCACCATACATAAGAAAGGTGATCGCAAAGACGCAAGGAACTATAGAGGCATTAGTATAATATATAGCATTTCAAAATTATTTGATATGGTGATGTGCTTGAGATTAGAACGCTGATCCACGCCATATCGGGTCGTGGTTGTCTAGAGCACGTTGTGACACTGTATATTTTAACTGATTTAGCCAGAAAGAAAAAGAAAAAAAAAATTTAACTTTTATTGATTTAAGCCAAGCGTACGATTTGTTGCCAAGATACATTTTAATACGTATTTTGAAACGTTTGGGTTGTGGCATGGTGATGTTGGGTGTTATTGGAGCCATTCAGCTTCGTTGTCAAAGGTCCGGAGCACACAGGAGCACATCAACACGAGGTACACAATGGCGGGTAACGCCGGACAGAGAAACACCAGCTTAATCACGTCCTTTACTGAGTCCTCAGTTCACAGTACATCACAGGGCAGCCTCCACACACACACACACAGGGCACTCAGGCACTCACAGGCATTCCCAGGGGCGGGCACCACAGACCACAACAGCAGGCAACACCTCTTAATAAAAGAGCGTGCGTCTCAGTCTTGCCTTGCACGTGCTCTCTTGCCGACTCTTCCCCGCGCCGCGCCAACACTCACAAAGCCAGCCCGCGCAAAACACACATACGCACATACACACACATTCGTAACAATATAATATATATATATATATATATATATATATATATATATATATATATATATATATATATATATATATGCAGGATTGAAGGAAAGGCAGGCTTCCGTGGTGTCTTTACTGAGTGGCAATGGAGGTATACAGTAGCTGTAAGTGCGTCCCTCTCGTCAAGGTGGGAAGCTGACTGCCGGGTAGCTAGCAGCTCGGGCAGTGATGTAAACTTTTCTAGCCCACATTGTCGTACCGAACCACCAGAATTATCGTATTTTGCCTAATATTATCGTACATCCAAAGGAAAAATAATATAGACACATCAGAACTGCATTATACACTGTATTGAACATTTCATTAATTTTCATTCATTTTCATATGCAAATGACATACTACACATACAAAGGTTACACAAAGGTGTGTATATATATATATATATATATATATATATATATATATATATATATATATATATATAATGAAAACTGTATATTGATAAAAGCTTACGTACAGTGTCAATGTGCATGTATCTCCAAGAGGTCAACGTATCAGTCAACCGTCAGTCCATCACTCTCCGCAACACAACCTACACTGGAAAACCGTTATTATTTATTTCTTTATTTATTGTTGCCCATTATTGCCACATAATGAGAATGTTTTGTTTTTTTCATACCGTTATACGTCAAATAGAACATATGATAAGAGAAGAAAAACTCACCCTTCACCATACTAACACTAAGTCACACTTACTAATAAGATCATTTTGTCACTTGACACTGACTGTGACTGACAGCGTCTCTCTCCTTTTTCCTTCCCTCCCCAGTCCCCAGCCCCTCTCTCTCTCTGAAATGTTGACATCGATATTTTTTTCTTTACACAATTATTCCAGTACCTTATTACAAATATTAAAAAAAATACTTTGCCACTCAATTATCGTATATTGGTGTACGATTCTTACCTATGTATCATACATCGTACAAACAGCCAACCAGGGCCGCGTTCCGTTGGGGACCGTATGGCGTACAGTATGGCATACTTCCCCGAATCGGGGGACCAGCATAGGGCTCGCCTTGCGGGAGCGTGCGGGACCTTGCGCTCCTCGGAGGTGAATGCTTGGCGGTGTCTGGCAACTATTGTTTATCAACAAACCGCAGACGTCCGCCGCTTCACCACTATATTATCAGTGTGGGGGATGTAAATGCTATTTTGACAGCTTATGCGACGTCACAGAACATAAAAACAATGTGGTAAGTCTGTTATCCCTTGTAGAATGCTGGAATAAGGCAATATGACGAAAATATTAGTATTTATAGCAATAAAAGACGGTGTTATATGTGTCGCATTTCTTCACACAGCCTCTGAGGCAGAAGAGACAGCCTCTACCGCCATGGTAGCTGCTGCAGAGGCCCCTCCAGCACCTGTGGCTGCAGGGACAGTTTCCTTTGCATTTGAAAGTGTTCTATAAGTCTTTCCCGGAGTAAAGAGGCACTATCATCTCTGCATAGTCCTTGACCCTCACAGGACTTGGCGGCCTATCATCTCCCTCTTCTCCTTGCCTTGGCAACCTCTCTTCTCCCTCTTCCTCTTGCCTCAGCAATATTTCCTCCTCTCGTGCTAAGAGGAGCTCTGCAGCGTCCAACAGAGGGTCTTTTGCGAGCTCTTGAGCGAGGAGGAGGAGCAGCTTGGACGGCCATCTTTGTCAACAATACCCGTATGGCTTGCGCGTTCCCTTGCGTTCCGTTGGGGTTGCGGGGGCAGCGTGCTAACTTCCAACGGAGGCAGTGGCCAGGAATGGCGCCAGCTGGTTCACGAAGCCAAACCATGACCTCACGTCTGTGATTGTGGGCTGTGCTGGCATGGCGAAGTCACGGATGGCCGCTAATCTGTCCTTAGTGGGTCGGTATTCCTCCCAACCAAGGTGGAAGCCCACAAACTCCACTTCGCGGCGACAGAACTTGAATTTCTCAGGCTTCAATGTGATGCCCTTTCTCGCACAGAGCTCCAAAAAATCATAGGCATGCCAGAATGCCCCCTCGACACTGGGATCGTGGAGCAGCGTGTCGTCCACACACTTATGCTTGCGAGGGAAGTCCACTACCGCGTCGTCGAATCTCTTCGTATAAGCGTCTGTGGCCGAGCAGTGCCCCATGGGAGTGCGACAGTACTGATACCGCCCCCATGGTGTTATGAATGTTGTCAGGCGCCTGCTTTCTTCCTCCAGCTCAACCTGATGGAATCCCCAGTGAGCGTCGGCCACCGTCTTGTACGAGTGTGGGGGTACATCGGACACCATGTCAAAGGGAGCGGGAGTGTGGTGCGTTTCCCGCAGGCAGCTGGCGTTTAATCTTTGGAAGTCAACTGTCCTCCTGGGCTTTCCCGATTTTTTCGCCACCACGACCATCCTGGCGCACCATTCCGTAGCCTCCCCTGCTGGTACAGGTCGAATCACTCCTCTTCTGACGTCGTCGTCGAGCTGCATTTTTACCTCGCTCGCCCAGTGTTTGGGGATGGAGGCTGGTGTGTGGCACGCGTAAGGTTGTGCGCCCTCCTGAAGGTGGATGCGATGTGGCGGGCCCTGCATTACCCGCAGCGGGTAACGATCCGTGTCAAAGGTCGAGGAGGAGAACTGATGTAGCAGCCACTCCTCAAGGCGAGACACGTTCTCCTCGAGTGGTGGGAGAGGGACAGTGGTGGGCCTGGCAGGGATGTCGGGGCCTCTATCAGTGTCTTCCTGTTCTGCACCGGCGACCAGCGGCGGTGGCTGGGGGAAGTTGTCGTGGAGGAGGCCTAGTTCTTTGCAGGTGGTGAACGAGAGATAGATGCGCTCCACCGACTCGACGAAGTATATATCCTGGACAGTAGAGCGCCCGCCCAGGCCGATGCGGCACGGCGCTGCACCCAGGCAGGTGAGGGGGATCTTTGCCAGGTCTCTGATGCCAGCCCAACGCTGTAACAGCGCAGGCTTGAGACCCAGTGACCTTGCCATGGCTGGGCCGGCGACACACACTTGTGCCCCGGTATCAGCCACAGCTGTCACTTCGACCGCCACCTTGCTCGCCAGTGGCCCCACACACACCTGTAGTACGGGCTCGGGGCACAGGGTGGCCGAGCTAACGGTGACAGTGCTCACTAGCTTACTTGCTTCCCGTGTCCTGGTCGATCTGCATACCCTCTTGAAGTGACCCGGTTTCCCGCACGCCCCACACTTGCGGCCGGAAGCGGGGCACGACGCCTTTGTCATAGTCGTGCTTCTCACCACAGTTGGGGCAATACCTGGCCCCAGGCTTGGTGGCAGCATCTGTCGCAGAGCGGCGGTGGGCAGGCTTTGTTGGGTGAGGTGGCTGGCGGTAGGCGGCAACTACCGGTTCCTCATCCTCGCTCGAGCTGTTGGCGCCAGCGTCCACCCCAGCCACTGCTCGTTCCCGCGCAAACTTTGCCGCGTCTCGCTGGGCGGCCTCGTATGACAAACAATGAACACTCAAGCTGTCTATGTCCACGAATGAGCCACATCGGCGGAACACATCCTGCTTTAGGGCAGCGTCATGTAGGCCCACCATCACTTTACGTAACAGCATGTATTCTGAGAGGTCACGGTCACAACCAGGGCACTGGAATCCACACTCACGAGCCTCCTGGGCGCACCGCGTCATGTAGGTTTGCACTGACTCAGCTGGGGCTTGGGAGGCGCTGAAAAATTCCGCCCACCTCACTGCCTGGTTGAGCTGGAGGAAGAAAGCAGGCGCCTGACAACATTCATAACACCATGGGGGCGGTATCAGTACTGTCGCACTCCCATGGGGCACTGCTCGGCCACAGACGCTTATACGAAGAGATTCGACGACGCGGTAGTGGACTTCCCTCGCAAGCATAAGTGTGTGGACGACACGCTGCTCCACGATCCCAGTGTCGAGGGAGCATTCTGGCATGCCTATGATTTTTTGGAGCTCTGTGCGAGAAAGGGCATCACATTGAAGCCTGAGAAATTCAAGTTCTGTCGCCGCGAAGTGGAGTTTGTGGGCTTCCACCTTGGTTGGGAGGAATACCGACCCACTAAGGACAGATTAGCGGCCATCCCTGACTTCGCCATGCCAGCACAGCCCACAATCACAGACGTGAGGTCATGGTTTGGCTTCGTGAACCAGCTGGCGCCATTCCTGGCCACTGCCCCTGTGATGTCCCCCTTCAGGGAGCTCCTTAAGAAGCCAGCAGGAAAGAAAATCTACTGGGACGAGCAGTTGCAAATAAAACTACGGCAGGCCAAAGACACCATCTGCCAGCTCGCCAGTGATGGGCTGGCATATTACGACAGAACCAGACCCACGGCGGCCATCACTGACTGGAGCAGGGAAGGAATTGGCTTCGTGATCCTCCAGCAGTACTGTTCATGCGTGTCATCTGAGGTGCCTTTCTGCTGCAGAGGAGGGTGGCGCTTGGCCCTCTGTGGCAGCCGCCATCTCACCACGGCGGAAGCAGGCTACGCGCCCATCGAAGGTGAGGCCCTGGTTGTTGCCTGGTGCTTCAAGAAGGTTCGCCTCTTCCTATTGGGATGCCCTAACCTGGTGCTAGTGACCGACCACCGCCCGCTGGTAGGGTTATTGGGCAACAAAGCACTCACGGACGTCATCAACCCATGCCTGTTTCGCCTGAAAGAACAAACACTACAACATCAGTTCACCATCCGGTATCTCCCTGGCAAGAGAAACTGTGCTGCCGACTTCCTATCCAGGTATCCCTCCATGAAGACGCCGCCAGAGGCCGAGGATGAAGACAACGACGAGGAGCTGGCAGCGGCAGTGGCAGCGTCAGTGGTGGCGGCGCTAGACCTCAGTGACAGCCTCACGCTTGACGAGGAGATGGTGTTACAGGCGTCACAAAATGATCCCACCTACCAGCTGCTGATAGCCAAGGTACTGGCTGGGGACTGGCACCCGCAGAGGGCACACGTATATATACGATTAATCTTGTTATTTTTATATCATTACATTAATTCTTACTGTGTGCTTCTACTATTAAGAAAGGTAAGTGGACGAATTAAAGGGCAAAAACTATAATATGGAAGGAGTGGAGTAGACTGAAGCCGGGATATCATGTACGTAGCTCATACCCAGGAAAAAAAAACCGATTAAATAAATGAAAATGATCATGAGGCTGTATATTGAGTATATTTGTAGTTTTAAGTTCAAGGCTATTAAGAGGTGACTGATGAAACAATGGATGAAAGGTATAAACGGTACCTTTATGAGCTTGCAGGTAACACTCGATTCTGTGGTGATCTACACATCAGAAGACATTATTGATGGATTTATTACACATTAGTGAATGGATCCTATTAACGAACCTAATGTAACCTAACCAAGCAAACAATAACCCAGCCAACTTAACCTAACCCACCCAACCTAACCTAACCTAACCAAGGTAACTTAACCAACCTATTTATTGTCATAACTTCTGAAGCATCAATTTGCGATGGAAAATGTCAATATGAAAAAGCGGAAATGTAAGATTGGCAGAAATGAAAACAAACCAAACATATTTTAACCTAACCTCACCTATCCCCACCCAAATCTAACATACCTATGCCCTACAACCATTCAAAATGCAGGAAAGGAAATCGGTAAAATCGAACCACTCGTCCACTCTTCAGTCTTGCCCTAGTGGGCAGAAGTATAGGACGAGGAGTATATACCGCCAGTGAGTCTGTCACCACCCACATATCCATTAATTTTTAAAAATCTGTGGTGTCATTAATATAAATTTGCGGTGGGTATAATATGGGTTTTTCTTGTTCAAGTCAATGAGATCTTACTATTGAGACCAGTTAAAGTGACTGCTGTGAATGGGGCGTACTTATAAAATAATACCAGGAAATCAAACCAAACTTATCCAGACCAAACCGAAGCTAACTTAAACTAACCTAACATCCTATCCTTAATTCATCTAACCTAATTTAAGATTCATTTTTGACTGTCCATGCATATCATATCAGCCTAGCAAGCTCATATCTGCCTTATTAAGAATAATTTTGATAACTTTTAAACAAATAGTTCTTATTGTATGACCCCGACCTATCTTTACTTAACCTTGTCATATGTACTGTACCTAATGGCTAAGTTCGGGCCCAGGTCTTTGTAGAACTAGCCTATGTTTATGAATTCTTTAAATCCTATTTTGTGGTATGTCTAGGCCACTCCCCTTTTGGTGGTAAACAACTTCAGTATGTACCTATATGTATGATACCGTAGTATCATTTGAACAACAGAAGAAAAAGATAAAAATGACTTAAGTAATATATGCTGTTAATAGCTAGGTATTCTTCAGACCATTAAAAACTACACTTTTCAGGTACCATGGCTGCATTAGAAGAAATCATAGATGAAGAAATGTATGAAATGGAAGAATTGCGACGAGTGAGGATTCCACGCATTGTACCTAAAGATCGCAGTGACCCATTTCATTATCTTTCTGGTGAAGAATTCCTTGAGCGTTTTCGTCTGCCAAAGGATGCTGTACGAGACCTCATTGAAGAAGTTAGGCCACGTACACATGTGGACAGGCTTGGCACAGGTATGGAACAGTAGCTATTTATTTAAGTATATATGTGGATGGTGATATTGCTATAGAATATTTTACAATACTTATTGATTCAAGACCTGGGAAACCATCTTCTGTATTTCTTTCCACAACTCTGTCATCCTTTTTCATGTGGAGTGAATTGGGAAATTTAAGGTTCTTCCACACTTTTTCTAGTCTTTCTTACTTACGGAGCGAAGGGGCCTGGGGATCCCCTCCTCTGTATTTTCCTCATAAATAGACTAGGCACAACGCAGAGGGAGAGGGAGTATATAACTCCTTCTAAAGTCCCTTGCTATATGTTTGCATGTCTTTCCACAGGATGTGGCATTCCTCTGCATTTGAAGATGCTAGTTACCTTGCGGTACCTAGCCACGGGAAGTTTCCTTCTTACGGTAGCTGACATAATGGATATTGCAAAATCATCAGCATGCAGGGCTGTTGGAGAGGTGGTTCAACTTATTGCTTTCCTGGCACCAGACTACATCAAATTCCCACAGCCAGAAGAAGCACGTCAGATGGCCTCAAAGTTCTATGATATTGCTGGTATGCCAGGTGTATTGGGGTGTATAGATTGTACACATATTCCAATACAGAGTCCAGGTGGGAACAACGTTGAGATGTATAGATGTCGAAAGGGGTTTTACTCATTAAATGTCCAAGGTATTTGTGATTCAGAACTCAAATTTATGCAAGTTGGCCTGGCAGCGTACATGACTCAAGAATATTTTTTTAATTGTCTTATCTGTCATCTTCTAGATAAAGGAGATTACAGGGGTTTATATTTGTTAGGGATAGTGGGTATCCGAGTCAGGAATATTTACTGACTCCACTCCTAGCTCCAAGAACTGAAAAGCATAGGAGGTATAATGTAGCTCATATACAAACACGGAACTGTATTGAGAGGGCATTCGGTGTACTGAAAAGAAGATTTGCATGCTTAAGCATACCCCTGCGAACCAAACTTCCCAATACAAAAAGAATTGTGATGGCATGTGCTGTTTTGCATAACATTGCTATTTCAAGAAGAGTGGACATGTTAGATGTTGAGGTTGAGGCACAGGAAGTAGTTGATTTATTGGAGGATGAAGATGAACATGAACTGGATGCCACACAAGTTAGGGAATCATTAATTCAAAGATGGTTCTGAGGGCCAGTTTCAAGAACTTTTCCCTGTGTACCCGATTGGGCTCCAGTGTAATAATACTTTTTCTTTTCTAGTTCTTGCTTGATAGGATTAACACTAAGTTTAAATAAGAATATATATAAGGTTCCAAAAGGTAAAGAAAGGAAAAGTATATATAAGATCTTATGGTGTATAATGTAGGTATTGCAAAGTACAAATAGTATGTAAGAATGAATAAACTTAACCATCTACTTTTAATGCTAATCATTATACCTTGTGTGTGTGTGTGTGTGTGTGTGTGTGTGTGTGTGTGTGTGTGTGTGTGTGTGTGTGTGTGTGTTATCTACTTTTTGAAAATGTGATCATAGTCAGTGATGAGTCTGGAAAAAAAAAAAAAACTGATTAACAGTGTTGCACATATTGCATTGAACTTCTTGGTAATTGTCTCCCATGCTTCCTGTTTCTTAGCTGTCATGGAGTAATTACCACTTTTATCAAGCACGACGTTGAATTGGTTGATAAGATCAACCAACGTGCTTTTCTGGTCGCTGGTTAGCGACGTCAACTTTTCTCTTCCTTGAGACATGTTATCAGCTGATCGAACGAAATTGTTTATGTTTTCACCAGGTTTTCACTCACGCTTACCAACCACAGCTATGCGGGGCTACCAATCATTTCGATGCTTTATATCCTTTTGGTAGATCAGACAACTTGGTTGGCGAGCGCTCCAAACACAAAAAAGCGAATTGTGGAACTGTCATAAATAGTTGGTGCGCGAGCCAAACAACATGGTAAGCGTTTTGGTTTGTTGCCGTACCAATACATTCGGGAACCGGCTGTAAGACGTGTTGCCTGCTGTTGTGGTCTGTGGTGCCCGCTCCGGACCCTTGACAACGAAGTTGACGCAGCCAAAGCTGATAACCAAGGCTGAGAAGGTAACAATATATATATATATATATATATATATATATATATATATATATATATATATATATATATATATATATATTGTTACGACCTTCAAGCAGCTTAACCCAGTGCCCTCAAGGAGCTGTGGGCACCAGTCACTGATTAGGTTAATCACTCTTATTAAATACAAAAATTAAGATAAGTAGTCAAGAGTGACTTGGCTTCAATGCAACGGTTCTTAACGCAAAAGGCTGTTCAAGGGTGCAACATAACTGAAAAAAACTAATAATAAGGAAAGGTTAAGAGAAATCATTTAAATCCTTAACTAATTTATTAACAAAAATAAGCAAAGTTAACTTAATAACAAAACAAAATTAAACTTAAGGCCCGTGGATAGTTAAAAGTATAGTAATCACATCCAAATAGAGAAAATGATAGCACTCACAAAAATATAGAATCACAAAATAAAATAAATCAGGTAAATAAGTTCAACCTAACTGCTCAATACTGAAATAAGTCACCCGTGGGGGTGTCAACACACCTGCAGCTCAATACCACATACACAACAAAAGAAATAACTCATTAGCACCAAGAAATATAATAAATAAGCTGCTTAAGGGTGAAAAGAGCATAATATGAGACCACAAAAATAAATAAATAAGTTCAACACTTATTAGAGGCAATAAGTATATAAATTCACCACACACTTGCCCTCCCCTCTGGCTGGTACACACAATAATATGTAAATCACCACAAATAATATGATTGTTAGGTAATACAACCACAATAAACACCCAAAATCTCTCTTGGCTATAACAACACTCACAAAATGGCCGTCATCCCTGGCGTCCCTCTACGCCCCAAAGATAAATCACCAAAAATACCGGGTAAGCACCCAAAACACCCAAAATATTTACACGTCACTTAACACAGTGACAAATAAGTGCCAAGGAGAACCAGAATCCCTACGATCAGAGAAATAAGGAGTAGGATACTCAGTCAGAGATATGAGGGGAGCGGAGTGGCGGTCACAGGTCCAAGCCTTCAGGCACCCCAGTGTGGTCTGAGTTTGTGGCGTTGGTTCACAGGCCTGCAGAGGGCGTGATCAGAAGAGCATCTGATTGGGCCCGGCATGGGCATCTTTCTCTCACAAAGACAATAGCAAACATGACGTCACGACACTCTAAAATCTCCGACGGTCACCCGCTTACACTAAAAGCATAGAAGTACATTATTACAATATATATATATATATATATATATATATATATATATATATATATATATATATATATATGAATCGCGAAATACTAATGTAACATACAATAAAATAATAAATGGGTAAATATTACATACATAAAGGCCGTCCTGAAAGCATTATAACAATATATACACAACGAAAATGTTACTGTCAGGGCGCCATCACAACTCAAGCTAAAACACAATACAATATATCAAATATATGACGGTCGTAACAATATATATATATATATATATATATATATATATATATATATATATATATATATATATATATATATATATATATATAATAGACATGTAAAAGGCCACTACCACTACATCCTGGTGATGCTTTGGGTATATCATGTTTTAAATGGTTTACAGGCTGGAAGAGAGAGAGCCTCCTTGGGGTACTCCACTTCTCAGGGGAAAGGATGTGTATGACCATTGTTGAATATTGATGCAGTTCTGTTGCCCCAAAAAACTACTTAGCTTTTTTTCTGTGAGGCTGGGTATATGAATGTTGTTAATTATGCATATCAAACCATGATGCCAAGCTTAGTTGAAAGCTTTGAAACGTCTGGGAGGATTTTTGCTTATTGTTACATGTTAATGGGTGCCTCGACTATTTTCTATGTTCTAATTGGTAGTGCAGTTTCTGTGCTTCTGTCCATCCTAAATCTGTGTTGTTGCCATGATAGAGTATTGTTACTTGCTAGAAATTGTCTGAGGCAGGAGTTGATGATTTTTTCAAAGATTTTTCCAGGTAACTCCCGTAGTGTACTAGGTCTGTATTTGAGTAGATCCGTGGGTGATTTATAGGGATTTGGAATCAGTATCATTTTAGCATGCTTGAATTGTTTTGGAAAGTATCCCATTGACATTGCATGACTAAGTCTTTTATTATTTCTACAACTTCGTCTTGTATGTTTTTCAGTATGGTCTAGCTTATTGCGCTGTAGGTTGCACCTCCTGTACATTAACTTCTTGTCCAACTTAGTCCTCACCCAAGACAAAGAACTGCTAAATCTAGGCTTGAACTATCTCTTCCTGACAAGACCACGTAATCACCGTAAACGGCTTGAACTAAAACTTCTCCTCGAGGATATACAAAATTCAGAAAAATCTGGCAAAGTAACAACTTAAAGCAACCTACAGGCTTCAATACTCGCTGAATTCAATAAACAAAGAGGCTTGTTCAAGACTACACTCCTACAGAAGAAACACTTCATAGCGGCGAAACAACTACGCTCCAGAGAAGCCAAGACAGACAAGACTTCTGCTATCGCTATCCTCGAAAAGAAGAATGCTTATTATAAATGGACACAATTCTCCTGGACTTTTCAAGATTTAAACAAATCACAAGAAATTTGATGAAAGACATTAAGTGGAAGATTAATGCCATCAATATATATATATATATATATATATATATATATATATATATATATATATATATATATATATATATATATATAGATAGATAGATAGATAGATAGATAGATAGATAGATAGATAGATAAATAGATAGATAGATTTAATATTTTGTTTGTTGGTGTGAAAGTAGGCTACTCTAATTTTCATTATTACTCATCTCAGAAGCAGGGTCCAGCTGCATAGCTTTGTCTCAACAGAATCTTTTGTCGTAGCTATAGTGGAGTTTCTTGAGACAGTGTAAATGTTCTTTAGTTGTGGGTAGTAAAGGTAATGACAAGAAAAAAAAAATGTGATTGTGGAGAAGCAGAACAGTGTGATATATCGGAGAGAGAGGGTGGGGAAGTGGCTGACAGGGTGGAGGGGCAGAGGGACGGGAAAAACTGTGTTAGCACCGGGGGTTGTGGGGGTGTTGTGGTTAGGGGGAGTTGTGATAAGAAGCTGTCGGTCACAGCTGCTCGTTTATACGTTTGTTTCTTGTTGTCTTTACCACTCTAACTCTTTCTCTTGAAGTTTCTGACGCTAATTATCGTCAATATATGCATGTAAGGACGTCAATTCTGTCAAAAATAGAGTGAAGCATGCAACACCTCTTGACGTTTACAGAGGTACTAAGTTGTGGTGAAATCCACGAAACTTATCGGTAGCGCGTCGGTGGTAACGGAGGCCTAACTAACGAACAGGAACGGGATTCACTAACGCTCCAACTTATGAACTTCGTACGTACAGAAAGATATGAAAACCATAAGAACTCCACTTTAGTCCGCCATCTTGAAAATTCTCTCTTTGTATCTGTTTCAAATTTCTCCCCCTAGATGGCGTTACTCTTTTGTCCCAACATTAACGAGGACGAAATATCAGTTATTCTGCGAGAAGTCCACGAAAAAAGGGACATGATAATGGGAAGACTCGACGGCACCAGAGTTATCAAGGAGCTGAAGAGAGAAGCCTGGGTAGCCCTGCCTCAAGCCATTCACGGTGTGAGTTAAGTCTTGCGATCGGATGAAGAAATAAAGAAAAAAAAAATTATGACCCGCTCCATTGTTAAAAGAAAAATTGCAGATGCAAGATATGATATAATCAGAATAGGTGAGCTTCCTAATGCTTTCAATTTCATTTATGTAGATTACCTGGTGAAAGGGAATTTAGTGATACTCATTGCACTATTTATGTTTGGTGTTTTTGTCACAAGAAGTTAAGTGTGTCATCACTATCATAATAGGTCAGGCACTTAACATAATGTGATTATACATATCTAATAATGAGATGTTGTCATGCCTAGAGTGAAAAATAATATCATTGTTAAATGTTCCCAATATAGGACTGGCTGCCAGGGAGCTGTCATGCACTACCCTATAACCCAGCTTGATGTAAATACTTTATCTTAACCTAAGTAATTCAACAAAACCAAAACTTATTTAGTCTAACCAAACGAAATTCACTAGAAAAAAAAGATGTCTGCAATAGAAAAGAAAATACATGGAATTAAAAATACCAGAATATACAAGGGTGTACCAGAAATGAATGGAGAGATTGGAATGCTGGATTGAGGAAAGTATTTCACAGATATACCATTGCAACTATAAAGACAAATTAATGATGATTATGAACTCAACCATTGTGCTATTAGTCTCACAAGATTTTTTGTTGTTGAAAAATGTACTTATCACTAAGATTGTTACGTTTGTACCAGTGAATCATATGATTGTATTGATTTGATTAGAAAGCATTCAATCTCCATAGAGGTAGAGTTGGGCAAAAAATATGCGGTTAGTAAGATCTCAGAACTTAATCAAGTTAATGATGCTTGTTATAATTAAGCAAATAAAATGTAAACGGGAACAGAGGAATTGATATTGTGGGTTTAATGATCAACAAATTGAGTTTGGCTCCATAATTACTGTTGAAATAGGATTGAATGAATGTTTTGAAATTGATGTGGGTGCTCAGCATTCTGGCATAAGGAACTTTTTGTATTTTCTTTTTCATTTTATCATTACTTAACCACAAAACATTTTACTCTCTCTCTCTCTCTCTCTCTCTCTCTCTCTCTCTCTCTCTCTCTCTCTCTCTCTCTCTCTGTTAAATTGTCTCCCGAAGCACCCAGATATCCTTGCACTAACAGAAACATGGCTAAATGAATCTACCAAACATCTTTTCTTTATGGAAGGATACTCTGCATTCCATCTGGTTAGAACTAACAAGGAACACGGAGGTATCAGTATTTTTGTAAGGAATGACATTCATACAGATGTACTACATGAATATTGTTTGTATCAATGACGATATAGAACTCTATACACTAAAAGTTAAAATAGCTACAATTGAATATGTAATAGTCACGCTTTACAGACCTCATAGCAAACATATAGCTGTAAATGATTTTACTGACACCTTAATTAACATATTAACTACTGATGTTTTCAGATGCAAAAAAACCATTATTCTTGGTGATTTCAACATTAATTTACTTGAACATACATCTCATCTTCCTACTGATATCTTCATTAATGCAATGCAAGCAATGAATTATTTTCCTCACATATCTCGGCCAACCAGATTCCCAGATAATCCACAACTAGGTAAACCCTCCCTTTTAGACCATGTTTGGACGAATTTCTTACCACCATCTTTATCTGGCATTTTACATTATAGTGTTTCTGATCACTTACCCGTTTTCATTAATGTGATTAAACAATCTGAACCTAATAGTAAGCTCAAGATAACTTTCAGGGACTTTAGCAATTATAACCATGATAAATTTACACATGAATTACACCAAATTAACTGGGAAGATCTATACCACATGACAAGCACTAATGAAAGTTTCAGCTACTTTATTAATACTATTATCAAATTATATAACAAATGTTACCCTATAAAGACTAAATTTATCACATATAAAAGACTGCAAAACCCTTGGCTTACCAGAGGATTAATGAACTCTATTAAAAATAAATTTATACTCTTCAAACAAGCAAAACTTGGAATCATATCACATAACACATACAAAATATACAGGAACAATCTCACACAAGCTATAAGATTAGCTAAACGTAACTATTACTCTAAATTTTTTCTGATTTTAAAAATAACACTAAGAGAATATGGCAAACTATAAATTCTTTAAAAGGTAATTCTCATAAGAGCACCAGTATTAACTCGTTGAAAGTAGGGTCAACTACACTAAACAAGCCATTTGACATAGCTGAAGCTTTCAGTAATTACTTTTCGAATATTGCACCCCACCTTAACAACCAATTACCTAAATCTAATACTAATCCAATAGTTACCTTGAAGGTGATTTTCCACAGTCTATGGTTGTTCCTATTTTAACTACTCAAGACTTAAGAAATGTGATTAAAAAACTTAATAATAAAAACTCTGGCATTAATGATATTGCAGTCTCTGTTATTAAAAAGAATACTGAATTGTTCTCCATACCACTAACATTTCTTTTAATCTTTCAGTTTCAAGTGGAACTTTTCCAACCAAGCTAAAAAATGCTGTAATTACTCCCATATACAAGTCTGGACCTAATGATGATCCTAAAAATTATAGGCCTATTTCTCAACTGACAGTTTTTTCTAAGATATTTGAATCTGCAATGAAGACTCACCTTGTGCAATATTTGGAAAAAAAAAAATATTAAATAATTCACAATACGGTTTTAGGTCAAAATGCAGCATGCCCTTAATGTTTTTTCTAATGACATCCTAACTTCAATAGATAAAAAACTTTCAGTTTTATCCATTTTATTGACTTCTCTAAAGCATTTGACACAGTGAACCACAATATCCTTCTTGATAAAACTGTATCATTATGGTGTACGTGGCACAATACATTCTTAGTTCAGGGATTATTTATTTGAAAGACAGCAGCAAGTTCACTTTTATGGAGAAATGTCTTCTTTAAAAACTGTTACTCTTGGGGTACCTCAAGGTAGTGTTTTGGGTCCTATATTATTCTTAATTTACATAAATGACATATCAAATATTTTTATTAACTCAAAACCATTCTATTCGCAGACGATATGACAGTTTACCTCTTAGACCCATCTCCAGAACAACTTATTATACCTGCTAATCAAGAACTTGATAAACTATATCAGTAGTGCCTAAGTAACTGACAAAACACATTTTATGCTTTTCACATGCAAACGTCAACTCAACTTCCCCCAACTTACAATTAATAGAAATCCTATTTGCAGAATAAACACAGTAAAATTTTTAGGAGTTACTTAATGACGAATCATTGACTTTTAAGCATCATATTAATAGTTTAACACTAAAGATTTCCAGACACATTGCTTTACTTCACCAAATCAAAGAGTTCATGCCTCAAAATGTACTTAAATGTATTTATTATGCTCATATATACCCACTGCTAACATATTCCAATCTCATATGGAGCACTACCTACACAACATATCTAATCCCTCTCAAAATGCAACTTAAAAAAATTGTTAGAATAATTTCAAACAGTAGCTATTTTGCTCACAGAGATCCTCTTTTTAAACTTCTAAACATATTAAAACTTGAAGATATAACAAAACTATGTGTTTCTCAATATATGTTTAACCACAGAAATCAACTCCAAGATCTCCTCCCAACCCATGAACATAGGACACGTAATCGTGGTAACCTCCTACATCCAGCTCATCGCCTCACAAAATTTCGCCATTCAATTTTATACATAGGTCCTGTTGTATGGAACACTATACCACCTCACATACAAAATGTTCCTTCCCTTAGTATATTAAAAAAAAAAAAAAAAAAAAATATCATAAATTCATATTGATTGTTTAGTTTGCAATATTAAATCGAAGTATTTGTATTCATGCATATAAAGGATCTTTATTAAATTTCCATATAGCTAATATTTTACTCCTGAATTGTCATATATCTTTATTTTCATGATTTTTAGTCTTTATATATTACTATTATCATCAGAGTTGTTTATGTTATATCACTGAATCTTCTTTCAATATTATCATCTCTATTTTGTATTAATATAATATCATAAGAACTATTGTCATCAATATTATTTTTATTACTGTTATAATTAATATTGTTTTTTTTTTATATTTCTATTGTTATTATTTCTAACTTGTATTAATGTATTATCATAACAATTATTGTCATCATGATTATTTTTATTATTGTTATTGTTATTATTGTCATCATTATTATTTTTATTATTGTTATTGTTAATATTTTCATTATTGTCATCATTAACATAATTATTATTTTATTATTGTTATTGTTATTATTTTCATTATTATTATTATTATTATTATTATTATTATTATTATTATTATTATTATTATTATTATTATTGTACTGTCTTAAATATTTCCATTAACTTTTACTATGTATTATTGTTAAGATTCTATTTTTTTCATTGCACAAACCGCACATGTCAGCAAATAATTCTCACAGATTATTATAAGATGCCTGAAAAACTTTGCTTAAAATAGGCTAGCTAGTTTGCACAATGCATATTATAATATGTACATTATATATTTTTAAAAACTAGTGATGAATAGATGTTTCAAATGTTTCAAAATGTTTCTCTCTCTCTCTCTCTCTCTCTCTCTCTCTCTCTCTCTCTCTCTCTCTCTCTCTCTCTCTCTAAGATTTTTCTTCTACAAAATGTAATTTATCTTTTATCTTTTCAGGTGGAGGACAATATGCAGTCCCTAACCTAACTCCAAATGAAGAGGCAATGGCTGCATTGATCTCAGAGTTTACCATTGTTAGACATCCTGCCACGGTTCCTGATGCAGAAGAGGTGCTAGGTAATTCTTCACCTTTAGAGTTTAGATTTATTAGAATGGTCATAGTTGTACTATATATCAACCATCAGCAGTGTGACTCCATCAGTTTTGTGCTGCCACCAATGTATTTGCTTTATAGATATTTAGTTCCAGTTATTTATAATCTGATGAAATTTGTTATAAATTTAAGATTTACTCTGTAAATATCAAGGAGTCATATGTAAAAACAACTTGTGAAACATTGACAACAGAAACATAACAATCAAGAAAGAAAGTAAGAGTTATTATAGTGGTATTTCATGCGATGTTAATTTTATGTATATTATTATTATTTTTTTTCATCTTTCACAGAACCCCAAGATTTAGAAGTTTTGGTGGTAGATGTCCTTGACCCTACTTTTGTAGATGATCACACCTACACTTCAAGGAACACAACACCTGGCAGCGTGACACTGGGAGATTGTGGCCCTGGTAACACATCACATACCAGACCTTCAAGCCCTCATCCAGAACCCCACAGACAGGTCCATCCTTGGTGACTGCGGCAGCTTGGAGAGGTGGTGCCAGGTTCCCCAGGAATAGAAGTGACCCTGTGGCACCTGAAATGCTCCAAACACAAGAGCAAATCAGAGCCACTGTGGAGAGGTGTGCTGTATCCTTGGAGAACATGACAACAGCAGTGACGACCTTAGCACAGGCAGCCACAGAATTTGTGTCATACTACAAAAGGGCAGCATTCATTATTATAAGTATAAAATATAATTAATTTAAGGGTACTTTAATGTAAGTTTGCTTCATGTTTCATTCTCTGATACACGTGTGATCTAGTAGATTATTTAATGTAAGATAAGGAATAAGGTAATATATATATATATATATATATATATATATATATATATATATATATATATATATATATATATATATATATATATATATATATATATACATAGTTGGATCTTTTGTTGAACTCTGTTTATCTTTTTAATACTAAATTATTGCTTGTTATTTATGACATATCTATGCAATTACTTCATCTAATTCATTTGACTTTCCCTAAGTTGTAAGAAGGTGCTTCTGTCGCTAAGCTGATTCGCTGTAACAACAACAACATTTAGTTGCTATACGCCTTAAGTGGACAACTACTCAGCGGTAAAAAGAATTTACCTTCTAGATAAATTCAAGAGAGCCATCATGTCGGCCTCTTCACTGGCCTCCTCATCACATTCGTATAAGTACCGCTTACCAGTTAAAACCGAGTGTCTACAATCATGACTGGTTACAATTTTCCGTCTTGCCGTCCCCAGTAGATGCCCCTTCTGAAATCACCTCATTGGGTTTGTTTGATGGTGCCACCACTTGACTTGGACTGATATGCCTGCTTCGGTCTAATGCGCCCACTTGACTTTGGTGTGACCTTTCAACTAATTTCTTCACACTCATTTTCACATATCCATGATATCAATGTGTTGCTAAGTGGAAACAGATCTTCAGACGTTGGTTACTTGACGAACACACACACACACACACACACACACACACACACACACACACACACACCGCGTAGTGTAGTGGTTAGCACGCTCGACTCACAATCGAGAGGGCCGGGTTCGAGTCCCGGTAAGCGGCGAGGCAAATGGGCAAGCCTCTTAATGTGTGACCCCTGTTCACCTAGCAGTAAATAGGTACGGGATGTAACTCGAGGGGTTGTGGCCTCGCTTTCCCGGTGTGTGTTGTGTGTTGATGTGGTCTCAGTCCTACCCGACGATCGGTCTATGAGCTCTGAGCTCGCTCCGTAATGGGGAAGACTGGCTGGGTGACCAGCAGGCGACCGAGGAGGTGAATTACACACACACACACACACACACACACACACACACACACACACACACACACACACACTACGGCCCGGTAGCTCAGTGGTTAGAGCGCTGGCTTCACAAGCCAGATGACCGGGGTTCGATTCCCCGGCCGGGTGGAGATATTTGGGTGTGTCTCCTTTCACGTGTAGCCCCTGTTCACCTAGCAGTGAGTAGGTACGGGATGTAAATCGAGGAGTTGTGACCTTGTTGTCCCGGTGTGTGGTGTGTGCCTGGTCTCAGACCTATCCCAGGATCGGAAATAATGAGCTCTGAGCTCGTTCCGTAGGGTAACGTCTGGCTGTCTCGTCAGAGACTGCAGCAGATCAAACAGTGAATTACACACACATTGTCAGACATGGAATTAACGCAGAAGAAAGCACAAAACTATCATGGTTTCATATGCACAAGAGGGAATACAGACGTTTCGTAAACCACTTAATTTTTTTAATTAACTAGAATATTTTTTTTATTTCAGTGTTCATGCCAGTGTCTTACTTGATTTTTTTTACTGCAAGTCAAGGTTTCTCAACGGGGGCCACATGGCCTCTCCCTGGGGGCCATGGGAAATTTTCAGGGGTCACAGAACAATTAGAAAAATGGGGGCCATGGGTGGCCACAGAACTTCCTAAGTTTGTGTTACTCATACTAGCTAAATATTTTTGCTCTGACGACGCTAGAGCCAAACACTGAAAATCTGGGAGCCCTACACCAGTCGCAGGGTTCGCATTGAAAAGGTTTTGCTGGCAGATTCTGATTGTACATACAGTAGATTCCATATTGTTTTATGATATATTTTTTGAAGTTATTATCAAAATATTCAACCAAAGTATGAAGTAGAAAAACATTAAAGACAGCTGATGATTGTGTTTGGATTCGTAATTGTTGTATGCTTATTTGTGAATTATCATATACAATTTGTACCCAAATTATGAAGTTGAAAAGGTTTAAATATAGACGTTGATTGTACAGGGAGTACTTATTGCTTAATGTTTATTTGTGAGTTTTCAAATAAAATTTTCACCCTAATCATAAAGTCTATTGATTTTTAGTGGAGTATGAATTTCAAGTCCATAGTTCTATCCTAAAAACGCTCATTACTGTATTTACTTCCCAAAATGTAGTAAGTTAGGGGAACCATGAGAACTCAAATTACCGTGGAGGCGGACACTGCCGATAAAAGGTTGAGTAACCCTGTTGTAAATTAGACCGTAAAGGACACCCTGAAGGAGGAGGTAGTAGACACCTACCGAAATGATAATTTATTCCCAGCGAGGTCTAATAGCACTAGTTCTGATCTTATTTGTGTCTCACAAATCAAGGGGATAGCTGCAGCCGGCCCTTTAAAAACCAAACTACATGCACTTACACACACACACACACACCGCGTAGTGTAGTGGTTAGCACGCTCGACTCACAATCAAGAGGGCCGAGTTCGTGTCCCGGTAAGCGGCGAGGCAAATGGGCAAGCCTCTTAAATGTGTGGCCCCTGTTCACTTAGCAGTAAAAATAGATACGGGATGTAACTCGAGGGGTTGTTGCCTCGCTTTCCCGGTGTGTGTTGTGTGTTGATGTGGTCCTACCCGAAAATCGGTCTATGAGCTCTGAGCTCGCTCCTTAATGGGAAAGACTGGCTGGATCTATGGAGGTAAAAAGATTAATGGCCACAGTTTTCACTATTTTAATCTCCACATGAGTTTCTTTAAGCTTTATAAAATCACCAAGCAAAATGAATATGGGAAAGCGTCATGGTACTGAAAGAGTTTAAAATTATGGTGACTCCCATTCTGGTCAGGGAACCATAAATGCCGCGACATCGGACTGTTCTCCCAGTATTGACCATAAGTATCTTGACCATCCCTTCAACTTCTTCCTTATTAGCTTCTGCAATATTCGAGGACTTAGATTTATTACCATCTCTCCACTATCAAATGTCACCTTTTTCTCACCGAAGCACTGGTGCCTGAGGCAACTGACAGTATTCCCTTTTCTGTTGCCTCTTACTTTCTCTATCCTCATTTTCCTTCCAAAGCTGGATGTTGTGTCTATGTGCGAAAAAACTTGACTTGTTCTTGTGCCCATGCTTTTTAATCTTCTGAGTTTTCTACTATCTGGCTTCAACTTCAGTCACTCTATAGTTAGATTTATCTTTGCTGTTTATCTCTCACCTAAGTCCTCTGATTATAAGAAATTCATTGACAATAATTCTAACTTCAAAAGTGGAGCAAATTTTTTCTCTGTATCTTTTCGTGGAGATCTCCATCCTTCGAGATTTTAATGTTCATCACCAGCTTTGGCTGTCTTCTCCCTCCACTGACCATCTGGCCTCCAACTTTACTAACCTCCATGACGTAGAGCAGTGTTTCCCAATCTTTTCGCAGCGATTACCCAAAAATACAATTTCACAATCATCCATTACCCCAATGAACAAATACTCGTAATATAGGAAAAAAAGTAACTCTATTTCATACTTCAAAAACAGACAAAATAGAAACTATGCAACACAATAATGCAAATCTATAATACGAAAAGAAGTAATTTTAGTTCATACATAGAAAGCAGAAAAAAATTAATAGAAATCTTCATTGAAATTATATGAAAATGTAAACTGATTGCCTCATCCCATGCCAAACATCCATTACCCCAAAAATATGGGGTCATTACCCCACTGGGGTAATTTACCCCTAGGTTGGGAACCACTGACGTAGAGGAACTGATGCAACGCCCTATTTATATTCTTGACTTTTCCTTACCTCTAATCCAGTGGTTCTTAACCTGGAAGGGGGTGGGGAATATACCGCCCTTTGGGGGCGTCAGTAATTTCCAAGCGGAGGCGCAAGTCCTTGGGAAAAGCAGGAAATAATCCAATTACATTTTTCAACTATATTTGGATACATGTATATATGTGAAGCTGCATTTTCCATGTTCATTGTTGTCAAAACCAAGTTCAGAAACGGGCTGAACGTAGAAGAAGACTTCCGTTATGCACTTCCTGGCATTTGAACACTCCTTGACGACCTGGTAACAAAGAAACAGTGTCAATGTGATTAATTCATAACCAGTAAAAAGACGAAAAAATCATATTTTTCATTTTTCTTTGAAATCTGGAAGGAAATTGTGTATAAAAGATGCAGGGAAAAAGTGGAAGGAAGAACAAATTCCTAAAAGGGGCGTGGTACTAAAAACGTTAGGAACCACTGCATCGAGACCTTCTGCTTATGCTGTTGGCACGAACACTACTGGCTTTGGTTCTAGGACATTAAATTGCTTGCCCCAAACCATGCATTGAACACCAGTTATTAATAGCTTAAATAAGTTATCTGGACTAGTTTTAGTCGCAATTAGCCCAATATCCTCTTTCATAATAGTAAGCTGTCTTATTCGACACGATCACGATTATCCACTTCTGAACTAGTTTTTAGAAATAAATATTATAGATATATAACATCTATCAAGAAATCTACAGTGTGATTATTCTGTATTTTGGGGTCCCTGTGATGATCTCTCTCTCTCTCTCTCTCTCTCTCTCTCTCTCTCTCTCTCTCTCTCTCTTTGCTAAAACAGCTTCTATGAAGTTAAAAGCGTTCTGAAGCGTCTCCGCCAGTTTTTCTCACCCCCCCTCCCCAAATTAGGCCTATTCCGCCCATGTATGGAGTTCTCTTCGCATGTGTGCGGTGCTTCAAGTCACAGTTTTATTACATTAAGTGGAATCAAAAGCTTTTCGTCTTATCAGTCCCGCTCTTCTGACTATCCGTCTTCAGCCTCTTTCTCACCGTCGCAATATTGTATCTCATACTATCTTCTACCGCTATTTTCATGCCAACTGCTCTTCTGATCTTGGTAACTGGATGTCCCCTACTCTCGTGGCCTCGCTGCACAAGACTTTTTTTCATCTTCTCACCTCTAATTTGTCTACCTCTCTAGAGTTAAGCAAGAGTTAACCCGTACTCTCAATCATTCATACCTTTTTCTGGTAAACTGTGGAACTTCCTACATGCTTTTGTATTTCCATCTTCCTATGAATTCACCTCCGTGAGGTGAACTCATAGGAAGGCATTTGTCCCTTTGTCTTGGCTAACTCTCTCGAACCTTCACTCTAAGTAGACTTTTATTTTTTTTACTCTTTATGGAGTCCTTGGCCAGTGAAGGTGAAAAGTGACGTGGATTTTATTTTAAAACTTTATGCTTCTAGACTACTTACTATGCGTTGCGACATGAACAAAAAGTCAGAAATATTAAAGAATATAATAAATTGATAGATAAATAAGTAAAGAGATATGAAATCAATAATAATAATAATAATAATAATAATAATAATAATAATAATAATAATAATAATAATAATAACAATAATAATGTTAGAAATACAAGTTTGAATAGTTTCTTGATTTGTTTACCGGACTCAAATTTTGCTATAATCAGGGACTGTTTAATCCTTTTGTCTGTGGATGGATCAAAAGTGAGCCGCCATAGCCGAATTTGAAAGAAAAGAACAAACATCAAAAAAAGAAGAAAGTTTAGATAAATTATTCTTAACATGTCTATCAGAATTTCACGAGGAATAAGCATGAAAAAAAAAAAAAAAAAAAAGACATTGGTAAAATTTACGATGTATTGTACTTTTCTTTCAATCGACGAAAATTAGTGGTCTTTGAGTTCACTGTGAACAGCGACCAGCTTATCAGCTTTGTGAGAAATTTTCTTGTGTCCGTGTATGTGTGTGTGTGTGTGTATGTATGTGTGTGTGTGCGTGTGTGTGTGTGTGTTGGTATATATATCTATATCTAAATCTATCTATCTATTTATCTACCTATCTTTCTATCTATCTATCTATCTATCTATCTATCTATCAATCAATCAATCAATCAATCAATCAATCAATCAATCAATCAATCAATCTCTCTCTCTCTCTCTCTCTCTCTCTCTCTCTCTCTCTCTCTCTCTCTCTCTCTCTCTCTCTCTCTCTCTCTCTCTCTCTCTCTCTCTCTCTCTATCTATCTATCTATCTATCTATCTATCTATCTATCTATCTATCTATCTATCTATCTATCTATATATATATATATATATATATATATATATATATATATATATATATATATATATATATATATATATATATATATGACGTGAATCCGAGCTGTTGCACGACGTCGCACAAATTCTATAGCTACTGGTTATAAACATAAGATGTTTGGTACGGCGCAGACAATGACAATTACAATCCCTTCCGTAGCATTCTCTAGTCCAAACCATTACAATTCCTCGTACAACCATACATAAGAATTACTTTAACCTCGTATACAAATGCAACAACATAATTGTCTCATGTGCAATAATTCAAACTTTCTCTCTTCATCTATATATTCTCACACCAGCACAAATTCTATTTCAACGTCGTCCACCATATCCTCATAACGTTATTACAATATCCGAATACTGCTTTATTCATCTGTCAGTCTCATGTGCAGTAATTATAACTTTCGCCCTTCAACCAGTTACCCATATATAGAATTACTTTTACTTGGTGCATGAATACAAACAATCAACATAACATCACACACATATGAGTATCTTACGTCGTTCAAGAAAATGATAACGTAACACACCACCGAATATAATGACAAATCTTGATATATCCTGTCAAGTACTTCTCTCAATTAATCTCTTTCTCTTGGTAACCATACATAATAACTATTTTAACTTCGTTCACGAATACACACAAGTAAATATGTTATGTAACTTATTCGTTACAGCAACACACATGCACATACGTACGTAGATGTACACAAGATCCTTTTACTCATGCCATGAAAATGGAAGTATATAACGGCGTCATATTGATCCAAGTACGTACAAATAATACCTAAACATCCTACTGTGATTACTCCTCCTTTATAAATTATCTGAGAGACTGCATTGCAACTTATGGCTCCACTTACTGTTTATATAAGGCACAAAGTGATCATGCTTCCTCGGTTTACATAGCCGAGGCGGCCCCGCTCAGAGGCTGTCCTCCCTTCCTTCTTCCTCTCTAGCCTCTTTCTCGTCTCTGTCTGACCCAAACCTCTCCAACCTTCCTTCAGAGTGCCCGGGGGAGGGGGTCATCCTTGACCTACAATAACACGCCCAGTTTATCATTGACCATTCGGAGACCACTCCACATGGGAACACAACATTCCACCAAAGTCATTAAGAAGTCATGGCTTGTCTTGGTCTTGGACATCTGTCTGGGTCATTTCCTATATTTAAATCTGATACCTAGCGGTCTACCTTCTGTAAATTGTTTTTGAATTGTCTTTTCATTGTCTTTACTGTTTCTTGATCCACTGCCCATGTTTATGACTGGTTTATGGCTAGTCAAATATTAATTAAGTACACTTCATTTCTTGTTTCTTGATATGTTATATTGTGATGTAGTCATCCGATATATATATATATATATATATATATATATATATATATATATATATATATATATATATATATATATATATATATATATATATATATATATAAGGGAGGCGGCGGCGCAAATGCATAAGGTGGTGAGCATGGGATGGGGCAGACGTCCACGCGTAGGTTCGAATCCCACCACATACTGCCTTAAAACACTTTGCCATTTGTCGAGTGGTTTAAAGTTACCTACAAGTAACCATGATACCCAGGTTTGTAGGTGGTTACACCCAAAAGAGCATGGGTGTTGATATGGGCCCTAATATGGGTACCACTATAAATAAAATTGCCTGCGCCACTAATGGGCGGAAGCTGAACAACGCTTCCTAAATACTCTTCAAGTGTGCCTACAGGCGCTATAGGCCTTACCGTAAAAAAGAAAAAAATATATAAATAAATAATATATATATATGTATATATATATATATATATATATATATATATATATATATATATATATATATATATATATATATATATATATATATATATATATGTGTGTGTGTGTGTGTGTGTGTGTGTGTGTGTGTGTGTGTGTGTGTGTGTGTATACTTTCATGTAGGAGAGAAAGCCAGCCAAAGGCAACACAATGTTAAAAAAAAAAGGCCCACTTGATGCTGGTCCTCTAAAAAATGAGAAAAGTTAGCTAAAATTAGAAAACATATGTCTTGACACCTCCCTCTTACAAAAAGTCAAGTCGTAGGAAGACGGAAATACAGAAGCAGGTAGGGATTTCCAGAGCTTTCCAGTGGAAGGTATGAATGATTGAGAGTACTGGATAACTCTTGCTTTAGAGAGTTGGACAGAACAGGGATGAGAAGAAGAAAGCCTTCTGCAGCAAGGCCGCAGGAGGAAGGGAGGCATGCAGTTAGCAAGATCAGTAGATCAGTTAGCATGAAAATAGTGATAAAACATAGAAAAAGATGGATCTCTTCGGCGGTGAGAAAGAGGCTAAGACAGTCAGTCAGATGAGGGGAATTGATGAGACGAAAAGCTTTTGATTCCATCCTGTTTAATAAAACTGTGTGAGTGGGCCTTCCCCTACCCCCAATATGCGAAGAGTACTCCATACAGGGGCGGATAAGGCCCTTGTACAGAGTTAGCAGTTGGAGGGGTGAGAAAAACTGGCGGAGACCCTGTAGAATGCCTAACATTATAGAAGCTGTTTTAGCAAGAGATGAGATGTGAAGTTTCCAGTTAAGATTATGAGTAAAGGACAGAGCGAGGATATTCAGTGTGGAAGAGGGAGACAGTTGAGTGCCATTGAAGAAGAGGGGATAGCTGTCTGGAAGGTTGTGACGAGTTTATAGATGGAGGATTCGAGTTTTAGAGGCATTGAAAACTACTAGATTTTCTCTGCCCCAATCGGAAATCTTAAAAGGATCAGAAGTCAGGCGTTCTATGGCGTCCCTGCGTGATCTGTTGACTTCCTGAAGGGTTCGTCAACTCTGAAAAGACGTAGAAAGATGTAAGGTGGTATCATCAGCGTAGGAGAGGATAGGCCAAGAGGTTTGGTTAAAAGGATCATTAACGAACAGAAAAAAGAGAGTAAGTTACAGGACAGAGCCCTCTTTTTATGTAGGAGAGAGGGTCAACTAAGGGGAAAAAAAAATCTGGGGCTGGTTCTCTAGAAGAAAGAAAACCATTAGTTAAAATTAGGGAGTAAGTGTCTTGATACCTCCTTCTTAAAAGAAGACAAGTCGTAGGAAGGAGAAAAATACAGAACCAGGTAGGGAGTTCCAGAGTTTACCAGTGATAAGTATGAATGACTGAGAATACTGATTAACTTTTGCGTTAGAGAGTTGGACACAACAAGGGTGAGAGGAAGACGAAAGCCTTGTGCAGCGAGGCCACAGGACGACGGGAAGCACGCAGTTAGCAAGATTAATAGAACAGTTAGCATGAAAATAGTGATAAAAGATTGAAAGAGACGCAACATTTCGGCGGCGAGAAAGAGGTTGAAGACAGTCAGTCAGAGGAGGGGAGTTGATAAAATTGTGTGAGTGGAACCCTCCAAAACATGGGAAGAATACTCAATATGGGGGCGGATTAGGACCTTGTACAGAATTAGCAGTTAGAAGGGCGAGAAAAACTGGCGAAGACGTCATAGAACGCCTAACTTCATAACAGCTGTTTTAGCAAGAGATGAGATGTGAAATTTCCAGTTAAGATTATGAGTAAAGGACAGACTGAGGATATTCAGTGTGGAAGAGGGAGACAGTTGAGTGTCATTGAAGAAGAGGGGATAGTTGTCTGGAGCTTGTGTTGATTTGATAGATGGAGAAATTGAGTTTTAAGGCATTGAAAACTACTAGATTTTTTCTGCCCCAATTGGAAATCTTAGAAAGATCAGAAATCAGGCGTTCTGTGGCGTCCCTGCGTGATCTGTTGACTTCCTGAATAGTTGGTCGTCTCTGAAAGGACGTGGAAGATGTAGGGTGGTATCATAAGCGTAGGCGTAGGAGTGGATAGAAGTTTGGTTAAGAAGATCATTAATGAATAATAAAAAGAGAATGGGTGACAAGACAGAACCCTGAGAAATGCTACTATTAATAAATTTAGGAGAACAGTGGCCGTCTATCACAGCAGCAATAGAGCAGTCATAAAGGAAACTTAAGACAAATTTGCAGAGAGGATAGATACCGTAGGAGAGCAATTTGGAAATCAAAGCTTTATGCCAGACTCTATCAAAAGCTTTTGATATGTCTAACGCGACAGCAAAAGTTTCATTGAAATCTCTAAAAGAGGATGACCAAGACTCAGTAAGGAAAGCCAGAAGATCACCAGTAGAGCGACCTTGACGGAAGCCATACTGGCGATCACATAGAAGATTGTGAAATGATAGATGTTTAAGAATCTTTCTCTTCAAGATAGATTCAAAAAGTTTAGGGAAGCAAAATATTAAAGCTATAGGATGGTGGTTTGAGGTTTAGAACAGGTCATCCTTTTTAGCATCAGGCTGAATGTAGGCAAACTTTTAGCAAGAAGGAAAGGTAGAAGTCGATAAACAAAGTTGAAAGAGTTTGGCCAGGCAAGGTCCAAACACAGAAGCACAGATTTTGAGAACAAAGGGAGGGACCCCATCAGAGGTTATGCCAGCGAGGGTATGGAAAACATCATTACAAAGAATTTTGAATGAAGGCACGAAATAGTCACAGGGAGGAGAGGATGGAGGGACAAGCCCTGAATCATCCAGGGTGGAATTGTTAGCAAGGGTTTGAGAGAAGAGTTCAGCTTTAGAGACAGAAGAGATGGCAGTGGTGTGCATCAGGATGAAATAAAGGAGGGAAAGATGAAGAAGTGAAGTTATTTGAGATGTTTTGGCTAGATGCCAGAAGTCTTGAGGAGAGTTAGAGCTTGAAAGATTTTGATATTTTCTATTTATGAAGGAGTGTTTGGCAAGTTGAAGAACAGACTTAGCATGATTCCGGGCAGAAATATAAAGTGCGTGAGATTCAGAAAATGGAAGGCTCAAGTACCTTTTGTGGGCAACCTCTCTATCATGTATAGCACGAGAACAGGCTGAGTTAAACCAAGGTTTAGAAGGTTTAGGTTGAGAAAAGAATGAGGAATGTACGCCTCCATGCCAGACACTATCACCTCTGTTATGCGTTCAGCACAAAGAGATGGGTCTCTGACACGGAAGCAATAATCATTCCAGGAAAATCAGCATAATACCTCCTCAGGTCCCCCAACTGGCAGAGGCAAAACGCCAGAGGCACCTTCGCTTTGGGGATCCTGGAGAGGATTGGAAAATAGGACAAGATACAGAAATGAGATTGTGATCGGAGGAGCCCAACGGAGATGAAAGGGTGACAGCATAAGCAGAATTAGAGGTGAGGAAGAGATCAAGAATGTTGGGCGTGTCTCCAAGACGGTCAGGAATACGAGTAGGGTGTTGCACCAGTTGCTCTAGGTCATGGAGGATAGCAAAGTTGAAGGCTAGTTCACCAGGATGGTCAGTGAAGGGAGAGGAAAGCCAAAGCTGGTGGTGAACATTGAAATCTCCAAGAATGGAAATCTCCGAAAGGGTAGAGGGACAGAATGTGCTCCACTTTAGAAGTTAAGTAGTCGAAGAATTTACTATAGTCAGAAGAGTTAGGGAGAGATAGACAGCACAGATGAATTTAGTTAGAGAGTGACTATTGAGTCGAAGCCAGATGGTGGAATACTCGGAAGATTCGAGAGCGTGGGCACGAGAGCAAGTTGAGTCGTTGCGCACATAGATGCAAAATCCAGCTTTGAAATGAAAATGAGAATAAAGTACGAGGAAACAGAGAAGGGGCTACTGTCAGTAGCGTGAGGCAGCTGTGTTTCGGTGAGAAAAGGAAGATGAAGTGTAGTATATATATATATATATATATATATATATATATATATATATATATATATATATATATATATATATATACATATATATAGATTGAGGTGAGAATGGCAGCACCTCAACCTCTGAGATGATAACTACCGCCATAGCAACTCGAAATCGCGATCTAGCGAAGATGATATCCTACGGGAAAATCATCAACATTCAGTCTAAAGAGAATAAGACACTCCTTAGACAGAAAGGGAGCTTGTTAAAAGAATTAGATAACGCTAAATTAAGTATCACTTTTAATGATATATATATATATATATATATATATATATATATATATATATATATATATATATATATATATATATATATATATATATATATATATATATATTATGTTATGGCGTAGAGCGCCTGTAGGTATACCTGAGAAGTATATATGGGAAGCGATGTTTAGCTTCCACCCATTAATGGCTCAGGTACATAATTTTATTTATAGTGGTACCCATATTAGGGCCCATGTCACCACCCACGCGCATCTTTGGTGTAACTACCTGGCACGTGGGTATCATGGTGACATAGTGGCAACCACCGAACAAATGGCAAAGTTTCAAGGCGGTACATGGTGGGATTCGAACCTACACGTGGAGATCTGCCCGATCCCGGACTCACGACCTTATATATATATATATATATATATATATATATATATATATATATATATATATATATATATATATATATATATATATATATATAACTTGAAAAACAGGGCGTCTATAGCGTACACGGTACAGGAGAAAGAAGACCCACAAAAGGACGGTTATCTTCATTATATCCACTTCACAACGTTTCGGGAAGGTACATATCCCATCTTCAAGTACAAAAAGGCACTGTAAAACCACACGTTTTTTTTTTTTTTTATTCTATTCATATGACACGATTTTTTTTAGTACCGCCTACCAGAATAGCGACTGCAAAGTCAATGGAATTGTGCAAGGCTAATTATCCGTAGTGGCCTTCTGCTGGTCCATCCGTGTGACTCAAGATATCTGTTTCTGTAAGATTTCTATTCCTGAGTCACTCGTTTTTTTTTTTTCTTCTTTTTTTTTCTTCATTTTTAGGATGAACACTCGAGGTGACAGAGCCGCGTTTTCATTATGATGTCGAGGCGAGCCCTGCTGGACCTCCAAGTGAAGTATAGATAAAATATTTTACTTGAAATAGCACTTGATGAAAATGTCTTCTTGTATTTCTGCAAGTAGACTGTCAAATGATTTGATGGTTGTTGAAGAACCTGATTTCATGTTTTCTTAGTTCTGACTATATTATTGTAAATTTGCCATGGCTAAGATTTTTAAATAGAATAGAGTTACACAATGCCGTTTTTGCCTCCTCTTCCGCAGCTGGTATCTACGATAATGTACCCATTCATTACTACTCTCTTTTATGTCCATGGTTACCAACTGGCTGACGAGATAGATAGATAGATAGATAGATAGATAGATAGATAGAGAGAGAGAGAGAGAGAGAGAGAGAGAGAGAGAGAGAGAGAGAGAGAGAGAGAGAGAGAGAGAGAGAGAGGGTTCTCTGTAGTCGGGCCAACGAAATATCTACGTCTGAACAGTAAAGCTAAGATGCTTGACTATTGCACGCACAACGAGGTTCGGCTACTGGCTGTGGATTTCCAAACATAAAAATGTGTAACCGTCGTTAAATTCAGATTTATAAAAAAAGTGTTTTCTTTTTATGCCTATATTCTGCTTATCACTTATTCACACGAACACACGAATTTACACGAATGATTTTTGTATACAGTATTGACTGAACATGTCCTACCTTCCTAATTAACACACCCACTGGCATAGAAGACAAGTATCTTTTCCTTAGCCCTGCCTTGTTAATAAGTGATATTTAATATTCAACATTTTAAACACTAAGTGGCCACAAATCTCTTAGTTTACATCTATAATTTGGTATGTCTTTATCCAAAATCTCGTGCGCTGATTCACATTTGGGTCAATATAGATGGTGTTAACCTCAACGATCTTCAAAAAAACGTTGACTTCTGCGCTGCACATTCGATGCTGAAGTAAAAAGAGAACTGAATAAGTGTTTGTACAGGCATTGCAGTATTGGTGCCTTTCTATGATCTATATTACTAGTTTATATATTTGGGTCGACGTGAAAGTAGTTTTTTTTTTTTTTTTTTAATAATCACCATATCGGAACCTCTTCATCTCTCGAGAGGCACTACTTAACAGGCACATTATCACTCCTTGACCTTGTTCTACGTCGATTATTTCAAATTCACCTGCACTGTGCATAGTGAATCTTGAATCCGTCACTTCGTCTCGCTAGTGTCTGACCAACAGCGATCAGTTTTTGTCCTCGTCCTTGGCCTTACCCAACCAGTTACACTTTTTGTTGTATTATCAGAGGTATCTCGTTAAGGAATCTCTCTCTCTCTCTCTCTCTCTCTCTCTCTCTCTCTCTCTCTCTCTCTCTCTCTCTCATTTTTCCTTCGAGTAATTTATTTTAGTAAAATTAATGATGTAATTTATAATTTAAGAAAATCTTCACCTGTTAACGATTACATCAACATTGAAATAATGAAAAATTGCTGTGGTGATGTTTCTTCATTTTTATCTTATGTAATTAATCGGTAATTTAAAGGGGATTGTTTTCCGAGAAAAAGCTGGAAATCACCAAAGTTATCCCAATATATATGAAAGACGATACATTCCAACTATAAACCTGTCTTCCAATATTTATTAAAATATTTGAAAAGATCATGAAGATGAGACTTAGAATGTTTATCTTTTCGCATATAAGAGCTTCCCAATTAATTATATAGTATGCCGTATTGATAAAGTAAAATTTTTACTTAATGGGGAGTATAGTAGTTTTGATTATATCAGAGCAAACCATGTGTTCGGTTGGCAGCTTTGCCTCACCGCTGCTCTCGCTCAGCCCCGCTGAGACGCAGATTCATTAACAAACATTTATATTTATTCACTTTACTCAGTAACGTGTAACCTGTGTCGTTACTGAATAAAGTTAATAAATGTAAATGTTTGTTAATGAATCTGCGTCTCAGCGGGGCTGAGCGAGAGCAGAGGTGTTGCAGGGCTGCCAACCGAACACACGGTTTGCTCTGAGATAATCAAAACGGACAGACTATAGACTATCGTATTTGTTAAGGAAAGAAACATGCAGGAACTAGAACATCTGATAAATCATCAACTTATAAGAGTATCTAAATGAATCAAAAGTAATAAATCAACACTATATATATATATATATATATATATATATATATATATATATATATATATATATATATATATATATATATATATATATATATATATATATATATATATATATATATATATATATATATATATATATATATATATATATATATATATATATATATATATATATATATATATATATATATATATATATATATATATATATATATATATATATATATATATATATATATATATATATATATATATATATATATATATATATATATATATATATATATATATATATATATATATATATATATATATATATATATATATATATATATATATATATATATATATATATATATATATATATATATATATATATATATATATATATATATATATATATATATATATATATATATATATATATATATATATATATATATATATATATATATATATATATATATATATATATATATATATATATATATATATATATATATATATATATATATATATATATATATATATATATATATATATATATATATATATATATA
>NC_059295.1:5778897-5826397 GCF_017591435.1 Portunus trituberculatus
AGTTGCAGATAGAGGTCGGGGTCAAGGCTCTAGGCGTGGGCGAGCCTCTAGCCACGACCCCGATCTGGGCTGCGTTCCGTTGGAGGTTAGCACACTGCCCCCCCCGCAACCCCCAACGGAACGCAAGGGAACGCGTATAGCCATACGGGTATGGTTGACAAGATGGCCGTCCAAGCTGGCTCTCCTCCTCCTCGCTCAAGAGCTCGCAAAAGACCCTCTGTTGGACGCTGCAGAGCTCCTCGTAGCACGAGAGAAGGAAATATTGCTGAGGCAAGAGGAAGAGAGAGAAGAGAGGCTGCCAAGGCAAGGAGAAGAGGGGAGAGGATAGGCCGCCAAGTCCTGTGCGGGTCAAGGACTATGCAGAGACTATAGTGCCTCTTTACTCCGGGAAAGACTTCAAGAAACACTTTCGAATGCAAAGGGAAACTGTCCCTGCAGCCACAGGTGCTGGAGGGGCCTCTGCAGCAGCTACCATGGCGGTAGAGGCTGTCTCTTCTGCCTCAGAGGCTGTGGGAAGAAATGCGACACATATAACACCGTCTTTTATTGCTATAAATACTAATATTTTGGTCATATTGCCTTATTCCAGCATTCTACAAGGGATAACAGACTTACCACATTGTTTTTGATGTTCTGTGACGTCGCATAAGCTGTCAAAATAGCATTTACATCCCCCACACTGAAAATATAGTGGTGAAGCGGCGGCCGTCTGCGGTTTGTTGATAAACAATAGTTGCCAGACACCGCCAAGCATTCACCTCCGAGGAGCGCAAGGTCCCGCAAGCTTCCGCAAGGCGAGCTGTATGCTGGTCCCCCCCGATTCGGGGGAAGTATGCCATACTGTAAGCCTTACGGTCCCCAACGGAACGCGGCCCTGGTTTTGCGGGGGGTCCGACCGTACAGACCCCTCTGGTGCTAAGGGACCACAGTGGCTTGCCTATCCATATGACGGATGCATGGGAAAGCTTGCGAGATCCCTGTGTCCTGAGAGGGCCAAGAGAATCCCTTCGCCCTATTTTCCCCTTTGGGGGTGGTATTTGGGTTGCAGACGTGGTGCCTGCCTGCCGGACCATTCCGTGGGTAAGCCTTCGGAGGATTCTACGTGCGGGCCTCTCAGAGGATCAAAGATTTCCTCATGTATTGACTGAGCTCAGTAGGCTGAGGGTGGATATGGTGGGACTCTCGGAGGCTTGGCAGTAGTGAGACCAATAGCATGGGTTGTACTTACAATTGGTCCAGCAAGAACAATGGTTATCATGTCAAGGGGGGTAGCCATAGGCGTCTCCAGCAGACTGTAACCGTCCGTTGTAGAGGTTACTCCGGTTGATGAACGTATATTGCGACTAAGGCTGAAGCATTGTCTAAGCTTCATGTCTGTTGTTGCAATATACATACCTAGATGTGTGAAACTGAAGAGAAAGATATGTTCTACGCCAAACTCGAATCTGTACTGGACAAGCGTCCCTGTTGTGATGCACTTATTGTCTTGGGCAACTTTGATGCTGTCACTGGCATGAAGAGAGCCAGCTACGAGCTATGTGTTAGTCCCCATGGCTCTGGTACCAGGAACGACAACAGCTCTTTCCTTCTGAATCTTGCAAGATCCAGAAGGTTGAGAATTGCGGTTGGTATCAGAGACCAGCGCTACATCGCTGGACGTGGTATAGCAATGCCGGAGGGGTAGTGAAGGAGATCGACCATATCCTTGTTAGTACTCGTTGGAGGATCCTCCAGAACTGCACGGTTTATTGGAGTGCCAAATTCTTTGCGATTGATCACAAGCTTGTTGTTGCTACACTGAAGCTTCATCTCAAGTTCAGAAAGCCTGCAAGATGTGACCACACTATTTCATCTTGAGAAACTGAGGGACCCACCCATTTACGAAACTGCACCCTCCATTGATGATGTCAATGAGGCTGTGGCAAAGTTGAGCGGTGGAAAGGCAGCTGGCATATATAACATCAGTGCGGAGCTGCTCAAAGCGGCCGGTGAGGCCATGATCCGTGCGTGAGCTGCATGCTATCTTGACTGCTGTTTGGCATTCAGGTACCATTCCCCCTGACTGGAAAAAGGGGTTGGTCATCCTCATATGGAAGAGGAAAGGGGACTATCAGGACTGCAACAACTACTGTGGTATAACACTGCTCAGCGTACCAAGCAAGGTACTTGCCCATTTACTGTTGATGGGTATCCACAGTCATCTGCTAAAACACCAGAGATCTGAATAGTTTGGGTTCACGCCCAGTAAGTCGACAACTGGCCGGATCCTAGTGCTTAGCGTTCTGGTGGAGCGCTAACGTGAATTTCAAAAAGAGATGCTTGCAGCCTTTTTCGATCTGAAGAAGGCGTTTGATGCAGTGCATTGAGAGACACTCTGGAATCTTCTGCGTCTCCGCGGGATTCCTGCAAGGCTATTGGTCTATTAACTGGCCTCCGGGACTGTGAGGACCTTGAAGTATGAAGGAGGCGTGTCCAGCTTCTTTCCTGTAAATATGGAAGTGAGGCAGTGATGCATGCTTTCTCCATCACTTTTCAGCACTTGCAGGGACTGGGTACTAGGCAGAGTTGTACACCAAAGTCACTGGAGGTTTTGGTAATGGTTCTAGAGGCACTGAAGGAGGAGACAAAGCCCTTGGGACTCCAGCTCTTCCAGCCCAAGACCAAGGTTCAGGTGTTTGGAGGCTTACTGGAAGAAACAGTACAGTCCGTCTCGGAAAATTTCACATACCTTGCTAGTGTAGTGCGTAACGACGGTGGGTTGAGCCAGGAAGTTGTACAACGGATTGGCCTGGACTACGGCCTTATGGACTCGCTCAACACGAGCATTTGGCGTTGTCAGTACCTGTGCAGACGGACGAAGATTCGGATCTTCAACTCGCTGGTTGTGAGACATGGACACTGAACACCGATCTGAAGAGGCGAATTGATGTCTTTGGTACTAGATGCCTTCGCTGATATGACTTTTGTGACAAATCAATGATTGCTCAGTGAGACTGATTCAAGGCCAATGACCAGCATATTCTGTCAACGCCAACTGCGATTATATGGGCATGTGGCATCCTGTCGGGAAGTCGATCCTGCATATCGAGTTATCTCTGAAAGGGATAACTCAGCATGGAGGAGGCCAAGGGGACGTTCACAAAACTAATGGCTGTAGCAGTTTGATGCCTTCTGCTAAGAGCTGCTTGGCATGGGAAGGGGGGCTGCATGGAAACTCGCAAGGCGTAACCGCCTGGAGTGGCGCCGTAGGGTAGGCCCACCGCTATTGATTAATTGAATGGGGGCACCTGAAGAGGTATTATGCTGATTTTCCCTGGAATGATTACTGTTATCCTGTGAGAGACCCATCTCTATGTGCTGAATGAATAACGGAGGTGATAGTGTCTGGCATGGAGGTGTACAATCCTCATTCTTTTTTTCAACCTAAACCTTCTAAACCTTGGTTTAACACAGCCTGTTATCTTGCTATACATGATAGAGAGGTTGCCCTCAAAAGGTACTTGAACCCTCCATCACCTGAATCTCATGCACTTTATATATCTGCACGGAATTATGCCAAATCTGTTTTTGAACTTGGCAAACACTCCTTAATAAATGGAAAAGGTAAAAAAAAGCCAAAAACATTTCCAATAACTTTACTTCTTCATCTTTCCCTCTTTTATTTCACTTTGATGGCACTACTTCCATGATATCTTTTACTAAAGCAGAACTCTTCTCTCAAACCTTTGCTAACAACTTCACTTTGGATGTTTCTGTGCATGTGCTTTCCTTTCCTTCTTCCTCTGAGTATTTCATGCCTACAATTAAAGTTCTTTGTAATGATGTTTACCACGCCCTCGCTGGCCTAAATTCTCGTAATTCTTATAACCTGATGGGGTCCCTCCTATTGTTCTCAAAAACTGTGCTTCCATGCTTTGCTTGGCCAAATTCTTTCAATTATGTCTATTCACTTCTACCTTTCCTTCATGCTGGACGTTTGCCTATTTTCAGTCTGTTCCTTAAAAGGGTGACCGTTCTAATCCCTCAAGCTACCGCCGTACAGCTTTAATTTCTTGCTTATCTAAAGTTTTTTAGTCTATCCTAAATAGGAAGATTCTCAAACATCTGTCACTTCACAATCTTCTATTTGATCGCCAGTATGGCTTCCGTCAAGGTCGCTCTACTGGTGATCTTCTGGTGTTCCTTACTGAGTCTTGGTCATCCTCTTTCAAAGATTTCGGTGAAACATTTGTTTTTCGTTAGACATATGAAAAGCTTTTGATAGAGTCTGGCATAAAGTTTTGATTTCCCAACTGCCCTCCCACGGTTTCTATCCTTTTCTCTGCATCTTTATTTGAAGTTTCTTTTCCGTCCATTCTAGTGCAGCTGTGGTATACAGTCACTGTTTTCCTCCTAAATTTATTAATAGTGATATTTCTCAAAGTTTTGTCTTGTCACCCACCCTCTTTCCATTATTTCTTAATGACCTTCTTAACCAAACTTCTTGCCCTATCTACTTCTACGCTGATGATACCACCCTACACTTTTCAACGTCTTTTCAAAGACGACCAACCCTTCAGGAAGTCAACAGAGCAGACAGAGACACTAAGTAACGTTTGACGTCTGACCTATCTGAGAATTCTGATTGAGGCAGAGAAATCTTAATAGTGTTTAATGCCTCAAAAACTCAATTCCTCCATCTTTTACTGTACCCATCTTCTACACTAAATATCATCAGTCTGTCCTTTACTCATAATCTAAACTGGAAACTTCACATCTCATCTCTTGCTAAAATAGCTTTCATGAAGTTAGGCGTTCTGATGTGTCTCCGCTAGTTTTCTCACCTTTCTAACTGCTAACTCTGTACAAGGGTCTTATCCATCCTTGTATGGTGAACTCTTCGCATGTTTGGAGGGTTCCATCCACACAGTTTTGTCAGATAGCTTTTCGTTTCATCAACTAACTCCCTTCCTTTGACTGACTGTCTTCAGTCTTTTTCTCACCGCAGGAATGTTGCATCTTTTGCTGTCTTTTATCACTATTTTCATGCTAACTCTTCTAGTACTGATCTTGCTAACTGCAAGTGTCCCTTCCTCCTGCGGTCTCGTTGCCCATGGGTTTCTTCTTCCCCTAACCCTTATTCTGTCCAATTCTCTAATACAAGAGTTAAATAGTAATCACAATCATGTACACCTTCCTCTGGTAAACTCTGGATTTCTGTGCCTACTTCTGTATTTAAATCTTCCTATGACATGACTTCTTTTAGGAGGGAGGTATCAAGACATTTGTCCCTTACTTTTGGATAACTCTTTATAAGTCTAAGGGAACTGGCAATCCAGTAGTCCTATTTTCCTATTTTTCGATGGCCTTTGCCTATCTTCCATATTGAAAAAAAAAAAAAAAAAAAAAAAAAAATATATATATATATATATATATATATATATATATATATATATATATATATATATATATATATATATATATATATATATATATATATATATATATATATATATATATATATATATATATATATATATATATATATATATATATATATATATATATATATATATATATATATATATATATATATGCATGTATTGAGATGCCATTAATCTGTTCGACCTTCCCAAGAAGAGCACTCCAATTTTTTTATGTGTTATTAAGTAGATACAGGTATTTATAAATATTGATTATTGTATAGAAACATAATAAAACATAACTATGGAGAATATAAATAGATAAAGTACTCTTATAAAGTATATCTATCTCGGAGAGTACATTCCAAAGAACGTTACCCCACTGCAATCCCACCCTCACTTGCGTCTGCCAGTGAACTGGAGCGCACAAATATAGCCACCCACAGAAGACTGGCTGCTCTAATAATCATAAAAGAGCTCTTTGACGACCCTGTAATCATATTCATAAAATAAATGAAGCTTTAAGTAGGAGAGAGAGAGAGAGAGAGAGAGAGAGAGAGAGAGAGAGAGAGAGAGAGAGAGAGAGAGAGCAGCACTGCCGCAGCTGTAGAGGTTTGTTTACATTGTTCCCCCCTCAGTGATAAGTGTCAGTGGAGGAAGTAGGCTGAGATGGAAGAAATTAGTGACTGTGTTTCTTAAATTTTCATAAGCCAAAAAATTATCATTGAATTTAGGTTTTCCAACATTGTAGTGATACAAATAAGACTTCTGATATGGGTATTGCAGAGATACCTTAAAAAAGCTTAGGTCATTAGCTCAGGAGAATTTGAGTCGCAAGGATTCTAAAATAAGAACCCCAACAAACAAAACTAACTGCCTAAAAGTGTTAAGTAACGATAGGAATATTATTGTAACTAGACCTGACAAGGGAAATGGGGTGGAGTTGAATATGTTAGTAAAACTGAAGAAATTTTAAATGACAAAAATCAATTTAAAACAATTAATGGTGATTGGCTCAGACATATATTGTCCTTCGAAGATAAACTTAACAAAATTTTGATGAAAATTAAAGACAAATTCCCAGACTATTCTTACAACTGGCTTTTTGCATCTGGCTCAACCCCCGTGATATTATATGGCCTCCCAAAAGTCCACAAAGACGGGTGCCCCATACCACCAATCCTTTCTGCTATTAACACCTTTAACTATAACTATGCCAAATTCTATGTTCCAATATTGTCTCACTTAACCACTAATGAATCGTTCTACTTTTGTAAAGAATTTAATGAAACTTTAGTTAAAACCAACCTTTTATATGGCCAGCTTTGACATTAAATCACATCTTACTAATATACCCTTAACAGAGGTCATTAACATCTGCATGGAGAAATCCAAAAATTCTTTTTTCCATAACCTTGCTATTTCACAATTAAGATCATTATTGTACTTAGCTGTAAAACAAAATCAGTTTTTAATTTTAATAACAAGTTCTACCAACAAGTTGATGGAGTGGTAATTGGGTCCCCCCTCTTGGTCCTACCTTGACAAATTGCTTCCTGTGTGTTAATGAAACTTTCTGGTTAAAAAACTGCGTAAAACAATTTAAACCAATTGTTTACAGAAGATAGGAACATGACAGTTTTTTTTTTTATTTATTTTATTTTATTTATTTATTTTTTTAAAGATAAATCACACAAAACATTTCAGAAGTTTTAGAATTCACAACATAGGAATATTAGTTTTACTGTGGAGTTGAAAGAAAACCATTGCTTGTCTTTTTTAGATGTGTTAGGTAAAAGGAGTAATTATGGTCTAGTCACAGATGTATACAGAAAAAAAAATTACTGGCTTAGGACTTAAATTTGCGTCTTTTGTTCCTAATATATATATATATATATATATATATATATATATATATATATATATATATATATATATATATATATATATATATATATATATATATATATATATATATATATATATATATATATATATATATATATATATATATATATATATATATATATATATATATATATATATATATATATATATATTACTTATATATATATAGTATATATAGTACTTGCACGAATTTTTGATAAAGACATTAATAGATAAAAATAATATTTTACATCAAATGGATATCCAATAACATTATTTGAGAAGCATGTGAAACAGGTTATTAACAGTAAATTTAGCAATAAGGATAAGAGAACTGAGGAAAAGCTTGTCACGTGTCTTAAATTCCCTTTCCAAGATTATATCTGCTATCAGTTAGGAAAGTATTAACAAGACTGTTACGTAAACTTGCTTCAGATTTAAACATTGGATTTTTATTGTTAATACAAATACTCAACTATTGGTTCTTTGTTTAAACATAACGATAGGCTACCTGATCCCTTAAGCTCAAGCATAGTATACAAATTTTGTTGTCCTAGTTGTAAAACAGGGTATATCGGCTCAATAAGCTGAAACTAAAAATTATGTATCTGTTAGTGCAAGGGTATCTTCTTCAGGACAGGCAAATAGATTTCAGATCCAGGCCTCTCTGTGATATGAAACCACTCAAGAGAGTTAGAACATACTTTTTAGAGAACAGGATTTCAAAATAATGTATAAAGCCAAGACATTATCTGAACTGAGAATTGCTGCTGAATCACTTTGCATACACACACACACACACACACACACACACACACACACACACACACACATATATATATATATATATATATATATATATATATATATATATATATATATATATATATATATATATATATATATATATATATATATATATATATATATATATATATATATATATATATATATATATATATATATATATATATATAATCTTAATAGTTAAGAAACATTCATTCATTTAACTGTAATTCAATAGTTTAATATCCACGTCACTTCCATTTTTTTTCTTCTATTTTAGGCTCTGTGATTTTATTTCCTCATGAATAACGTTTTTTTTTTATTGTTTTCTATAGTTTTTATTAGCTTTTATAAATAACCTTCTTTTCATTTTGTACAAATGACTAGGGAACTAGAATTTACTTTTATTAGAATTGCGTGGATCAGGCAAATTTGATGGATGTCGGTTGCTTGAACCAGGGAACTTAAGAGATGTTTACGGTGTCCAGGACCTCTTTGTCCCGGGATTTCTGCAGGGGTGTATAAGTCCTCTCACTTACTCTCTGCAGGTGATTCAGCGTTGTCTGAGAACAGAATCACGTTTGCCCCGAATTACAAAAAGGTGATTTTACTGCGACTTTTGTTTAATCTCTCTCTCTCTCTCTCTCTCTCTCTCTCTCTCTCTCTCTCTCTCTCTCTCTCTCTCTCTCTCTCTCTCTCTCTCTCTCTCTCTCTCTCTCTCTCTCTCTCTCTCTCTCTCTCTCTCTATATATATATATATATATATATATATATATATATATATATATATATCAACAAAGTAAACAATGGAATTACTGTTGTAGACTTTAACAGAATATCCATTCAGAATGGCCTCTTATCTATCTATGTATATATATATATATATATATATATATATATATATATATATATATATATATATATATATATATATATATATATACACACACACACACACACACACACACACACACACACACACACACTAGGAATCACACCGAACACTTAAAAGTGGCGAGTAGGGTCGTGCTACGAAAAGCTAGGGATCCCCTGTCCTAAATGAAATTTTGTTTTAATTATGATCTTAACCTCCTGAATCGGTGTTAGAATTGGTCTTAAATTTGAGACACATCTGGAAGTGGATTGCCTTTCAGGATTTAGGCCGAGACCAATTTAATAAAGATGGCCGACGAAAGAGCCCAAGCCTGCCTACTCAAGATTTATCAGCCCCATAAAGATGTTCTATATGACCTGAGTGACTAAACTTTTTGATATAGTATAATAGACTACACCTGCAAGAGTGTTATTTGTGACACTATTGGTGGGAGAGCTGTGGAGAGCTTCTAGAGTCGCACGGGAAGTAGTGAAGCGCCACGCTACTTATTAAAGTATAAAATGCAGTTTTTTTTTTTTAGCCAATAAGGAAGGTGTTCTCCAGCAATTATTACCTTAGGTCTTCCTGGGTCCTATTTTTTAAGAGTCTCATTTACCTTATTTGTATTAGATCCCCATGCAGCTTTTTCGTGCCACTGAATGGTGAATCCAATCAAGCTACATGTTTCTTCATAATATTGACTGTAGAGGAAGGAAAGTCTTGCCATGGCTCCAGCTGGGTTTCTTGTATTGGCTCTTCAAGTATTAGGGATCATCATCTCCTTTTATACCAGGGAATAAAAAGTAGGAAACGAAGGGCTGCTTAATGGGGCAGAAGAGCTGGCCAGCTGGGGTCAAGGTCATAAATACAGACAAAATACACGGCATTGAGCTTGGTGGAATTTGCTTATACATATACGCAAATTTACATACCTTACAAAATTTATGATAAATTCTACTTTTTGTTATTTCATTAAAAATATAAAAAGATTACAGTATTAATTCGAAATTGAGAATTATAAGATTTTACTGTTTTGCTGTTACACCATTTCATAATGTGGCTTGATATTTCTTCTCAGCATATCTAGATTAAGATCGAGATTTAAGACTCCTCAAGAGATAAGACCAATTTTAAGACAAAATCTAAAAATCTTTGTTAATACGGCCCCTAGTGATTTCATCCAGTTCTCGTTGTCCTTTCTGTTTCAGATTCTAGAACACTTGTTGCAGGATTGTGGGAAAAACGATCTGTGTAGTTTGTGCTATCAAATATATAGTGATTTGCCCATTAAGAGTGTGGCAAGTTTATATATATATATATATATATATATATATATATATATATATATATATATATATATATATATATATATATATATATATATATATATATTATCTGAAGACGAGAGCGAATGAAGTGATGGTGTCCTCCCTTCCCTTGCTGCATGTGAGTTGGTGAGTGTTGGGAGGTTTTCTTTCATATATGCGTTTATGTTCACAAAATAAAATTTTAATAAACTTTCTACAAGCTTTACCACCAAGAAAGAATTGTTTTGTGATGCACAAATTGAAATCTTTCATGGAATACCCGAAATTAAGCAAGAGATAAGGAAGCAAATTTGTCCGTCGCCGATTGAAGTCGGTTACTTCTTCTTGTTGCTTCTTGCAGTGTAATTTCTATAACACTTATATCTTGTAAAGTAAACGTGTCAGAAAAGAAGAGGACATGTCATGGTAACAGTACAACTGCTACACTCCTCACTCCATTTCATTGTTCTTTCTGTCTTATCTCCCACACTTTCACCACCACCCCCCCAAAAAAAAAAGAAAAACATTGCATTGCCTCTTTGATTTTTGTAGGTGTTGCTTTCACAACATTTGTTTCCGCTCCTTCAGTGCTTGCTATGATGGAAATCATCTTCGTATTCATATACGATCATGACATGAGGATCACCTTGATTCCTTAGCTATTAAAATACCACTTCTCTCGGCATAAACTACTCTTTTTGGAACCTCACCTGGCAGAGGAAGATTCAGAGGGGGTTGCAGTTCTCACTCATATCCAGATTTTGCTTACTTACTAACTATATGTGCATCAGAGCAAATTATTGTTACATAACTGGATAAGCTTTAAGCACTGCCAACAACAAACAAATCAAACTCACCCTGATTTAACTTTAACCATTTCTCAGCAATGTAAAGCAAAGAATTAAACCTATTCCAGTAGCTAGATCAAGAAATAAAATACCTATACAAAAATATAATCAAGTCACAAAGGTGAACAGAAAGATATTTTTGTTTTATTTTCTCAAACCAATGTCCAAAACATTAACTAAATTCCACGTGCAATTTGGTCAAAATGAAAATAACAAGCAAATATTTCACTGTGTTGACACCATAAGCCAAATCTTGATACCCCTGCGCCATTCTAAAAATGTTTCTCTTTTTTTCTTTCGATGATTTCCACTGATCAATCAATCAATCATGGGGGGGCATACGCCGGGGGCGTCACCTCGCCTACCCTATGGCGCCACTCCAGGCAGTCACGCCTCGTGAGTCTCCATGCAGGGTCCCTTCCCGTGCCAAGTAATTCCCAGCAAGAGACATCGACTTGCCGCAGCTATGAGTTCTGTGGACGTTCCTTTGGCCTCCTCCATTCTAGGTTATCCCTTTCGGATAAGTTTTGGGCAGTGTGCCACATGCCCATATAGTCGAGGTTGCTGTTGGCAGACAATGCTGGTAATCGGCCTCACGGATCAGTCTCACAGAGCTATCTTTAATTTGACACAAATTCATACCAGCGCTACCCCATGATCCTGCAAAGGCATCTAGTATCAAAGGCATCAATTCACCTCTTCAGATAGGTGTTCAGCGTCCATGTCTTAGAACCGTACAGTACTTGTAAGACAGGAGTCACCAACGACGTGAAGATCAGAATCTTCGTCCGTCTGCACAGGTACCGACAACACTAAATACTCGTGTTGAGCGAGTCCATAACGCCGTGGGCCAGGCCAATCCGTCGTATAACTTCCTAGCTCGACCCTCCGTCGTTACGCACTACACTACCAAGGTATGTGAAATTTTTAGAGAACTCAATGTCCTCGCCTCACGCATGGACAGACTGTACTGTTTCATCAAGTAAGCCTCCAAACACCTGAACCTTGGTCTTGGGCCAGGAAATCTGGAGTCCCAGGGTTTTCGCCTCCTTGTGTAGAGCCTCTTGAGCCATTACCAGAACCTCCAATGACACAGTAATGATTACTGCATCACTGGCAAAAAACAAGATCTGTAATCTCAGTATTGCCGACAGATGCTCCGCAATGACTTTGGTCTACAATTCTGCCTAGTACTCAGTCCATGCAAATGTTGAAAAGTGATGGAGCAAGCATGCATCCTTGCCTCACTCCCGAATTCACAGGGAAGAAGCTGGACACGCCCCCTCCACACTTCACAGCATTCACAGTCCCGGAGTAGAGGACAGTTAATAGATCAATAATCCTTGCAAGAATTCCACAGAAACACAGAAGATCCCAGAGTGTCTCTTAATGCACTGAATCAAACGTCTTCTTGAGATCAACATAGTCTGCAAGCATCCCTTGTCGAAACTCATGTCGGCACTCCGCCAGTACGCGAAGCGCTAGGATCTGGTCAGTTATTGACTTACCGGGCGCGAACCCAGATGGTTCAGGTCTCTGGTGTTTCAGCAGGTGACTGCGGATACGCATAAACAGCAAATAAGAAAGCACCTTGCTTGGTACGTTGAGCAGTGTTATACCGCGGAAGTTGTTGCGGTCCTGACGGTACCCTTCCCCCTTCCAAATAGAGATGACCAATCTCTTTTTCCAGTCAAGGGGAATGGTAAATAAATGCCATACAGCACTCAAGACAGCATGTAACTCACGGATAATGGCCTGACCACCCCATGCTTTGACCAGCTCCGCACTGATTTTACAGATCCCAACTGCCTTTCCACCCGTCAACAGTCTCTTTGACATCATCAATGAAGGGTGAAGTTTCGTCAATGGGTTGATCAGCATCGAGCATCTGTAACCCTGCAGTCTGGAACTGTCTGCTTGGATGATCCACTGTGAACAGCTGCTCAAAGTACTCAGCCCAACGAACTGACACTCTACATGCTGAGTGAGACCCCTGATTGCCTCCCTGAAATCACCGCATCCCCGACACTACAACTCCAATAAGGAGTCCCAATATCGGCAAATCGTTGTCTCCTAGTTTTATGATGGGTTTCACTTTCCATGATGAAATTACTATGAGAACAGCTGACTATGGTGAGTTGTAGCTCCGGGTATATGACACTGTATTAAAGTTTGTGAACAATGCCATATGATTTCCTCAGCTCTGGAGTATAGGCAACATAAAGCCGTGTTATGATTGGTTGCCTTTCCTTGTGACGATACGATAGTGACGTATCCCTAGTAGCGTCCTAGTAGCCAATGAGCACTCTTCGGAGGGTTAGCAACCTCCACCCGCGAACGGCCACAAATCTTTGTGGATACCATTTAACACTATTTACTATGCGAGCGAAACGTTGTTCTGGAGAATATTAATAGCAACAAGGGAGCCAGTGGCGAAGTGGATAAGGTGGTGAGCGTGGGATCGGGAAGACGTCCATGTGTAGGTTTGAATTCCACCACGTGCCGCCTTGAAACTTTGACACCATGATACCCAGGTTCTAGGTGGAGGTGTAAGTGCCTGACACCAAAGATGAGCTTAGGTGGTTTTATCGGCCCTAATATGGGTACCATTATAAATAAAATTGCCTGCGACGTTAATGGATGAAAGCTGGACAGCGCTTCCCATACTCTTTTCAAGTATACCCACTGGCGCTATAGGCTATAACATAGAAATAAAATAAAAAAAGGTCCGGCCCTAGCAGAAACTGGGAAGACGGACTCGCGAGGCTGTTGTATGTATATATATATATATATATATATATATATATATATATATATATATATATATATATATATATATATATATATATATATATATATATATATATATATATATATATATATATATATATATATATATATATATATATATATATATATATATATTAGGATTCAAATGTTAAAATTAACAATGAAAATAATGATAATAATAATAATATCATTATTATCATTATAATTAACATTACTGTTGTTACACTACTATTACTAATAGCAGTGTAGTAGTAGTAGTAGTAGTAGTAGTAGTAGTAGTAGTAGTAGTAGTAGTAGTAGAAGTAGTAGAAGTAGTAGTAGTATCATTATCATGAATCATAATTTTATTATTGTTTTTCTTTCATATTTCCTAATATTGCACTTCTTGCCTTCCTTACATGATGAACAGAAGTGGTGTCAGTGCTGCTCACTTTTTTTTTCACCAAGCTAGTCACAAATTTTTCTCTTTGCAATACATTCACGCAAGCTCTGCATCGTATATTCTCTTTCGTTTTACATTTATTCCAATCCCTGAACTATATTATACGTATGTGGCCCATCTAGCACAAATTCACTGCTCATCGTCTTTAGTTCCATGTAGACATGACTTCATTGCAACAATCAAAGATTATGAAGAAAAGAATACATGATGTAAGGACGAACTCCACAAATGGAAGCAAGCTAACATCCAAAGAATTTTTTTTTTTTTTTTTCGTGCGTGAGTTCTGTTTCTTAGCGCTGTATGTGCATGAATGGTCAGCACACAGTAGAACCAAATACATAAATTCGTAAACATTGGTGATTATTAAACACAACAAGAATTAAATCAAGTACCACCGAAAAGAATAAAATATTCAAAACTTCCAATAAAAATATACCTTTAGAAAAACACTATTAGTTACCTTCACAACAAGATAAGAATTACAGGTGGTAACACTTATCAGTGAATGATTACGTAAAGAAGAATCCTTATCAAAATTGATAATCCTTTGATTGCACATCTCGTCTGGGGCGAAGGCTACTGGTATATAAAGCAGTAACAAGAGATCAGAATCAGCAATAGCTCCAACATGAAGCTTCTGGTGGTATTTGCACTGGTGGCCCTCACTGCCGCATCTCCATGGTCCGGCTTTATGTCAGATGAACCGGACGGTGAGTTATTGATATATCGAGTGAAAACCCTCTAATTGTATGTGTATGTGTGTGTGTGTGTGTGTGTGTGTGTGTGTGTGTGTGTGTGTGTGTATATATATATATATATATATATATATATATATATATATATATATATATATATATATATATATATATATATATATATATATATATATATATATATATATATATATATATATATATATATATATATATATATATATATATATATAGTTTCTTTGGTTCAAAGCAGTTCATATATATTTTAAACTTTTCTATTTTATTGAACTGAGGGTTCTTTTTCTTATTCTTCAGGCGTCCCCACCCATCAGAAGCAACATGATGTAAACTATGCCTTCTACAAGATCTTCGAACCTCTCCGTGATAACAATCTGGCGGAAAAAGCAGTATCCTTTAATCCTTTGGAAGATGTTTCCATGTATAAGGATGGAGGAGTTGCCGTGCGTCACCTCATGGACGAGTTCACAAATGGCCGTCTTCTGGAGAAGAAGCACTGGGCTGTCGCTACCAACAAGCGCCACTTGGAGGAGGCAATCATGCTCTTCGAGGTGTTCATGCAGTGCAAAGACTGGAACTGTGTCGCCAGCAACGGGGCCTACTTCAGGAGCGAGTAAATGAGGAAGAATTCATCTATGCTGCCTATCATGCCATCAAGCACTCACCCCTCACCCAACACGTCGTTCTACCAGCCATGTACGAGGTCAAGCCACACCACTTCACCAAGACTCAGGTCATCGAGGAAGCCTACGAGGCCAAAGAGATGAAGCTTCGCAACATCATCTTCCAAAATAACTTCACTGGTACGCCTAATGACATCGAACAGAGAGTTGCCTACTACCGTGAAGATGTTGGCGTTGGTACTCACCACCTGATGATTCACTTGGAGAATCCATTCTGGTGGAAAGACACCTACGGCTACCACATTGACAGGAAGGAGAGAACTTCTTCTACGCCTACCACCAGCTCCTTAACCGTTACGAGGCCGAGCGCATCTCCAATTACTTGCCTCCTCTCCAGGAACTGAAGCTCGATGAGCCCCTAAAGAGGATTTACTCCACAGACTACCTACAAGTTCGGTCCACCCTTCCCCGTTCGCAATGACGATATCCATCTCCATGACGTAGACAGGATTGGCAGAATTCACGAGGTCGTCCACATGGAAGACCGGATCCACGACGCCATCGCTCATGGCTACGTGGAGGACGAGCAAGGAAACAAGATCAACATCGACAACGACCACGGCATTGACATCTTGGGAGACATCATCCAGTCCTCTATGTACAGCCCCAACCGCAAGTACTATGGCAATCTCACCACACTGGCCTACACCCTGCTTGACCACCAGACTGACCCCAAGAACAAGTACGATACTCCCCCCGGCGTGCTAGCACACTTAGAGACCCTTCCACGTGATCCTGCTGCCTGGAGGTTGCACAAGAGAATAGACAACATCTTTAGGGAGCACATCGACTCCTTCCTCCTTACACCAAGGAGCAACTCGTATTCCAGGGCATAACTGTGGAGGAAATCCAAATACAAGGCAACCTTGAAACCTATTTTGAGGAGTACAAATATGACCTGATCAACGCCTTCAACGACAACACCACTCAAACTGAGTTCTATGGCATCTATGCCACAATGCCTCGCCTCAACCATAAGGAGTTTACTTACAAGATCAAAGTGCAGAACAACAATGGTTCTCCAAAGAAGTCTGTCGTTCGCATCCTTGCCATGCCCTACCGGGATGGTAATGGTGCCATCATCCCCTTTGACGAGGCACGCTGGCTTGCTATCGAGATGGACCTCTTTGTGAAGACTCGTAAGTTTTTTCTACCTTTTTTTTTTGCAGCAATATTCAATACTTAATGTTTATTCATTCATATTTTTGTTGTATTCCTGTATACCATGTGTTACTATATCGGCTAATTTTCCTTTGTTGCTTTTATAGTGACACCGGGTGACAACGAGATCACCCGTAAGAGTTCGGAGGCTTCCATCACTGTACCTGACGTCCCTACATATAAAACTCTCGTTGAGATGACTGAGTCTCATCAGACTCTAGAGATGTACGAGAGCGCCACCGGCATCCCTAACAGGCTGCTTCTGCCCAAGGGTAACAAGGAAGGTGTGCAGTTTAGAGTGTTGGTGGCTGTCACTGATGCTCAACAGGATGTCAACGACGAGAACATCATTACCATGAATAAATACCACCACTATGGCGTCCACGGCGTTCAGCCCGACAAGAGGCCCTTCGGCTACCCGTTGGATCGTCGTGTTTCTGATGAACGCATAGTCGATGAGGTTCCCAACATAAAGGTGACCATGGTCAAGGTCTACAATCACAACGTCTTCGTTCCCATCGCTCATAACTAGCTCTATACCTCTAAACTGCAAGGCAGATCCATCTTTTTGTCAGTGATGTAGTTATATGTAGAACACCCTTATCATAACTTGTGAAGAATCATGGATAGTTTGCATTTGTTTAAATTTTCTTCATCCTTACTGATTTTCATTATACAGCTCCATAGATACACATAATCCACTATTGATTAACTGCCTTGCTGATGGCCAGTTGTTTTTATTTTCCAAGATATGTATTTCTCTTCTGAGACGATAGTGACACCCTACATTAGATTTGATCGATTACAATAAAATGATTTTTTCTAAATGTGATTTTTAATTATTCATTTTTACATACAATACTATAAGTTGTGAAGCTGAAAACATTCCGCATATAGTCTTCACCTGAATCTAAACTTCCTCATTATATCAATATCATGAAGGTGCCCGTTGTAACCACAGACAGGAACCTATCTGAAGAAATAATATAGACGATTGTCTTGATCTAACGTTTCTTTTACAGTTTGCAATGTTGTGCGATAAAATAGCTCATCACAAACCATTTTGTCATAGGATTCTTCCACAATATGAAGACCATTGACAGCAGGTAACGAAAGGAATGTCTTGAACCATTTTCTATAAGGATTTGATTGATTAACTTGCATTTAAAGGTGCCACAATATCTCGATTATGAATTGCCACTACAAGATGTTCAAAGTAACCATATATAGATGATTTTGATTATGAAAATGGTTATAGAAAAATTTTGCTATCCGGACATGTTGAACACGTTTGAACATTAATCCTTTCAGCATCCTCAAAGCGTCTGCATTGTCTGTTACCGGCAGTGGACGTATACGGACGCGGGGCGGACGTCTATTCAGGGTCCATTTATCATTCACAAGTGTCCGCTGTATCACACTCTACAGTCCTCAGATAGTTTTAACATTATTTTTTATATAATCAAGTTACATACAGGAATCTTCTGACCCTAGGAAACAGTATAGCTGTCGCTCTCTCGTATTCACCATATACTACGCTAAATTATGTAAATGTACCAGAACCTGAATGATTAAGATGACGACATAATGAACCCAAAAGTTAAACATATAATTTACTTGCAATGCTATGACGTTTATTTTGTTTTTCATAAAAGAATTCAATGATGCATTGTTAACACACGGTGGGTATAAAATGATATTATTCGTAATCAATAACCTTTCCCGGAAGAAATATTCCTAATGAGAGAGAGAGAGAGAGAGAGAGAGAGAGAGAGAGAGAGAGAGAGAGAGAGAGAGAGAGAGAGAGAGAGAGAGAGAGAGAGAGAGAAGCTCAGAGCTCATACTGACCAAATTAGGGGTAAATGTACTTCTTTCAAGAGAGGAGTATGAAAAAATCTATCATAAACTACAGTTGGCATGAAAATAGCGATAAAAGATAGAAATAGATTCAACATTTCGGCGGTGAGAAAGAGGCTGAATACAGTCGGCCAGAGAAGGGGGGTTGATGACACGAAAAGCTTTTGATTCCACTCTATCTAATAAAACTGTGTGAGTGGAACCCCCAAACAGGTGAAGAGTACTCCATACATGGACGGATAAGACCCTTGTACAGAGTTAGCAGTTGAAGGGGGGATGAAAACTGTCGGAGACGCCGCAGAACGCCTAACTTCATAGGCAGCTTTTCTAACAAGATATGAGATGTGAAGTTTCCAGTTAAGATATGAATAAAGGACAGACCGAGCATATTCAGTGTTGAAGAGGGAGACAGTTGAGTGTCATTGAAGAAGAGGGGATAGTTGTCTGGAAGGTTGTGGTGAGTTGCTAGATGGAAGAATAGAGTTTTTGAGGCATTGAACACTACTAAGTTTTTTCTATCCCAATCAGAAATCTTAGAAAGATCAGATGTAAGGCGTTCTGTGGCGTCTTTGTGTGATCTATTAACTTCCTGCAGGGTTGGTCGTCTCTGAAAGGAAGGAGAAAGATGCAGGGTGGTATTATTAGCGCAGGAGTGGATAGGGGAAGAAATTTGGTTAAGGTCATTAATGAATAAAAGAGAGTGGGTGAGTGGACAGAACCCTGAGGAACACCACTATTAATAGATTTAAGAGAAGAACAGTGGCCTTCTACCACAGCAGCAATAGAACGGTCGGAAAGGACCGCGTTCCAAAGCGGCTCCAGCGGGCGAGGTGTGGCACTGACGAACTGTTGACGTCACGAGTAAGCGGAATTATAACGGGGTTTGTTCCTAACAACGAGGTTGGCTTAAATATCTGCCCTGTCGGAAACCGCAGTCCTGAAAGGTTGTACGCTTATCCCCCAGCAGGAGGTAAAATTTAATCGTCAAATCAATTTTATTAATCTTTATAATTAATTCCTGAATCTCACAGGAGTCTGTGGCCTCTCTTTTCCTCTCTCCTGTCACCTCCTTAAAGCTTCATTTCTTCTATTAATAATGTCTACAGCGTCTATGATAAGATCATAAAAAGAACTCCTCTGTTATGCACAAGGCAAGGCAGGGCGGCCGTTTTGACTGGTACCGCGCGCAACTGGCGATGACTGGCACAGACTTGTGGGTAACTCAGTCCCAAACAGCGTGGGGTGTGAAAGAGGGAGGCAGACCGACCACTGAACAGATCCTTCAAAAAAGTTGCAGAGAGAAGGATAGAAACCGATGGAAGGAAGTTTTGAAATCAAAGTTATATGCCAGACTCTATCAATGTTTAACACGACAGCAAAAGTTTGACCGAGATCTCTAAAAGAGGATGACCAAGAAGCGCTAGTAGAGCGACTTTGACGAAAGCCACATGGGCGATCAGATAGAAGATTGTGAGGTGACAGATGTTTGAGAATCTTCCTATTGAGGATATATTAAAAAACTTTAGACAAGCAAGTGATTAAAACTATAGGAGGGATTAGAACGATCACCCATTTTAGGAGCAGGCTGAATGTAGGTAAACTTCCAGCCGTAGGTAAACTTCCAGCAATAAGGAAAGGTAGAAGTCGATAGACATAGTAGAAAGAGTTTTGCAGGCAAGGTGTAAGCAATGAAGCATAGTTTTTGAGAACAATAAGAGGGACCCCATCAGGTCCATAAACCTTCCGAGGGTTAAGACCAGCGAGGGTGTGGAAAACATCATTACGAAAATCTTTGATTGAAAGCATGAAATAATCAGAGGGAGGAAGAGAGGGAGGGACAAGCCCAGAATCATCCGAGATGGAGTTTTTAGCAAAGGTTTTAGAGAAAAATTCGGCTTTAGAGAGAGATGAGATGGCAGTGGTGCCATCAGGATGAAATAAAGTAGGGAGAGATGAAGAAGTAAAGTTATTGGAAATGTTTTTGGCCAGATGCCAGAAGTCACGAGGAGAGTTGGACTTTGAAAGATTTGCACATTTTCTATTTATGAAAGACTGTTTAGCAAGTTGAAGAACATGATTCCGGGCAGAAATATTAAGTGCATGAGATTCAGGTGATGGAAGGCTGAAGTACCTTTTGTGGGCAACCTCTTTATCATGTGTAGCACGAAAAGAGGCTGTGTTAAAACAATGTTTAAAAGGTTTAGGTTGAGAGAAAGAATGTATGTATGTATGTCCGCTACGGCAACTAGGGCGCGGAACAGAGGCAGAGGCCGAAAGATAACCATTGGCAAGATGTGTGATGCTGTGTGTGTCTTTGTGTTTTATTAATTACGTGTTTTCCTTTTTAGGTACTGTGTTGGGCTGGTGTCTCCAAGGTAAATATGAAGGTAAGTGCGTGTTTGTGCATGGGCGAGTGTGTGTGTGCTCGTGACGTGTGGAGGGTGAGCTTTATGACGTACATATTGGGGCCAGGCATGTTTTTGGAAAGTGCTCTTCTTGGTTTCTTGAACCAGCTGTGCTCCTAAATGTCTGGTGTGGAGATTATTTGCGTGTATGTCTCATCCTGTATGTGGTTGACGAGTGCGTCTTCTATTTTGTTTCCTCTGTTATAAAAGATGATATTGATATGGGTGGCATTTGTTATTTGGTGTATCTCGTCTATATTATGGATGTACGGATAGGTGTCTTCTGATGCGAATCTTAGAGCTTTGTTTTTCATTCTTTATAGTTTAAGTATTTCTGGGTAAGTCAGGATGGGGAGCACACAAGCCCTAACCGGATGTGTTTTTTTTTTTCTTTTTTTGGTCTAAATTTCTAAATCGTTTTATTATTGATAGGGCAGAGCTGGCATTCTGTGTTAAGTGTTTTATGTACCTTGAGAACCCAGTTTTGTCAAGGTGGAGACCTAAGACATTGCTATTTTTTTTTATAATTAATTAACTCGCCATCGATGTTAATGGGTTCATATTTATTTATTGCAATGGATAAGATGGTGGATTTGAAGTGTTAGTTTTGATTTTCGATTGATATTAAAATTTGTTGATGTTTTTCATTTCTTTTCCAATGTTTTTGGCCAAGAGATTTTTAGATTTCTCTGGATAGGTGATAACTAGTGTGATATCCGCATATACTATGTTTAGGCAGATGTATGTGTATTGGTGGTGGAATGTGTATAAGGTTGGGGAGAGGCAGCTACCATGAGGGACTCCACTTTTTAATATGAAGGTTGGGCCTTCGTATGTTTCTAAGACAATATGCGCTTCTGTTCCCAATGAAACTGTAAAGAGATTGTGTTAGCAGGTTGTGAGCATAGAATTGCAAGGCTTTTATTTTTTCGCTGGTGATAGGTTTTTGTGTGTTTTTTGTGTTTATAGCAGGTGTGTATATTTTAATAGTTTCAGTGATGTTTTCCGTCCAAGTGTGTAGTATAGCTATGTCGAGTTCTTACTGTATCATAAGGGGATGTGTGTTTATAGTGTGTAATTTGCTAGTAACTTCTCCATATTTTGTCCAGTCTGTTTTATTGAGGTTCAGTCTCTTTGATGTTTTGATTTTAATTGCCTGTGTAGCTATTCTGATTATGATTGGCAGGTGATCTGAGGAGGTTACCAGGCTTTATGTTATTTGTAGGTTGTGAAACGTTTCGCTATTCACTAATATTATGTCTGGTGTTGATGTACTATTGTGTGAGTAAAAGGTTGGGAAATTTGGGCTGATGTATGTGAGTTGTTATTGTCTATAAATATTTTATTTATTTATTTATTTTTTATTTATTTTTTTTTTATCTTTGTATTTCAAGTAAGGATGTCAGGAATTAAGGTCACCCATGATGCCCCTCGAACTAAGACTGTGTGCATGTGGTGCGGTGCAAACAGAGTCACATGTGTTACTGGACTGCCCTCTGACTCAGCAGTTAAGGCAGTATTATGATTTTGAAACAATTCAACAGGTTATGAATCATGATCCACCCCAATGCTGTGAGATAATTTTTAAAGTGTTGTCAAGTTTTTAACAGTTTTGGGTTTTTTACTGTTAAATGTATGTATATTAGTATTTCCTTGTGCATAACATTTCATTTGTGTTCTTTTAACGTTTATTTAGGTTTTGTTTTTTTATCTGTATTGTGAGGTTGTCATTTAAATTTGTTTTATGGTATGTTGTGTTTTTGTGTCTTCTTAAAAATTGTAGAGTTTTTTGGTTTTAGTTCGTTAACTTTTATTTGTAGTATGCTTTTCAGTTTTTATTAATTTTTTTTTACAGTTTTAGTTTGCATCGTTTATTTTCTTTTATGGTAATTGGTATTCAATTGAATAATATTAGTTTGTTGGAATTTATTCATGTATAGGTATAAAGTATAATATATTGGACCAAAGGTATGCTGTAGGCAATATAATTGTAACTTACATATTTGTGGTCAATAAACATCTATCTATCTATCTATCTATCTATCTATCTGTGTGATGAGTGAGGTCTGTCTGGGTTAGAGTCACCTTGAATGTTTTATGTTGTTGTCTGGCTGCTCATGCTCAAAATCGTTCTAGATGGTGGATCTTGTGGGATATTTATAGGGGGTAGGCTGTTTGCTTATATAATTTGTTAAAGTCTGTATTGAAGCAGCCGAGATTTATATCGTTCAGGTAGTGGGCGTGTGCCATGCATGAGAGTATTTTGATGTGTGTCTTTATCTATGGGAGTGTATGTTGTGTGGTGTTGTATGTTTTTGTTTTTTGTAACGACTGTACATTGTAGGTTTGAAGACCTGTTTTGATTTTCTTTTATCTTTGATTACTTTCTTCCTTTTCATTTGCTAACTTGAGTAAGATGGTCCTCCTCACAAGAAATGCATTGTTTGTGTGTTGCTTTGCACTCCTGTCATGTGTGGTTTTCGCTGGCACATTCTGAGCAAATTTTGTAGTCTTTTTGTTTTTTGGCATTTGTTTTTTTCTTTGATGTTTTTAGCCTATGGCATATGTAGGCATACTTGAAGAGTATATGTGGGAAGCGCTGTTAAGCTTCCGCCCATTAGTGGTGGAGGCATTTTTATCTAAATTTGTATCCATATTAGGGCCCATATCACCACCCAAGCGCACCTGTAGTTTAACCACCTAGAACCATGGTATCATGGTGATATGTAAGTAACTTTAAACCACTTGACAAATAGCATAGATTCAAAGCGATATGGGGTGGGATTCGAGCCTTAGCGTGGACGTCTGCCTGATCCTACGCTCGCCACCTTATCCACTACGCCACCTCATACATGTCAAGATCAAGATGAATTTGTAAATTTTGATGTTGTAGTGCAGCATCCTCATGTTAAAGACGAGTAGTCCGTTATCGGTGAGTGGCTTTCTTGGATGCAGAGGAGCTGTTTAGTGTTACTTTGATTATTTTTGTTTTGGGAATCTTGTTGAGATGATCAATGCTTTAACTCAGGAAACTATTTTCAGAGGTCAGTTCTTCTTTGATTTCATTTTCTGGTTTGTTGTAAATGTGTTCATTTAGGTTCAACAGAACTATGGTTCTCTTAGCATGTATTTCAGGAGGCAGCTCAGGTGAGAATTTTTCGGCTTTTAGGATGTCAATGGTGCTGCTGGAAAAAATCTTATCGGTGTCGTCGTCGGATCTGGTGAATTCTGAATGATTCTGGTAGCATAGATAAGCTGTTTGGACAGGGTTCTTAGAAGTTTTATTTTGCTTTGGCTCGAGGGGTCGGTCTGTTCTATCTTGACTCGTGGGATATCCTTTAGCTTGAGCGATCCAGGATGAAGATTATTACTGCAGCGTGTTTGATCTTCGGCAGTATCGACGGTAGCAGCTGGTTCTGGGCTTGAGCCCAGTTAAAAGCTTAAGGTAATAAACAAGAAAGATATAGTGGAGGCAGAAATGAGATGAAACATACAGAAAGAAGAAATACAATAATACAGTGTTCCCTATGTATAAATGTGTATAGTGTCAGTGTATTTAGTTGGGTCCACGCTGATCACGGACATACGGCTGCCTTTGAGCACAGGTTGGTCGCAAGTCGACCCCCTATGTCCAGGAAAAAAACAGTTCTGTGATCAACTTAGAGCCCTAGTGTCATAATAACACGACTGCTCCGGGGAGCAGGACCACAGTTACCTAGGAAGAGCTACCTACAGTCTCCCCTCCAGCAGCCCCCACATACTAGTCACAAGGCAGGGGGGACAGTGCCTCCAAAAAGACTAACGCTTCATATAAGCACTCCTCTGAGGGGTCCCCCTGAAGCAAGCCCATGGGGTTCATCTTCGTACCAAGGGCGGTCCACCTGATGGGCAAGAGTAAGGGAGGGAGCAGGAAAGAGGATAGGAGGAGAAAGCCCTATGAATAGTCAGTGAGTGGAGTACACTACATAAAGGACTCAGCTCGTTGGGCGGCTCTCTTGAACGCCATGTGGCCCTAGATAGTTCCTCCCAACCCTAGGCAGTAGGAGGTTACCTGTATGGGGTGAAAACCCTAGGTATTGCCAAATACAAGATCTGGAGAGGGACACGCACAACGGCGGACTCAACTCAGGGAGGAATCCCGGTACACAAGTGCAGACAATGTCCCAGCCACTCTCATAGTCTAATTCCAGCTGTGTTGACCAGCACGGAGATAGAGTCCAGAAGAACTCCGTCTGAGACAAAGTTCACTTCAGAATAGGTTTCTTTGTTTACGAAAGGTGCAGCTAGTCCAGTCCTAAAAGCACAGCCGACAAGGTGCCAGTGTTCTAGGCCCGGTGTCTGCAGCTGGGCCCGTACTTATAAACACTAAGATGACATCCTAACGGTAAGAAGTCGTCCTAAATCACAAAAATGGCGAAACTCGAGTCTTAAATCCTTAAGACGGCATCTTAAGCCCTAAAGACGCGCTCCTAAGATTTCATCCTAAAAGTAAACATGGCCGCTCGAGAGGAACCGCACCGCCACCACTTGCGACACAGACGGACGTTTCGTGAGAGGAAGGACGTCCTGAATGAGCTAGATGACCGTGAGCTGGTGAAGAGGTATTGGCAGGATCCTGCTGGTATCATTTTCGTGACAAATTTGGTGCGGGAAAGGCTGAAGAGACCAACTGCAAGGAACAAGGCCTCTCTCCCCCCGAGATGCAAGTTATCTTCACTGCGGTACCTCGCTATAGGAAAGATGCAGCAGTGCAGCGCTGATGACTTGGGGCCCTCACAACAGACCATCAGCAGGATCATCAGTGATACAGTGATACAATGCCACCCTCTCTTAATTCATAAGATTTGTAGTCACCCAACTGGAAACTCAGTGGAGGAAGGAGGAGTTTCTGCAGATTGCTGGCTTCCCTGAAGTGATCGGTGGCATTGATGGAACGCACGTGATGATTGTGGCTCCTAGAGTGTATAAGGTAGAGTTTGTCAACAGGAAGAGATACCACAGCATCAACGTGCTGTTTATGTTTGATGCTTGATACCACATTATTGATGTGGTTGCAAAGTGGCCGGGATCGGTTCACGATGCAAGAATACTTGTTCAAAGTGGACTGTGCACGATATTTGACAACGGCATCGTCCCAGATGGGTGTCACTTACAGGGAGATATCGCAGCAAGAAGTGGCTACTGACTCCATACCTCAGACCACAGCCTGGAGCACAGTCTTCTTATAACAGGTAAGCTACTGAGTAGTAAAATTTAGATAAAAAGTTATCTAATTAATTATCCCACATCACACTAAACACAAAACTAATTATTTACCTCCCAAAGTTACACTTTTTCATGTAAACTAATATAAAGTGCTAAATTAATGAATTAGGTATTTTTGAAATATTATTGCAGTTTCACACAATCTTGACCCTCCCCCCAACCTTACTGGATTTCTCCATAAGATGAAGTAACCTAACCTAACATTTTGTAACCTCCTCATTGGGTTGATATCATCCCCCATTAAGGAGTAACTTAACATTTTGAAACTTGACCAGAACAACTGATAAGGTAAAGTAATTTAACATTGTGTAACCTCCTACCTGGGGAGCTTTGCCCCCTCTGGATCCCCCAAAAAGTATACGTATCATTAATATCTGACAAGGTAAAATGGTGCTAGAAATGCTCCATAAAGTAAAATGTAGACCCTGCAGAGGGCTATAATTATGTAAAGTGTGTTGGTTGAATCACCAATACATCAAGTAAATTTCATGAAAATTTTCAAATATTTAAGAGTTTTCATGTGAATATATTAACCTAACCAATGTTATACTAGAGATTTTTTTGTTTTGTTTCACAATGTTTAAGCTATTATGTCACAAATCATTATCATACAATGAATCTTAACTTAACCTTATACATGACATAACCTAAATGTTTGCAGAAATTAAATTAATGCATCATACCAGTTTCAAGTAATGCATTGTAAGATTGAAATCTATATTAATTTCAGGGCCGACAAGAAAACCCACAGCGTTGTTGAGAGGCATCGGGTAGCTGAAGCGACATTTTCACATGCTACACAGTGAGATCCGAATTGGTCCTCCATCCAAGGTCCGCCAAATTGTAGAGGTTTGTGCACTGCTGCACAACATCTGCAAAGCAAGAAACATCATTCTTCCTGAGGAAGAAGAACATCTTGCTGCAGCCGAGGATGGAAGCAACGAGGAGCGACTCCTAGCACAGAAAGTTCAAAGTCGCCATGAAGGAATCCTTTACAGGGATGAATTTGTTGTGCTTCACTTCAAGTAAGTAACACAACCCATAATGCTGATTATAGTAGCATTCTTAAGTTTTTTCTCCTCTGTCACTTTGTTATTTATATTTATGTCTTGTTTTGTTGTGTGTGCACTGTTATGTTGGTGATTTCATCTTCCTTGCCTCACTCTCTGCCAGTCACCCACTATTGCAAAGATAGAGTTTTTCACAGATACCACAGTATCACTGTTCAGCCTTACAATATTTAAATGGGTTATGATGAATGTGTATCTCAGCAACATCTAAAAAAATAATTAACACATTTTCACAACTAACTTAAATGATTCTTTCTTAATTATTTTTTCACTGATTTTTATGAGTGTGGCATTGACTACATTATCAATTGTTCTGTTATATATATATATATATATATATATATATATATATATATATATATATATATATATATATATATATATATATATATATATATATATATATATATATATAATGTAATACAACATCAAGCAGTAAATCAATGCCTTTCTTTTACAGCATTGATGAGTGATGAGACACCAGTGTCATGACTGCTGAGATTGGTGTTATTCTCATGTTAGTTTTTTTTTTTTTTTCTCTCCCATACCTGAAGTAAGTAGATTGTAGTAGGTTGAGCATATAGAAACTGCAGTTAATTTTATGTTAACACTAATATTTGGTTGAGTGGTTACAAACAAAAACAAATAGTACATTATTTATATCTTTATTACTATTTTTTATTTGTTTGTTTCAGGTACTCTAGTTTTTGTGTGTAGTACATGTACTTAGCCTGTTCTGCTTCTTGCTTCCTTTCCTGAGCCATTATAGATTCTTCAAGGAGTGCAAGCTCAAGCTTCCTTTTCTTCTGCAGGTGGATGATCTCCTCGTCCACAAACACCAGTGATGTACCAGGCAAGTCTGGCCCCTGTTGGTGCTGCAAGTGGTGTGGCAGGTGCTTCCTCCTCAACACCCACTGCCTCGGTCACCACTTCTCTCTGTTGGGCTGCCTCTGCCACTTCCCCAGCATCATCTGCTGCCTGCACACTGCTGGCATCATTAGTTCTAACTTTAGAAACTAAGCTGATAATGTTTTTGGTTTTATTGCTAAGGACAAAAGTAACAGAAACCAGTAAATCTAGCTAAGGGTACAATGTGTTTGACTTAAATCCTATGTTTGAAGGAAGCCATGTCTAAGAAACTGTAAATCCCTAAGACTCGTTATCATTAACACATTCACCCACTACAACACCATACTTAAATGCATCCACTTCACAAAAAAAAAAAAAAAAAAAAAAAATGCAGGAAATGGCTGGCACTTTAATATATTAATCACTAGTACAAAACTTTCAATGTTGTTGCTTCCAAACTTAAAACAGGAACAGTTTACTGAAATTTATTCCTTAAAGTGGTTAGGTTCCATGATCTAAATCTCAAGTGACCTTAACAGTAGACCTGCTGAAACTTGGTATTTACTCAAATTACTAGTAAGCTTCCTTGCAAAAAATAAATAACCATAAATAAATACTTTTCTTTAAGTGAAATTGCCTTGCCTATTCAGTGCTTAAAAGGAATAATAAGATAAATCATATCTTTTGTTAGGGTGAAACTATGAAATTTCTATCAAGCTCAAAAATATTAAAATATAATAATAATAATAATAATATAATAAAAAATAGCTCCCAAATTAATAACTCTTACCTGTGGCAGTTATGGCTTCTCTCTGCTTGCGGGTGTTCCGTCTTGCCTCAGATTTTATATGCCAATGTTTCTGGCACTCCTTAGTGCGGAGAATGTCTGACACGGCAGACACCTTCGCACTATTGCTCCTCCAAGCAGCATTTCTGGCTTCCTTGGAGAAGCCAGCTGTGGAGAAGTCGCTCCGGAGTATTTTTGCGAGAATTTTGTATAGGTGGGCCAGATGAAGGCGTTCAGTTCGTCTTCCTGTTCCTCTTCTTGTCTTGAATCTCTTGAGTAGCCATGGTGCGCAGTCGAAGTTGGCGCCAAATGATTGTTGTTTTGACAAGATGACAACAGTGGTGGTAAATTTATACCTTCAATTATCAAGGTTAAAATGAAGAGGTAATTGTTGAAGACTAACTAGATAAATATGTTTTTTTATTTAGAATATAATTTTTACGTATCTTCACCCGTTTCTTGCGAAATTCCTCAAAAAACATTACATAACGTCTGCTCATGTTAGCGGTTAGCGATGTAAGCGCCTAAAGACGGTTACTTAATAAAGCATCCTGCTAGGAAAGATTCTTAGCGCTTAAGTCTCGTAGGTTAAGTACTTTTCCTAACTAAGACGGCATCTTTGTGGAGTTTCATAAGTACGGTGCCTTGAGGTGAGGAGACTGGGCAGGTAACACCTCTTATTTTATTTATTTATTTTATACCACGGGAATTGATGGGCTAAAGGTAGTACCTCCTATCTCAAAACCCACCCGCTAGGAAACCCTTGCCCTGAGTGAGGAAGCCCAACCTACACTCGACCGTGGACAGGATTTGAACCCGTGCGCTTGGAGACCAAAGCACGTATGGTTCCACTGTACCACGGCGGCGGACGCGGTGGGTGTGTGGGGCTGTGAGAGCCAATCAGCTTACAGCTTGGTTGCGGCCGGGTGGTGGCCTCTTCGAAGGTAAAGAAACTTCTGGTTATTGCTGGATGTTGATAGTAAGTTTCTCTAAGTATATAAGGGTAGCTTCCTTCATTTTGAGTCTCTTGATGTTAACTTTTTCAAGGATGTTGGTGTTTTACTCCATGTGGTGTCTCTTCAGCACGAGACCGTGCTTGCTGACGTAGTAACGATGTACTGCACCATCTTGGAGATGAGCGGTGATCCTCTTTGACAGAGTAGTAGTTGTGAAGCTGATGTACCTTGAATTTAGGAGACTACATTCACCAACAGTGCGCTTATGTTGGTTCACGACGTTTACTTCCTGAAGGGGCTTGCTGGGGGCAAACAACTGTTTTTCATGACGAGGTTGGCGGTGTTGCGTGACTTGTAATATAAGACAAAGTTGAGCCTTGTGTCCATGCTAGTAGGGGTGACGTTGTTGCTGATGATTTGCTTTATTGCTTTTTCGTCTTCTTTCTACGCTGTGGACATAGTATTCTTGTAATATAGTGTGATGTTTCGTTCTTTTGTTTTCGATTTGTTTTTTGACATAAAGGCATCAATTCTTCTTCGTATAACGTCATCGATGTCTTTCTTTGGATATCCGTTGCTGGTGAATAGTTGTGAGACTCTTCGTAGCTCGGTGTTGGTGGTTTTCCATGTGGTGGAGTGGGTGAGTGCGTGTTTAACAAAAGCGTTGATGACGCTGAGGCAGTATTTTTCACTCTCCATTAAGACAGAAACCCAGGTTGGTTGACTTGACGTATACAGATGTGGAGAATGAAGATTCTTCGTAGTGGACCAGCACATCAAGGAATGGAAACTTCTTGTAGTCTTCAATCTCGTGCGTGTAGTTGAGGCAGGAGTTTTTCTTGAATGCATCGATGAGTTGCAGAATTTGTCTCTAGGTGTTAGTGTTAATGAAGATGTCGTCGATGTATCTCGTGTACATTGATGATGGCTTGAATTCTGGGTGTTGTGTGAAGATCTCCTCGATGGTCCCCATGTAGAAATTAGCGAAGAGGACGCCGAGTAGTGATCAAATAGCAACACCATCACGGTGAACGTACGTTTTAGCGTCGGGGAACGGTACTTATTTTGTGCATGTAATGCACGCAGTGAGTCCTTTAATGAGTAGCTTCAAAGCGGTATGTGGTGGGATTCGAACCTACGCGTGTTAAGGTTATGTTAAGGTTATGAGTAAAAGACAGACCAAAGATAGTCAGTGTAGAAGAGGAAGACAGCTGAGTGTCACTGATAGAGAATGGTTAGTGATCTGGAAGGTTATGTCAAGATGATAAATAGAGGAATTGAGTTTTGAGTCAGTCATTGAACATTTTTTTTTTTTCTGCCCCAATCAGCAATCTTAGAAAAATCTGAAGTGAGGTGTTCTGTGGTGTCCCTCCATGATTTGTTGACTTCTTGGGGGTTGATTGTTTCTTACAAGACGTGGATAGGTGTTATGTGGTGTCATCAGCGTAAGAGTGGATAGAACAAGAAGTTTGGTTACGAAGATCATTAATGAATAACAAGAGAGAAAGAAAAGAGTGGATGACAGGACAGAATCCTAAGGAACATCACTGTTAATTGATTTAGGAGAACAGTGGTTGTCTACCACAGCGGTTGGAAAAGAAACTTGAGAAGAGAAGGTCCATAAGCCTCCAGAGGGTTTAGGACAGCGAGAACATGGATAACATCATTACGAAGAACTTTAATTGAAGGCATGAAATAGTCACAGGGAGGAGGATAGGGAGAGACAAGCCCAAAATCATCCCAAGGTAGTGTTGTTAGCTAAGGTTTGAGAAAAGAGTTCAGCTTTAAAGACAGATAAGATGGCAGTGCAGCCATCAGGGTGAAATAAAGGAGGAAAAGATGAAGAAGTAAGGTTACTGGAGATGCTTCTGTCGAGATGTCAGAAGTCTCGAGAGGAATTGGAGTTTGAAAGATTTCGACATTTTGTATTTATAAAGGAGTATTTGGCGAGTTGAAGAATAGACTTGGCATGACCCCGGGTAGAAATATAATGTGCATGAGATTCAGATGATGGAAGGCTCAAATACCTTTTGTAGGAAACCTCTCTATCATGTACAGCACGAGAATAGGCTGTGTTAAGCCAAGGTTTAGAAGATTTAGGTTGAGAAAAAGTGAGGAATGTACGCCACTATGACAGACAGTATCACCTCTGTTATGCGTTCAGCCCACAGAGATGGATCTCTCACAGAGTTGCAGTAACCATTCCTGGGAAAATCAGAATAGTACCTTCTCAGGTCCCCCAACTGACAGAACACCAGTGGCACCACCGCTTTGAGGGATCCTGAGAAGGGATTGGAGAAAGTAGCTGAAGGATTAGAGGTAAAGAAAAGATAAAGCATGTTTGGCGTATCTCCAAGAATACGAGTAGGATGTTGCATCAATTTCTCCATGTCATGGAGGATAGCAAAGTAGAAGGCTAGTTTACCAGGATGCTCAGTGAAGGGAGAAGAAAGACCACAGGAGCAAGTGAAGGGTGCCTCTTTTGTGCAGCATGTAATAGGCCGCGTAAAACTTCTTCAGGGATTTCTAGGGGCGGGTAGGCGTCATTGTTGTACACTCTCTCGATGATGTAGTTGATGGTGCGGTCTACAGGAACATTAGTGAAGGGTGACTCGACGTCAAGTGAAGCGATTGTTCCTTTAGCGTTGTTGGTCTTCAGGATATTCAGGAAATCTGTGGCGGAAGTCAGGCTGTATGTTGCGGGGACGTATGGTGTGAATATCTTGCATAGCTTCTTTGCGATGTTCTAGGTAGGAGTAGGAATTTGTGATGTGATGAGTCTGAGCTTGTTTCCCGGTTTGTGGGTTTTTACTGTATCATAATAGTAACCCATTCCATATTCTCCGGTAATTTTGCTGAACTTGATGCTTTTACTTGTGTTGTTGTTTTTGGTCATTAATTTATTCAGCTTCTTCTTGAGGGTACATAAGACCGCCCTAACAAGACAATACATAGAAGAAAACACAGAAGTAATCACGAGCTGCAAAGACAATAGACGCCTCCTCATCATAGAAGCTCTTAGGTAGGCTTTTTCTGTTTTTCTATTTTAGCTGCGTCGTGTGTCGGACTTAGGCCCCCTTGTAGGATTTGTTTTCTTTTTACTGTGTTGCTGCATGCAGTATGCCTAGAGTCAAAATAAAGACTCCTTCCCCTTCGGGGACTAACAAACAAAAACTTCTAAGAACACTTTCTGATCAACTCATTTACGCTACTCGGATTATCACGACACCAGAGGCTTTCTTAGTACTCATCAGGACGGATGATGATGCGGATAAAATCTTTTCTTCCACTACCTTAGACCAACTCAAAGCTGATAACTTTCAACCTCTTCTACCCCCGGAAATACGAGCCAAAAGGACCATAGTTCTTCGAAACACCGACAAACACATATACAATAATACCGAAAAAGAAATAGAGGCAGAATTACTAAATGAAAATGACTTTCTCAATGAGGGGACTGAAAACATATTTAAGATCCCTAAAACAAAAATAATAAAAGTAACCCTGAACAGTTCAACAGCAGCAAAGAAAGCCACAGGCAAGGGACTACTCGCCTTTCACATGAGTATCCCGCACTTCAACATCAGTATAGACGAACACATCCCTTTAATGACCTGTTTAAAATGCTATCTTATCGAGGACCACCCGACTAACAAATGCCTCAAAGGAAATGATTTCAAAATATGCTCAGAATGCTCCAGCACAGAACACAACTGGAAACAATGCAATGCCACTACCAAAAAATGCATCAACTGTGCAGGGGAACACCATGCCCTAGTTAATAAATGTCCTCTAAGGAAAAAAGCTATTTCCGAAAAACGTAAAGTAAAAAACCAAACAAAAACACACACATACAGCCAAGCTACTAAAAAACCATGCATCTACCTATTGCCACATGCCAGATCGATAGAGAAACAAACATTAAAATTCAAACTTGCTTAATGCACGCCCACTACCTGAACTCGATCAACCCAGGCAGCTTTAACACAGAATTAAACAAACTATATAAAGCAAACAATCTTCCTAGCATAATCATACCTGAAGACCCACCCTCAAGTGCTATACTCAACTTAATGCCTCAGCACAAACTAGACACTACAACCTCAGAACACTTTGAACCTACAACGAACACTAACACACTCACCTCCCAAACTATCACACGAAACCATGAGACAAACATAACTACACCAACTCCTACTAACACTCAGTCTGAGGTCATCCCCACACTAAAAAAGCTCCCTGGTGCACAATTAGGGATGCAAATTATCACAAAAAAGAGCGAAGGATGGCCAAAAGAATCATTCAGCCTGAACTACCTAAAAACAGCTATTGATACTGGTAAATTTAAATGGAAATTCACAACCACAGCACATACTGAACAAAAAAATTATATCTGCCTAATAAACAACGAGATAGACCTGTCTAATTGCTGATGCATAATTGAGGACACTCTCTTTAACAAAATTCGTAATGGACTATCTGAAGAGAGAACACCACCACGAAGGAAATCGACAAAAACCTACCACAGACACTCCTACAAGTAATACTTATAGAAACTAAACTCCCCCTAATCCAACATCTCACACAACATGGCAGACACACACACACCACACACACTAACTATTTTACAACTCAACGTACAACACTGGAACAACAAGAAAACCTCCCTCAGTAACGTATACAAGGATATAAACCCAGATATAATACTCCTTAATAGTCACGGGATCAAAAAACACGAAAATATAAAAATTTTCAACTACACTACTTACCTCACTAACTCCAGCGATGAACTGCATGATGGTTCAGCTATTCTTGTTAAACATAACCTGAAACACAAAATAAAAGATGATTATGACACTGACATATTGCAAATTACAATAGAAACAAGTACAGGTCCGATAAACATCGCAACAACATACCTCCCACCTCGTAGACCTTATCTACCAATCCCAGACTTCCACGCAATAGCATCCCAGTCAATACCAACCTACATCATAGGGGACTTAAATGCACATTATCCCAGATTAGACAACAAAACAAATAATAACGTAGGTAAAGCCTTAATGATGCTTATTGATAATGACAAATTAACAGGCATAGGACCAGATTTCCCATCATACATATCTCACAACGCCTTATCCACACCAAATATAATACTAACTAACAACAAAACATACCACAACGTACTTTCTCAACCCGGACCAACAACAGAATCAGACCATATACCCATGATCATAAAAATAACCTCATCTCCCATTAGAATAAACACACCACCTATATACATAACAAACAAAAACTGGGAAGAATTCAAAGAAGACGCAAAACTTAAAACAAATAACATTAACACAGACCCATACATCAACCAACCAACTCTGGAAAAGTCATTAAAAGAATGGATGACTGCAATAACTACAACTATGGGAAAACATATACCAACCAGAACACACAAAACAACACACAAACCTATATACAACCAACGTATAAAAGAACTGCAATGGTGGGTGAAACGATTAATGGAATATAGCCTCATATCAGGATGGACTTACACAAAATATATCACATATAAAACCTTAAAACACACCATTGTAGAAGAATGCAGAAAACAGAACACAACTAACTGGGAAAACAAAATAAGAAAAGTAGAGACTCTATAAAGACCCAAAGAAATTTTGGCAAAACGTAAAACAATTAAAAGGTAACACATCAAATCAAACACAGTATATAATACAAAATAACCAAAAGATATATGAAGAAAAAGACAAAGAAAAAATTTTCAGAGATATCTGGAGCAATATCTTCAGAATAAACCCTACAGAAAATATATTGTTCGATCAAGAGAACGATCAAATAGTTAACACTTACATTAATAACAACATAGTAGAAATACTTCCCTACCATCAAGGAAACCCAGATAACCTAAATAACAATAATTACTTAACATCCAAAATCACAATACACAAAATTAAAAACATTTTAAAACAATTAAAAAATAACACACCAGGATACTCTAAAATAAATAAGACCATTCTTGAGAATCTATCTACCAGATAAAGTCTTAGAAATATTCACAAAACTTCTCAACATATCGCTATTCATGGGATATTTCCCAAACATATTTAAACACTCTAAAATAAAAAATGATTCCCAAACCAAACAAACCAACAACAGACCCCAATAACTTCCGCCCCATATCACTACTTAAAGTACCTGGCAAAATCTATGAAAAAATAATTAACAAGAGAATCAGAACATTTTAAGAGAACAACAATATACTACCAGATACACAACATGGTTTCCGCAAACACAGATCAACAGACAGTCTTAGCAACAATCACAGAAACCATTTCAAAATCCCTCTCAGACAAAAACAGTGTTGTATAGTTTTGAGAGATGTCTCCAAGGCATTTGACAAGGTATGGATAAATGGTCTCAAATACAAGTTACAGCAGATACAACTTCCTAGAATAATAGCTAAACTACTTTGTAACTTTCTCGACAATAGATCAGCCTCTATTTCACTAAATAGTTTCGAAGGCCCAAGCTTTCAACTCCTCAGTGGTGTACCACAAGGGAGCAGCCTATCACCCACACTTTACACAATATATACATACGACATACCCCCACCAATTACAGATGGGATAAACATACAATACGCAGACGACATCACACAAATTATAACCCAGGCAGGAAAATCAAGAAATATGCTAACAAAAAAGATAGAGAAGGAAATTAAAAACATAAATGACTTTGAGAACAAATGGAAAATAAAAACCAACACATCAAAATTCACTATCCTCCCCATAGCGTTATTAAAGACAACCCCGGTTTACATCGGAGGAAACTTAATACCCTACTCAAATGAAGCAAATGTATTAGGATTAAAACTCTGCCCACGTGGATACAGCAAACATGTCACACATATAATCAAAAAAGCTTCCCATGCACTCAAAGTAATAAAACGCTTTGAAACGCTAAACACCAACATAAAATTGCATTTAGTCAAAGCATGTGTCCTTCCTATCCTTACATATCAAACATACACATTTAACGCACTCTCAAAACAACAAATGCTTTCACTACAACGAATACAAAACAGAGCATTAAGGTTTGCAAACCAAGAGAAATTACCCATATACAAAAGCAACACAGGAACTACACTCATTATCAAATCTTGACCCTTTAAACATCACATTCCATAAAAGAGGAAACACAATTAAACAAAAAATAGAGAACGTCCTTAAGGATACAACATACATTACAGCAATCGATGATTACGAACACGAAAATGAACACAACTGGTTTCGGAAACCTATAACATATCTTAACAAAATTAACCCATCCCCCATGTTCACAAAATAGCAGACTGACCAGGAATACATACCTTGGAGACATATGACATAAAACATACATCACACCAACCCCACATGGCCTAGAACACAATATAACGACTAACAGACAAAATACAAGGACGATTTTCTCTCTCCTTTGCTCTGAGCCCTGAGTTGCTGGGGAGGAGGTATGGATTCTAACGGTCGTGTAGAGCATGGTGGCTCCCGTTACCACTTTCCCTCCCCGGCAAGGGGTGGTGTACACCGGCAATGTCTGCAGATAACCGGCAGCGGAGGGAGGTTGAGGGGAAACATTACATCCACCAGTATTTCCATAAAAACTCCCACCAATTAATTTAACTCTTCCAAATACAAAAACATACACAAACAAAACACAGCACACTATGACAGTTTTCATGCGTCCTCTGCTCTGCGCCCTGAGTTGCTGGGGAGGAGGTGTGGATTCTAACGGTCGTGTAAAGCATGGTGGCTCCCGTTACCACTTTCCTTCCCCGGCAAGGGGTGGTCTACACCGGCAATGTCTGCAGACAACCGGCAGCAGAGAGAAGCAAAGCAGGAAACTAATATATATATATATATATATATATATATATATATATATATATATATATATATATATATATATATATATATATATATATATATATATATAAAAGACCCTTATCAGTTTGATAAAGAGCCACAGATTATTAATTAATGATTATGAATTATTGACTAGAGTAAGCCGCAAGGGTGAGCAAACATAAAAAAAATTATTTAGCAAGACGGTTTGCCAGTCATCTTTACACTCCCACTTTATTCCCTTTCCCACTATTGCCCTCAACACTTCCCTTCCCACCAACTTTTACTCTTCATAGTTTCACCCATCTTTTCTATCCCCCCCTTCAACGCTCAACGCAACGGTCTTATACTCACCTCAAACTCTGAGATGATTACTACCTCCATAGCCACTGAAGAAGGATCTGGGACCCGAAATCGCGATCTGGCGAAGATGATATCCTACGGGAAAATCATCAACATACTCACTAAAGAGAATAAGACACTCCTTAGACAGAAAGAGAGCTTATTAAAGAAAATAGCTAACGCTAAGTTAAGTAACACTTTTAATAAAAAAAAAAAAAAAAAAAAAAAAAAAAAAAATATATATATATATATATATATATATATATATATATATATATATATATATATATATATATATATATATATATATATATATATATATATATATATATATATATATATATATATATATATATATATATATATATATATATATATATATATATATATGACTTATGACTCCACATTCTTGAGAGATAGGTCGTCGTGGAAAAGTGGCAATGAGTGCAGGGTGAAAGCGAGAGTGAAAATTAAAGATGAAAGGTTGAGAGGACTTTCAGAAAGACGTGAGAGAGAGAGAGAGAGAGAGAGAGAGAGAGAGAGAGAGAGAGAGAGAGAGAGAGAGAGAGAGAGAGAGAGAGAGAGAGAGAGAGAGAGAGAGAGAGAGAGGATATATGAAGGCACTTGAATTTTTTTTTTTGTGCGTGTGTTTACAGCTGTCATTGAGTGTACTGTTTTAATCTGTAGGTATTGCACTGTTCGGTGAAAGAGATCGTAAGGAGGCAGGGAAGAAGAGGCAGAAGATTGGCAAAGCGTGTCCTATGAGACAGTAGGGGGAATGGAAAGGTTTCTTTCATTTCCATGGTAACGATTTTTTTTCCATTCTCTCTCCCTCTCTGGACGGAAGGAAGATTGAATATGTGATGTCTGTCTCTCTCTTCGTTTTTTTTTTTTTTATTGATATTTACTCTTTCCTTTAATATTGATGTTATGTTTATCATCACCAGAAATATTAGATACTCTTTTTTACTACAACACACACACACGCACACCATCGTCATCATTCAATAGATTGGATATTGTGACTTGTCACAAGCAGCTCTTAGGTGTGTGTGCTTGTGTTTGTGTTTACGTGTGTGTGTGTGTGTGTGTGTGTGTGTGTGTGTGTGTGTGTGTGTGTGTGTGTGTGTGTGTGTATGTATGTATGTATGTGTATGCGCGCGCGTGTGTGCATGTTGTCGCTAATTTCTGCTGCTACTACTTATGGTCCAGTCAAATGGTAATTTAGAAAGGAAAAAAATTACGGAAAGCTGCAGTTTGTTTTATTACCTTTATAATGGGGTACTTAATAACATATCAATTTTGCACCCCTCTATCACCCCGGTTTTGGCCGCCATCTTGAAAAAATGGCGACCAAAAACAGTTTTTTGTAAATATCTACCTTGATAATTATTTTACAGGGAAAAGTATTGAAATACAAATTATTCAAATTAAAATCTACACAAAAGTGTTCTATACATTATTTTTGTATATTGCATGGTTTTGATGCTACACGCACGAGAACGTTCTTACTGTTTTTTTCGTTGGCCCTATTACTTGAAATACTTAGGAAAATCTTCTTCTAGAGGTGTCCTTCCTCCTTTTTTCTGGCTTATATATTAGGACAGACAGTGAATACTCACTGGCGTAGTTACCACCCTTACACACAACCATCCACCCAAACATCATAGCCTATTTTTATGGAAATTATCTGAGCTTATCTTTAATCTTCTTCATGGGTTTCGCCTTCTGGCACTAAGAAAATTTCTAGCATCTCATCAGTGGGGTCATCACAGTCCTCCTCATCTATGCTTACATCAGAGTTGCTACAAGATAGTCCTTTACATGACGCACATATTTCACTGCATTTTAATCCTGACTTTCTGCAACTGCAAGTGGCTGTCATACATCCTTTGAGGCATTTACATGATATAATGTTTAGAAGATCTGGAGGAGCAGGGTCTTTGTTTGTGGCGATTGGGGCTAGTCCATTTTCAGTCTTCTTCCAACCCCAATCTGTAGGTGGCAAGTCAATTCCTAACCATTTCTGAACCTGGAGATAAGTGCGTAGAGAGTGAAACCGAGCAGCGGCGTCTGTAGGAGGCAAGGAACTCAAGGTAAATGTACTTCTACTTAATGTTTTGACAAAGCATTGATATCTCAAGTCACCAAGGGATTTACATTCTTTGTTCCCATATAACTGAAGGATGAAAGCTTTTCCTGCTTCAGCGATTTCTGTTGGATCTGCATGTGGTTTCTTAAACACAGCTGCAAGTTCCTGAAGTTCTTCATGCTTTTCCAGGAGGTTTACAAACTTAAGTTTCCCTTTTTTGTAAAAGGCGGAAGTGGTATCAGCCCCACTAAATGCATGCAAGAAAAGAATATTGTCTTTAATGACTGATCCATACTTCATGGACGATTGTGTATACAGTTTGTTCTCTGTATTTCCTTTGCCTTGTTTTAGGAAATGTATGTTATTGTTTGATCCTGCTAATGCGGTCAGGATTACCAGAAGGTCTACATCTTCTCCAACTATTGTTACAGAATCAGTCTTGAAGGATTCTTCGATAGCTGTATTAACAATGAGTGTGTCTGCATCTTCACTAGCTTGTTTTACAGTAAATCCTTCTGAGGTCAACTTGGTGATGAGTTTTGTAATAAGTCTGCTCTTATTTCGCTCATTTGACAGAAATTTGCTCTGACTTGTTGTTGCTGGCATAGTTTCATCAAATATGGTGTCTCTTGTAGCACAAATTACTCGACGTGCACGTTCAGCGCCTTTTGTACCTTTGTCGTCTAGATTTTCTGGATACCCATCAAAGATAATGATGGCAGTCTCCTTGTAGTGCTTCCTCACATATTCAGCATATCTGTCCAAAATTGTTGAAAAGAGCTCTTGTTGATGCCAAACAACTCTATGCATAAGAAATCCCCCATCAACAACATAAACAGTATCTCCAATCTCAATGTCACACAAAGGTAAAAATGCTTCATAAAGTGAAGATTTCTTGGTTTTGCGCATTCCTGATTCATCAAACAGTGACAAGGGATGAGGAGCCAGTTCATGCTGAAAGTTTTGTTTTAATTGTTCTTGTGATTTTTTTAACATATGAAATTCTTCTAAATAACATCTCAGGATCAGCTGAACATGCAAAATCTTTGTTTTTTACTCCCGTCTTGGTAGCTCCTAGGGGGTTTGACTCTTTTCTTTCTTTGAAACTTGACTTTTGCAAAATTGTCGCCAACAATATTTGACATAGAAACCAATCCAACTTCATAAGCACTATGAGGATTAGTTCTTTCATCTCCTGTTAATCCTGTACTTATTGACATAATGCCATCAAAATCTGGAAATGGTGGATGTGATGAAAACCATTCCATGAAGTTCTGAAGATCTTGAGCATCTCTTGAAATACGTGATTTTCTGGCGTCTACATGTTGCTCTGATGTACTAAAAGCAACATCACAATATTCTTCAATCTTCTCTGTGATCTTCAGAGTGGTAGGCATTCCAATCACCCACTTAGTAAGCATTGAATCAGTCATCCCTCTGCCATGTGTCAGCCCACCAGAACTCTTCATAGATCGCATCAATGTCTGTTCAATGGTCATGTCGGACCAGATCCCAGACCAAAACTTATCTGACCTTCTTATTGTAAAATAGCCTCTTTGTACATAATCCTCATATTCCTTGGGGTGAGGTGATCTTTGAGATTAAACATGTCTTGAAGGTACAGATGAGCAGACTTTGCATAGAGAAAGTGACCACTAGCATGGAAGTAGGGTAGCATCTTTTGGATTGTTTCAAGGTGTAATTGCCAGTTTCCTGAACGTTCTGCTTCAATGAATTGCTTAACCAGGGTTACCATTTCAAAGTACTGGACCCAAAGTTTTGCAGTGTCACTCTTCTTGGTTAATAATGCCATTTGGAGCACACCTTGCAGTTGTTCATCATCAATCGGTGTGGAATCAGTCTCCTGTAAAGTTCCCTCTATTGTTGACCTTTCTTCAGAGGAGAGATTGAGTTCATTCAGGATAATTGTAGCCAGTGCAGCATGTACTAGTATGTGTGCTCTGAGTGCTCTTCCATAGGCATGGCCACTCAGCATTTTGTCTACAGAGGCACTTGCGTATACTGTACTTAAAAGTTCTTTAAGTCCACTTCCATTCATGATGTAACCAATGGCACCCATAAACGACATCAGTAAGTGAAAACCACCAAGACGCACAACAACATTACTTAGTGGTGATTCTTGTCCACAGCTTGCAACAATGTCACGAGCCCGAATATACAAAGGCTGGTCAAACGTTACAAAGCAAGTTTGCTGTTTAAACTCTTTGCATTTCTCCACAGCTTGGTTAAGAACTGTGTATATTGTGTTATATTCATTAGGTGGAGCATTTTGGAATGGAAGGTATGAGATATGAGATACATCATAGGGCAGGTGTGCAGAACATTTCTCCATGAAACCATTCCATCCTGGAAATTCAGACTTCATTCGCCATTTTCCATACAACCACTGGAGTTCCCTTGTTGATACTGAGATTGTGGCAGGGACTGGATTGATGTTTAATATATCTTGGACGGTTACATTCAATAGTCCTGTGTTACCTTTCCTTTCATAGAGTTTAATGGGAATGTGGCCAAATTGTCCAACAGTGGATGCAGAAGGGACCTTTACTAATCTTTTGATAGGTTTATCTGAACTAGAATCAGTTGGAGAAGGAGTAAGGCACTGAATTCCTCCCATACTGTGAAAGGTATTAAACCCATCAATGGTACAGATGTTAACATCAGCATTGTCGAAAACAAACTGAGTAAATGAGTCACTCTGAGGCTCACTGTCTGGATGCAACAGTGCTGATACTTGAAAGAGGGCAGCCTCAGCATATGGAGCACACAGCCCCAGAGCTGAGAGAATATTAAGTAGATGCTTTGAGCCGTACTTTTGACTAAGATGAACAGCAAGGCCTATTTGCAAAGGGGATTTGAATGAATTTGGTCTGGCCGCTGTTAGAATAGCATGTGAAATAGCTGTACACTTCTTCTCCCACTTTCTTATATCTCCTCTCTTGTTCTTCATTATCATAGTTTTAACAAGGCAATTGAGTGTATCTGGTATAAGAGAGTCCAAACCCGTCAGGAATTCATTTGGTGTTGGATACTGATCTATCTCATAAAGTTGTGACCTAACATCCTCAGCAATTATGGTCGCGGCTGTTTTCACTATCCTAAGTCTCTCCTCTTTCTCATCTTTACTCCTATTATTTGCATACCATGCATCAGACAGAATTTTGTTTCCTGTGTCACGAAAACACACTACTGGTTTTCTGGCTTTGTTTACAGTTACAATAATGTCTTCTCCATACTTAAGTTTCAGTTCAGATTTTATTGTTTTCTCATTTGGCAGCTCCCCATCATATCCATCAAAAATTTCACTGAAAGAAAATTGGCATTCTTCTCGATTTTCCTCAAGATAAGTAAAGGCATGATTCATTGCCTCTGACACTGTACAACTTTTGGGACGACCACGTTTTTCTCCACGGGACGGTGTGTAAAACTTCTTCATACATTTTGAATGGTACCGAGCCTCTGCAGCAACTAAGTCAACTACATTACATATACGGGTGTTAACTAGTTTACCCCACTCATCATTCCTTTTATCACTCACTTTGGAAATGGTGTCCTTAATATGAAGAGTCTCTACACGGTGCACAGTCTCACGATCACTTACAGGTTTTTTGCCTTGTTTTTCGTAAAACTCATCTGATGCATTTTCACCACAAAACAGACAGTCATGAAGAAAATCAAAGTTAGAGTCTTGATATCTCAGCATTTGCTTAGGATCTGTACTGGTTTTATGTCTTGATTGAAAAGCTTCAGCACTTCTTTCTTTCGTATACACTTTCCTACATTTTTCATGCACTGTGACACTTTTTAGTCCTTGTAAGAGAGAGTGCTTTCCGTCTTTCCATTTAACACTGAAGTCTATCAATGTTCTTACACCTTTTTCCTTAACCTCACGAGTGACGCCCTCAGAAAGTACGCCTTCGCAAATGAGGCATTTCCCCGGTGAAGCCATTTTCCAGATAATATTGAGGTCTAATAGTAGGTTAACAGTCCTCGTTCATACTTTCTGAAAGCAAAAGAAAGAAACTACAATTAATGCAAGAACTTGATAAATGATTGAATAACTTTACTACCAATAATACATAAGTAGGCGCAAAATTTAAGAAATGTATGATATATGCGTACCATTAGCATCGAAACCAAGCACCATACAGAAAATTATATAAAACATATTTTGTAGAAAATCTTTCATAGAATAGTTTTTATATTAACACTTCTTCCTCTAAAGTTAATATTAACCGAGATATTTACAAAAAACTGTTTTTCGCCGCCATTTTTTCAAGATGGCCGCCAAAACCGGGGCGATAGAGGGGTGCAAAATTGATATGTTTTTATATACTCTATTATGAAGGTGATGACACTAATTGCAGCTTTCCGTAAATTTTTTCCTTTCTCATCATTTTCTTTGTCTCATTTGACTGGCCTTAATGTATCTCCTGCATGCTACCGATGCTAATGCTGCCATTCCTACGATAGAGAGGAGAGGAAAGGTTGGATTAAACCTCTTTTACTTCTTCACCTGCAGAAAGGTGTAGGTGAGGCCTATCTTAGGGAAAACTGTCAGGTAAGATGAGAACCTTATTTATACTACTGCTACTGCTGCTGCTGCTGCTGCTGCTGCTGCTGCTGTTGTTGTTGCTGCTGCTACTGCTACTGCTGTTGCTGCTACTGCTGCTTTTAATGTTGTTGCTGCTGATTGCTGCTGCTGCAACAATTTTTTGCTACTACTGTTGCTGCTGATTTCTGTTGGTGCTGGTGCAAGCTGCTGCTTGCTATTAATACTGCTGCTGCCGTTACTGCTACTGGTGTTGCTGTTGATGTTGCAGCTCCTTCAGTTACTTTTGCTATTATAACTTATTCTTTTATAAGAAAGAACAATAATTACTAATATCATTCTTACTGGACCTGCTGAAACTACTACTACTGCTACTGCTACTACTACTAGTAGTAGTAGTAGTAGTAGTAGTAGTGTACCACTACTGGTACCATTACTACTACTACTACCACTACTGCTGCTGTTGCTACTGCTACTGCTGCTACTAACCACTACTGCTGCTGCTGCTGCTACTGCTGCTGCTGCTGCTACTGCTACTGCCACCACCACTGCTGCTGCTGCTGCTGCCACCACCACCTGCTGCTGCTGCTGCTGCTGCTACTGCTGCTGCTGCTACTACTGCTGCTGCTGCTACTACCACTGCCACCACCACCACCACCACCACCACTGCTGCTGCTGCTGCTGCTGCTGCACCACTGCCACCACCACCACCACCACCACCACCACCACCACTGCTACTGCTGCTGCACTACCACCACCACTGCACCACCACTGCTGCTGCACCACTGCTACTACCACTGCTACCACTGCTACCACTGCTGCTGCTTCTGCTGCTGTTGCTGCTGCTGCTGCTCCTGTTGCTGGTGGTGCTACTGTTGCTACAATTACTGTTATCATTGTTGTTGATATCTATTTTCTACAAGAACAAAAACAGCAGCAAAAAAAAAAAAAAAAAAATACTGTTGCTTGTATTACAACTGCTGCTGCTTGTTACATAAGAAAAGTGGGAAGCTGCATGAGGCCGCCAGGCCTACACGTGGCAGTCCTTGTATGATTAAAGCTACCTAATTCCATCCATCATCCCCATTCATAAATTTATCCAATCTTCTTTTAAAGCTCAACCCTGACTACATGACCACCGTGTCTGTTCCACTCATCAACCACTCTGTTTGAAAACCAGTCTTCCCATTTATCTCCTAAACCTGAATTTTTCATATTTAAACCCATTATTTCTGGTTCTGACCCCGCTACTGATCCTAAGAACTTCGTTCATGTCCCCTTTGTTAAAACCCTTATACCACTTATATACTTCTGTAAGGTCTCCTCCTAACCTAATTCTCTCTAAGGAATGCAGATTGAGTTTCTTCAGTCTCACTTCATAGAGAATATCATTCATCCCCTGTATCTTTTTAGTCATCCTCCTTTACACTGACTTCAATAGAGCTATATCTTTCCTATAATGTGGGGACCAGAATTAAACCGCATAGTCAAGATGTGGCCTGACCAGCGCCAAGTATAATTTTTAGTATTATTTCGGAACTTCTGCTTTTAACACTTCTATAAATGAATCCTAGTACCCTAATCGCCTTATTTCTAGCCTCAGTACATTGCTTCCTTTGACCGAGGTCGGAGCTGACTATGACTCCTAACTCCTTTTCATACTTGGAACTTCCTAGTGCCTCGTTCTATCGCGTATCTATTTGTGGTTTATATCTACCTACGTTCAGTACCCTGCACTTGTTAATATTGAAAGGCATTTGCCATTTATCTGATAGTCCATTCTTTCATCCTATCCAAGTCTACCTGCAAGGCAATGGCATCCAAATCTGACCTGATTAATCTACCTATCTTCGTGTCGTCTGCAAATTTACTAATATCACTACTAATTCCACTATACAAGTCATTAATGTATATTAGAAATAACAATGGCCCTAAAACTGAACCCTGTGGCACCCCACTAATTATTTTATCCCACTCGGAATTAGATCCATTACTTACTACCCTCTATCGCATATCTCTTAACCACACTTTAATCCACCTTAATATTTTGCCTCTATTTCATGCGTTCTAACCTTTCTCAAGAGCTTCTGGTGAAGTACCTACGCCGTGGTACAGTGGAACCATGCGTGCTTTGGGGTCCGAGGGGTCTCCAAGCGCACGGATTCGAATCCTGTCCATGGTCCGAGTGAAGGTTGGGCTTCCTCACTCGGGGCAATGGTTTCTTAGCGGGTGGGCTTTGAGATAGGAAGTACCCTAATAAGTACCTCGTTTAGCCCATAAATTCCCATGAAAAGCCCACATGATATAAAAAAAAAAAAAAGGCTTTACTGAAATCTATATCTTCATTATATCTACTTTACACAACGTTTCGGGAAAGTACATAGTGTGAAGTGGATATAATGAAGATAACCGTCCTTTTGTGGGTCTTCTCTCTCCTGTACCGTGTGCGCTATAGACGCCCTGTTTTTCACCCTCAAGTCCGC
>NC_059295.1:5846397-5858897 GCF_017591435.1 Portunus trituberculatus
AACAATAACAATAGTAATAAATATGATAATGATAATATAGAAAATAACCATCAGTAACTCTCAATACTACTACTACTACTACTGCTACTGCTACTGCTTCTGTTATTCCTACTACTACTACTACTACTACTACTACTATTACTACTACTATTACTACTACTACTACTACTATTATTACTCACTACTACTATTATTACTACCACTACCACTAGCTACCACTACTACTGCTCTGTTATCACCACTATTACTACTCACGACCACCACTACACCACCACCACTACCACTACTACTACCACCACTACTACTACTACTACCACTACTACTACCACTACTACTATTACTACTACTACCACTACTACCACTACCACTACTACCACCACTACTACTACTACTACTACTACTACTACTACTACTACTACTACTACTACTATTTTTACTCTTATTAATACTACTTCTACTACTACTAGTACCATTAGTGTTATCACTACTACTACTACTACTACTACTACTACTACTAGTTCTTGAGCTAATACTACTATTACTGATGCTGCTGCTGCTGTTATCAATGAAAACTACTACTGCTTCTACTGTACACTCCACGCTATTGCCTCCGACCAAGGGTCATTTTTAGACATCATGGAGCTCTCACCAGACAGCCAGCTCACGAAGGGCATTGTTATGGGGTATCCTCTCCGCATGCCTCCTTCCCTCCTCCGCCGTCACCCGCAAGTAGAGGAGGCTACACGTTGTGTTACTCCTCGAGACAGGGAGAAAACCAGGCAGGTTCTGGTATCAGTGCGTGGTCCTCTCCCCACCCAGATCGACCTCGGGAACTGGGGCGTGTTCTACCTTCGCGCATACACACCGGAACCCCTCAGGTGCTATCGTTGTCAACGGTTCGGACATCACCAGGCGAATTGCTCGCGCCCCTCGGTGTGCGGCATCTGCAGCGGCCTGCACGAGACACGTCAATGCCTGACACGATACAAGGCGAAGCAGGTGGTCACCCACAAGTGCCCCAATTGTGGCCAGGGTCATCACGCCTGGAATCCAGCCTGCCCGGCACGTCAGCAAAGGGTTGTGCAGGGTCGGGTACGCCAGGTACAATGGGTGCAGGACCAGCAGCGTGCCGCTATGACACCTGCTCCACCAGGAACATTCGTGGGGGGCCAACAGCGATCCATCCCCGACAACACCAGTCCGCAGCTAACCCAACAAGATTTTCCTCCCCTGGTGCCGACTGCCTCACAGTTTCCGTCCTTCCAGCGACCTCCACAATCTCCCAACGGTGCAAACCGTCTCGCCCCTACCAAGCCTCCTGCTCCTCCTCGCGACTCCATCCCCGTCACTAAGGACCTTCTCTGCAGTTTTGCCAAGGAAGTATCCCTCACAATGGGTCATCTTTTCAGCACGATCGCGGGTGCTACATTCGATCTCCAGGCCTTCAACAAAGCGACAGACGTGGTTTCGAGCAAAATCGCGGAAAAGATGATACGGCAGGCAGAGGAACTTACAGCTCCAGCTCCCCAGGCATCAGTACAACCAGTTCCCTCTCCCAGAGTGAGAGCACCTCCAGCTTCAGCCTCAGCTCATCACACCACGAAGGGAACACACCCACCTCAACCCCTGCCCGTCTCCGGATCTGTCATTGGAACTGCCGTGGATTCCGCAAGCAGCTGTCCTCCTTGTTAGAAGTGGCTCAGAATGACACGGTTGACATTTTCATGTTATAGGAGACGCGGCTCTCAGAGAAGTCCAACATCTCTTTCCCTGGGTACCGGGTTTTCCACCGTCCGGGGGGTCGGGTCGCTGCTGGCGGTCTCCTCGTCCTCTCTCGCCTCCCGCTAGACTGCCGTGAAATCCCCAACCCTGTCTCCTGTGGCGAAGATATCGAGGTGCAGGCCCTCTCCCTCCATCTTCCGTGTCTCACCCTCCTTCTCTACATTGTCTACCGGCCTCCCCAAGCATTACTTGACATGCACGACCTCTTTCAGCTGGCTGCCTCTGACACAGTGGTTGCTGTGGGAGACTTTAACGCTCATCACCCCTGGCTTCTCTCCCCCAGACCAACTACTGCGGCCGGCCGCCACCTTTTTACGTGTCATTCAGATTATGGGACCTTCCACCTCGCCAACGATGTCCAGTGCCCCACACACATCCTGAGGGGCCGGCTTGATCTCGCATTTCTCTCCCGTCAACTTGTCTCTCTCACTCAGTGGTCACTCCACCCTTCACTCCTGAGTGATCATAACTGCGTGTTTCTGGACATGGCAGTTCGTATTTCTCCACAACCCTCTCTTCCACTACGTTTCAACATGCGCCAGGCTGACTGGGACCGCTTCACCGCCATTACAGAGGCGCTTCTTGCTGAGACCTCTGATGCCTTGCCACTCGCTATGAGGGCGTCCCTCTTCACCGACTCTATCATTGAAGCTGCTAGCCAGGCGATCCCTCTCGCCAAACCTCACACCCGCCTCTACAGGGATGCATGGATTTACGGTCCACGAGTCAAAGAACTCAAAAGACGTGTCAACGCTGCCCAAAAGGCTTACCGCCGCGCTCCGTCACCGTCTTCTCGAGCGTATCTACAGAGCGTCGTCCACCATGCTCGAGCTGTCAAGAACGCTCTCCGGGAACAGGCTTGGCTCGATTGGTGTCGCTCTTTAGCGACACGGACTACTGTCGGTGCGATGTGGAAAAGGGTCAAGGCTATGTATGTTCCTTCACCTCGACCTCTTCCCACTCACCCTTCTCCCAACGCTGAAGCAGACCGCCTTGCTCGCATCTTCGCCAGCAGATCCTCGCCCGATTACCTCCCTCTGCCAGTCAAGCATCTGCAGGCAGCTGCGGAGGAAGGTCGGTCCGCCACCATTCATGCTGCGTGCCGCTTGGAGTCACCGACAGATGCACCCTTCACCTCTGAGGAGCTTCGCTCTGCTCTCTATGGCAAGGGAGACACAGCGCCGGGCCTCGACCGCGTTTCCTACTCCATGTTGGCACATCTAGGCCCGGTGGGCAGGCATTCTCTTCTCTCTCTCTTCAACGCCTCTCTCGAGGCAGGTACTCCCCCGGCCCCTTGGAAGGAAGCAGTCATCGTTCCCATTCCTAAACCAAGAGATCCGGATGCTATGAGGCCCATCTCCCTTTTGAGCTGTCCAGGGAAGATTATGGAGCGTATGATCCTTACACGACTACGATGGCAAGTTAGTGAATTTCATCCCCATCTCTTCGCCTTCCAATCCAGAAGGAGCACCATTACCTGCCTCATTACCCTTCTTGGCCTGCTCCGGTCCCGCTCTGGCCTTGTCATCTTCCTTGACCTGGAGAAAGCCTTTGAGCTAGCGCAGCCCCTTACTATCCTTGAGGTCTTGGCTGCAAAGGGTGTGGCAGGTCGCCTTCTCCATTGGGTGTGTGGCTTTTTACATGGGCGGACTGCCCGTGTTCGCTTTCAGGGTTGCCTCTCTGCCGCGCTCCCTCACTCTCTGGGCACACCGCAGGGAAGCTGCCTTAGCCCATTTCTTTTTAACATACTCATGAGCCAACTGTACACCGTCAACTATGGGCCTGGGGTGCAGCTCATCTGCTACGCTGACGATCTTGCACTCTTCGTGCCCTGTCGCCATCATGCGGCTCGAGCTAGACATGCCCTAGAGTTGCTTCAGCGGCAGTGTCAGTCCCTTGGACCTAAAACTAACCCTGCCAAATCAAAGTTTATGACCTTCGGCCTCCCACCACTCGACCACCCACTCATCATTGATGCCACCCCTCTTGGGTGTTGTCTTTGACAATTTCCGCCCCCACGTCCGTTCTCTCCGTGAGCGCCTGTTAGCCCGCATCCGTGTGCTCCGCTTTCTGTCGAGGAAGGGTACCGGTGCATCCCTGCGAGTACTCCGCAATATTTATCTTGCCGTCGAGGAGGCGGTCAAGTGTAACCCTGACTTGCCTCTATGTGATTACATGCCCCATCCACCGTGGTGTCCCGCTCCTTTCACCATCACCACTTTCCCTCATGCTCGTCCTAAGGCATTGCACCTCCGTCAAGAGGCTATAGAGCTGGTGGTCTCCTGTACCACCCCTGGTGCTCGACACTATTATACTGACGGGTCCGTTAGTGCTGAAGGAGCTGCTGTAGCTGCCTTCGTTTGCAGAGAAGTGACAGTCGCTCACCACTGCTTTCCAAGCCGAAGTCACTGCCATCTTCCTTGCTCTGCAACATGCCAGCGTTGACTGCCGCCAGACCCTCCATATCTTCACTGACTCCCTCACTGCCCTTACAGCAATTCGGCAACCGTCTCCTTCTGACAACGTGCAACTGCTCTCTGCCACACGCTTTCTGCTTGCACTCCTATACAGAGATGGTTGTAACACATTCCTACATTGGGTTCCGGGACATGTAGGACTCCAGGGCAATGAGCGAGCCGACGCGGCAGCACGCTTGGCCGGCGGTGGCCCCGCTGTCACTTTTTCAATCATTCGCAGTGTCTCTTCCATCTCTGCACTACTCAATAGGGCTGCTTTCTCCAAGACCCAAAACCTCTTTTCTGCAAGGGTCGAAGCAGGCTCACGCTCAGCAAACTGGTATAAACTTGTGACTGGTGGGCACCAACTCTATTTACCGCCTTCTATTCCTTCTCGTACTGTAGCCGCTGTCGTCCGGCTCCGATTAGGCTATTTCGGCCGCTCCGAGTTCCTTGAGGGTATTCCCTCCGCCTGCCCACACTGTCTTGCTTTGGAGGCTTTTACCCTCCCTCACTATATCCTTAACTGCCCTGCCACCTTTGCCTTCAACCGCTCCCTGTTACCTCATGGTCTTGAGAATAACGAATATGAGGCAGCAGCTCGTTGTCTCTCTGCCACCCCTCTGTCTACTGTGCTGGCAGTTAGCTCTGCCTACTGCCCACCACAGTAATCTCAAGTTTTTGTTTTTTGTTTTTTTTTTGTTTCTCTCTGACGGGCTCTAGAAAGCCCGTGCGTCCCGTCAGGGGGCGTGATAGACCACATACACACGTGGTAGTAGTAGTAGTGGTGGTGGTGATAGTATTAGTATTAGTATTAGTAGTAGCAATAGTGCAGTTCACTACAGTCCCGAGGAGCTACGTCGGCTGCGCGCGGGACTCCATGTGGATGATAGTGGCCGAGGGTTGGTGCAAGAGGTATCTACGGCATGAATCCACCAGGAGGTGGTGAGCGGCGAGAAAATCCACCACCAGGATTACCTGCTTCACGTCCGCCACCACAAAGGTCCAGGGGAAGGAGAGCAACGCAAAGTGTCTGGGTCTCATAGGTCGCGATCGGGGTGCAGTTAATGACCAGAGGTTGTACGCCGTGCGGGATAGGGCGTAGTGGTCAGTGTCGGTTGCCGGAACCACACTCACCTCTGCCCGGGAATCCACCAGGAAACGGACCCCCGTAGCAATTGTATCTCACACAGACAAGGGGGCGCTGGCAGGGAGAGAGCCGCTCTGGGTGCTGGGGCGATGACGGCGCAGTGGAGTCAGAAGAGGCAGGAGTGAAGGTCCCAAGGTGGGGACGGCCTGTCGGCAAGGGCAAGGACGAGGCAGGAGCAGGCTGGCGGGGAGCCGGCGGCGGGTACAAAGCACAGCCTCTTGTGGGCTGCAGACGAGAGGGCGGCCGGCAGGAGTGACTTGCGCCCGCGGTTGGACATCCAACCGAGGGCGGGATAGGGGCGCGGTAAGCCGAGGCCCGCAAATAGATGGGTGGCACGGAGGCCAGGCCACCAGTGGGCTGCGGCCGGGGTGGTGGAAGAGACGGGGCCCACTCACCCGGGGGGCGCGGGCGCGTCACGGCCGCCTGCGGAACACTAAGGGACCGACGGCGAAGACGCTGCAGGTTCCGCGGGGTCCGGGGCTGGCTGCACAGCCAGTGGAGACGAAGCAGAGACAGGTCGGCGGGGCAACAGGCGGGAACAAAGAGAAAAAGGAGAGGCGGTGGCGGGCAATGGTGTTAGCGACCCCCGCCCGTCCCGTTACCCTGGCGGGACCAAGCACACGGAAGTCGGCAGTTGCGCGCCCCATCCCCAAAACGCCTGTGGTAAAAACTGACCTCCACGTCAATCAGGGCAGGAGAGCGTGCGGGGATAGCCTCCAGGCGCGGAAGAGAAGCTTCTACCGAAGCAAGGCGGGCCTCGGTGGAGCGGGACACTGGAGCCAGGGGCAGGTCACGGCGAGCTTCAGCGCCCACCTCCTCCTTTTGTTGGAGAACATGGAACTCGAGGGGATCAGTTGATGGACACGGCTGGTCCGTCGGGGCTGCGGCATTAATGCCGCACAGGCAGGCCGGGACGGAGAACTGCTAGCGCCACCACATGGGCCTCGTACACTGTCCACGAGGGCCGCGTATATCTCCATGGATATCTCCATGGAGAGGGCCTGTGGGGCTGTCGCCAGCTGCAGACGGACAGGCTGTGGCAAGAGGGAGGTGAGTTTGTGACGCACCATCTCCTCCGAAAGCTGGAAATCTGTCACCCAGTTCAGGGCAGACAACCTCACAAGGAGCGGCGAGGGGCGGCCGCCGTCGTACCGAGCCATATCCAATGCGGCGAAACAGGCCTCACGAGAGCCCCCATGATGGCCGACTTGACGGTGGTATAATTGTCTGCCTGCGGCGGGGTGGCCAGGACACTGTACAGACGGGCAGCAACCTCGGAGGAGAGCGCCCGGGCAACCATTTGATATCGCTGCGAGTCGGAAAGATCCGTGCCAGCTCAAGCAGCCTCGAGGTGCAGGAACCATGCCTCGACATCGGTGGTAAACGGGGGCACACGAAATGATACACTGAATACACTGTCACTCGCACTGCACTGCTCCATCACACGTCAAAGAGTCACTCACTCCAAGGTCACCAATTGTAGTGTTCATGAGAACCAGGACACGGATGGATAGGTAAACAAGGCTGTCGTAGTCTGTTGTGTATTGGAATACATGACGGCAACAGTGACGGGAGAAGCTGACGATGAGGTGGTGAGTCGTGGCAAGCTAGGAAAAGACTGACTCCCAGGTCCACCAATAACTTCACCAAGTAAGGCTGGCGTCAGGTTAAGCTGTGCACCTGGGAAGGATTAGCGGGGTGATCTTGCTCGTCCGAGCAGGTCACGTAGTAGTAGTAGTAGTAGTAGTAGTAGTAGTAGTAGTAGTAGTGGTATAGTAGTATTGCAGTTCACTATACTACTACTACTACTACTACTACTACTACTACTATTACTACTACTACTACTACTGTCATTATTATTATTATTATTATTATTATTATTATTATTATTATTACTACTATTATTATCATTATTATTATCATTAATAAAACAATTATTATTATTATTTTTACTGTTATTATTATTATTATTATTATTATTATTATTATTATTGTTATTATTATTGTTATTATTTTTGATGTAATTATTATATTTCAATACTATTATTTTTTATTATAATTAATATTATAATGAACGATAATAATAATAATAACTAATAATAATAATAATAATAATAATAATAATAACAATAATAAATTATTATTATAATAATGATAATAATAATTTATAATAATAATAATAATAATAATAATAATGATAATAATAATAATAATAATAATAATAATGATAAATTATTATTATTATTATTAATAATAGAAATATTATATAATGACAATAATAATAATAATAATAATAATAATAATAATAATAATAATAATAATCATAATTATAATAACAATGATAATAATAATAATAACAATGATAATAATAATAATAATAATAATGATAATAATAATGATAATAATAATAATAATAATAATAATAATAATTATTATTATTATTATTATTATTATTATTATAATAAATCATTATTTTTATTATTATAATAAAATAATAATAATAATAATAATCATAATAATAATAATAATAATAATTATTATTATTATTATTTAATATTACTATTATTATTATTATTTTAATTATTAATATTATATTTTAATTTTTGTTATCATAATTGATATTATGATTAATAGTACAATGATAAGACTACTAATATTATTACTACAATAATATCAAAGATAATAACAATAATAGTAGTTTTGATCAGGGGTGTGGAGTCGGATTTTCAAAAGTACGACTCCGACTCCGTCTCCAGTAAATTTAAATGTTGCGACTCCGACTCCGACTCCAGTAAATTTAAATGTTGCGACTCCGACTCCGACTCCAGTAAATTTAAATGTTGCTACTCCGACTTCGACTCCGACTCCAAGAAATTTGAAGGTTGCGACTCCGACTCCGACTCCGCTTTTTTTTTTTCTCTCTCTCGCTGATGAGGCCTTCCTGGCATCTGCTGAAAAGCGTTGTCAGCCTAGCTCAACAATGGGAGAGAATGGAGACGCGTATAATACAGGATCACATAATGTACTATACTCGTTTATCAGTAAGACGACAGAACCCCCCAAAATAAGCCCTTCCCATATCTTTTCCTGATTGGCAGGTCAGTAAATGAGGTCTAATCTCACCCCTTCCTCCTCTTCTCTCTGACACACACACTCACACACACACACGAGACGCGGTAAAGGAAGCACGCAATACCGTCGCTCCCGAGAATCAGCTGATCTTCACTACCTTTGTTTGGGTTTACAGTGGCCTGGGCGAAAAGTGTGGACTCATTTTTTTTTCATGAATACAGTGTTAAATAATAATGAGTGAGAAAGATATTCCATCTAAATGCAGGTATGTGACAAGGGAAAGAATGAAAGCTGATGATGACAATGTTGGTGAGGGAGGAGGAGAATTTGAAGGCTTTGATACGGCGCAAACTTCACTATTTGATAGAGTCTTGACTATCGAACGTAAATTAGATAAATTGATAAAGGAGAGTATGGGAATGAAAGAGAATGAAGAACAGGATAAAGAGCTCCAGAAATTGAAAGAAAGGATAAAAAGAGTGGAAGAAAACGAAACTAGGCTAAGAACCGAAAATGAAGAATTAAAAGTCCAAATAGCGAACTATAAGAAATTGATGGAAGAAGGACTCGGTAAAGCCGAGAAAGAAAAAGAAAAGCTAAAAGATCTAGTTAACAAAGAAGAAGAAAGAGTACAAGACGTGATTAAAAAAGAAGTACAAGCATGGAGAATCCAAGATAAGAAAGACAAGGAATCATTTCAAGAAGTATTTCAAGAACAGTTAAAAGAAAGAGATGAAAATATGACAAGCAAAATGATAGGAGTCCTCAAGAAAAAGAAAATTTAGTAAGAGAAATTGCGGAAAAAAGAAGAGTGTAATTATTTTTGGACTGAAAGAAAAAATGTTAAATATAGACCAAGAAGGAAAAAGACGAAATGAAATCAGTAAAAGACCTACTAAAACATCTGAATGACGAGGATAGACAGAACTTAGAAGAGGAAGTAGAAGAAATCCATAGAATGGGACCATATCAAGAAGGAACAGTGAGACCAATTAAGATATTACTAAAATCACAAGCAGCAGCAGAAGAAGTACTATATAGAAAAACAAAACTCAGAGAAACAGAAGGTTATAAATATATATATATATATATAAAGAAAAATAGAAACGAGGAGGAAAGGAAGAGACACAATGAACTGGTGGCAGAAGCAAGAGAAAAAATAATGAAAGGTCAGAGGAGGAGAAGAAGGCATTTTTTGGAGAATTATAGGAGACAGGATAAGGAAATGGTATATAAAAGAGAAAGAAGAGAAAAGAATGGAGCAAGTTTAACTAAAATGATAAGAACAAGAGATTAAAAATGATGTATACAAACATAGATGGGATTTTATCTAGTAAATTAGAATTAAGAGATTACATAAAGAAAGAAGAACCAGATATTGTATGCCTGGTGGAAACAAAGTTAAATGAGGCAATAAAATAGACATAGATAAAAGGTATAATATATGGAGGAGAGACAGAGTGGGTAAAGGAGGAGGAGGAGTCATGATGATGTTAAGGAAGGAGATAGTGGTAAATCAAGTGGAGTTTGGGGAAGGAAAATCAGAAATACTGTATGTTAAGATGCATATTAACAAAAAGGAGTTAACAATCATTGGAACATATGTGCCACCAAAACAAACTCATGGACTAACCAAGAATATAGAGACATGATAGATGACACAATAAGGAGTCTTACAAGAATCATTAAGGAAAGGAGAAAAGTGATATTGGTAGGAGATTTCAACTGTAAGGAGGTAGACTGGGAAAATTATGAAAGTGGTATGGGGGAAGATGCCTGGGGAGATAGATTCCTGAACCTAATGATAGATAATTTGATGGTCCAAAGAGTAAAGGAAAACACAAGATTCAGAGGAAACGATGAGCCGGCAAGATTAGACCTAGTTTTTACAAGGGATATACCAATTAACGATGATATAAGATACAAGTGCCCATTGGGAAAGAGTGACCATGTAATATTAGAGATGGATATAGAAGAAGGAAAGGAAGATAGAGATGAATCATACAAAGGAGACCGATTAAATTACAGAAAGGCTGATATTGAGAATCTCAAGAACTATTTTAAAACGTAAACTGGGAGGAGATGGAAAACTCATTAACGGTTCAAGAGAAATATAACTTATTTTTGGAAATATACAAAACTGGGGTCAGGGAATATGTTCCGAAATATAGACCTAAAGAAGAAGGAAAGAAAGATTGGTTTAATGCAAGATGTGCTAGGGCAAAGGAGAAACGAGATGGAGCATGGAAAAGGTGGAGAAGAAACAGAAATCCAGAAAATAAGGAAAACTTCAAAACAGCAAGAAATGAATATGCTAAGGTGAGAAAGGAAGAAGAAAAGAACTATGAAAAGGACATTGTCGAAAAATGTAAGGAACAACCAAAATTGTTCTACAGATTCATAAATGGAAAAATAAGACAAAAAGAAACAATAGAAAGGTTAAAAGGAGAAAACGGAATGGTGGAAGACCCAAAAGTATGGCAGAACTGTTAAATAGTAAATTTCATGAGGTCTTTACTAAGGAATCCAAATTTGAAAGACCACAGGGTAATAGAGAGACTGTCTATATGAAAGAGATTAAAGTAACCAAGCTTGAAATAAAAAGTTGATGACGGAATTGGATGAGGAAAAGGCAATGGGACCGGATGAAGTCTCAGGCAGAATACTGAAAGAATGTAGGGAAGAACTAGCAAGTCCAATATACAACATCATAAAATGCTCAATAGAAAATGGAACAGTGCCAGTGGAGTGGAAAAGAGCTGAGGTGGTTCCCATATATAAGAGCGGAAGGAAGGAAGAACCTTTAAATTACAGACCGGTATCACTAACTAGTGTAATATGCAAGATGTGTGAAAAGTAATAAAGAAGCAATGGATTGAGTTTCTTGAAGACAACAAAATATTATCAAATAGCCAATTTGGTTTTAGAAAAGGTCGGTCATGTGTGACAAATTTATTGAGTTTCTACTCTAGAATAGTTGATAAAGTACAAGAGAGAGAGGGATGGGTTGACTGTATTTATTTAGATCTAAAAAAGGCTTTTGATAAAGTGCCACATGAAAGATTACTATGGAAGTTAGAGGAGAAGGGTGGCTTAAAAGGAAGCACATTGAGATGGATGAAGAATTACTTAAGGGGAGAGAAATAAGGACGATAGTTAAAGATATGAAGTCCAAGTGGAGAACAGTAGACAGCGGAGTGCCACAGGGGTCAGTATTGGCACCAATACTTTTCTCGTATATATAAATGACATGCCAGAGGGAGTGAACAGCTACATAAATCTGTTTGCGGACGATGCGAAACTGTGCAGAGTCATTAAACAAAAGAGGATTGTGAAATACTACAGGAAGACTTAAACAAGATCTGGAAATGGAGCAAAAATGGGAGATGGAATTCAATGTGGACAAAAGCCATGTCATGGAAATGGGAAAAGTGAAAGACGACCAGTGGGAATCTATAAGATGGGAGATGGAGTAGAACTAGAAAAAGTAAAAAGGAAAAGGACTTGGGAGTGACAATGGAAGAAAATAATCAACCGGTAAGCCATATTGATAGAATTTTCAGAGAGACGTATAATTTGCTAAGGAATATTGGAGTAGCATTTCACTATATGGACAAGGAAATGATGAAGAAATTGATAAGTACTAAAATAAGACCTAGATTGGAATATGCAGGAGTTGTGTGGACTCCCCATAAAAAGAAACACATAAGAAAATTAGAGAGACTACAAAAATGGCTACAAGAATGGTTCCAGAATTTAAAGGGATGGCATATGAGGAGAGACTAAAGGCAATGGATCTACCAACCTTGGAGCAGAGAGAGAGAGAGGGATCTGATACAAGTTTATAAATTGATTAACGGAATGGATGAAGTGGATAATGAGAAACTGATCCTGAGAGAAGAATATGACTTTAGAAGCACAAGATCGCATAGTAAGAAACTAAGGAAGGGACGATGTCTGAGAGATGTTAAAAAAATTTAGTTTCCCGCAAAGATGTGTTGAGACTTGGAACAGTTTGAGTGAGGAAGTGGTGTCAGCAA
>NC_059295.1:5866397-5867933 GCF_017591435.1 Portunus trituberculatus
CTTCACACGGACTTTTGGCATGTGGCCAAAAACATCTCCAATAACTTTACTTCATCCTTTCCTCCTTTTTAATCATCTTATGGCACCACTGCCATCTCATCTATTTCTAAGGCTGAACTCTTCTTCCAAACTAATAATATTGACAATGATAAATAATAATATAATAATAACACTGATGATAATAATAATAATAATAATAATAATAATAATAATAATAATAATAATAATAATAGTAATAATGATAATAATAATAATAGTAATAATAATAATAATAATAATAATAATAATAATAATAATAATAATAATAAAAAGAATAACAACAATGATAATAATAATAATAATAATAATAGTAATAATAATAATAATAATAATAATAATAATAATAACAATGATAATGATAATATTAATAATAATAATAATAATAATAATAATAATAATAATAATAATGATAATAATAATATTGGCTATAAAGATAATAATGCAAATCATAATAATGATAATATTCTTCTGCTTCTATTACTATTACTGCTACTATTATGACTCATGAGATTTTTCCTACAATTAGATCCACATTTTCTGTGATAACTTCAAAGAGTGTGATTCAGTGAAAAAAAAAAATCATTCGCGCCTGATGCGCTTATTGACATATAGAATCATTAATTCATCATTATTATATACAAAACTGCGTTGGTTGGTTAATCATTGTTTCTATTATAACAAATATTTGAAAGTGTTACTACACAAATAAGAAACTTAATATCGAAATAATATTTTCCTTTTGTATACGGTCATGTCCGGAATATATCACCATGCATTTGAGAGGAGTGGTTAACTTGAATATCTGTTATGAGTGGAAATACAATCTTGAACAATGCATCAACACGAGTGTCAACTATAGCGTAACAGTATATTTCTTATGAGCACGTTTCTCTCTAGTAATATGTAGTCCAGGGCACTGAAGCCTTGCCTCTGTCTGGCCATCTGGTCATCAAATATATAGTCACTATGAACCAAATCGGGGAAGATCAGTGATGCTTAATGGTTCGTTCTTTCTAAGAGAGCCAAGAGAAACGTTTTGCTTGATGGAAAAAATTGTCTTCTGTACTCAGTGTGATAACCATTTGCAGATTTTGTGTTGCTTTGAGTTAGAGAGAGGAAAAATAAGTAAAGTGCATGATATAACATGAATACTACCAAAGAAAAAATCTGTCACCACTGCACTGACTAAATTTGTCTATACCGAAGACATACGTCTAGCTTTATTTCCTGCATTGTAGAGGAGCGTCACGGTGCAGGCAGGCATCAGTCATTGGGACGATACACTGTGGTGTAACACAGGAAACTACTTCCGTCCCTACACCCACGCCAACTAAGGTAAGATATGAAAGATCTTATTGTTTCATTTATTTATGACACACGAAAAGCTATTATTCGTAAAAGTCAACATGTTCTTCAGTATTGTTTGAGACAAATAATGCCACTTTTTAAAAGATTCAAATTATTATTATTTTTTTTTATAAACACTTTTATTTTGTT
>NC_059295.1:5868433-5880286 GCF_017591435.1 Portunus trituberculatus
ACTACCTTCATGGCAGAACCCTGCACACTGTTGTTGATGGCCACTCGTCCTCCCAACACCATATCAAAGCCAGCGTCCCTCAGGGCAGTGTCCTCGGGCCTCTGTTGTGGTGTGTATATTTCAATGACATACTGCAACTAGTCCCCGAGGCCAAAGCGTATGCAGACGACTGCACCCTCACCTTCATCAGCGACAGGAACCACCGGCAGAACACGGTGGACAGAATCAACGCTGTCCTGCAAGTTATTGCATCCTGGAGCTGCCGCTGGCAAATAACCCTCGCCACTGAGAAAACTCAAGTCCTGCACATCTCCAGGCGGCGAGAAGACGCCCATCCCCCAGCCTTCTTTCTTGAAGGCAAAAGGCTGCCTCTCCAGCAGTCTATCTCCATCCTGGGGGTGGAAGTAGACGCAGGCCTAACTTTCACCACCCACGTGAGGAGGGTTGCCAGGGATGCGGCGTGGAGGCTGAGCTGTGTCCGACGCGTTGGGAAGTTGCTCGAAGATAACAAGTTAAACTTCAACCTCGCTCCTACATATTGCCACTTGACAACCGTTCTACAACACTACAATGTCTTAGCCACCACTACTACATCTGTGAATGTGTGCACTACCATCATGTGAAGATTTCTGCACTTATAACCCCACACTGTGTGCATAATGTGGTAAAGTACAGCTGAATCTTACTCTCCTTCCCCACCAACCGGCCATGCTGACTTGGTAAACAAAGCGCTGGTGCCACATCTACCGAAGCTGTGTAAACTTATCAGTGAAGTGAGACGCTTTTGATGTGGTCCAGAGCTCTAACAACAACAATGGGAATACAACAAGAAGAATTTGTAAAGGCTTTTGTGCTTGCTCTAGGCAACGAGGCTGTAATAAGCAAACTACAATCATCAATCTGTGGTCAGTTAACCAAAGAAGTGGCGGAACTGCGGGAAATTGTGCAGGCGCGGGACAATCAAATCGCTACACTCCAAAACGAAGTTGACAAATTGAAGACTGCTTTAGATGAGCAAGAACAGTATTCTAGACGTAACAATCTACGGATAACTGGTATTCCTGAAAAAGAAAATGAAGATGTTGGAGCTGTAGTGCAGGAGTTTCTCAATAAGAACGTCTGTGTTGCTGAACCCATCACTGTGACAGACATCGACCGAGTGCACCGCTTAGGACCACGTAGAGATGGAAGATCAACTAGACCCATCATCTTGCGCCTCTCCACCTTTCAAGCTCGTAACCGCATATACAAGAACCGAGTGCTGCTCAACCCTAGACGACGCCATGGCCCCCCCAATGATCCCTGGAGGTTGAACGACACTACAGGCAATGGGGAGGCTGCAGCTAGTCTTCCACAGACGGACCCTGGACCTGGAGCTGGTAGACAGGCCGTGTATATCAACGAAGATCTGACCAGCAGTAAAGCAAAGCTACTATGGCAAGCTAGGCAAGCAAAACGTGACAACAGAATCAAGGACTGTTGGTCAACCAATGGTAATGTACTTATTAAAGATAAACACAGCCGAGTCCATCCCATTAAAGTACTGCATGACCTTGAATCTACTTACTAACAGCTAAGACTTTATACATGTAGCAGAATTTATTTGTTATAACCACACACTTACAGATGTTATCATGCTTATAGTTTCATTTACACTTTTTTTTTCTATATATATTTTTATTTTGCATTTAGTATCTATTTGCTATTTCTTACATCATTATGTATACTTCTTTCCCAACTATTCTTATTTTCTTTATGCATTTAGTATCCATTTTACTCCATATTGAAGAATCAGTGAATCTCTATATTTACCAACATCTAGATGTTGACTATATCACTACTGTTGTTCTGTATTTTACAGTTTCTTGGATGAGTCCTCAGAAAACTATGCTTACCTTTCTTACTAGAGAATTTATTTTACTGTTATCAAAGTTATACATAGTATTGAAAAACTTATGTTATCCAAATGGCTAATCAAACTTGTTCCTTGTGTGGACACATGGATCTGCCGGATGAGATACACCACAACATCTTAGATCCAAATAACCATTTAGTTTGTGATAATTGTGCTGCTGACCTTTTTCCATTTAACAATATACCACATGATATCCTACTAAGAAATTTCTCTAATCCCAGCCCAGCATTACCATTAACTGACATCCTACAACTTGAAAATGTAGAACTTGACCAGCTTGACTATAACGATACAGACACCCATTCTCCTTTAAGCAATATTGATCCTGATTTAAATTACCTACAATTATTAAGACAACAAAATTTTGTTAGTAATTATATTACAGAAACTCAACTCAACAATGTAGTCTTAAACAATAAAGTAAATCATAATGCATTTTCTATGTACCATATGAATATTCGAAGTGTTCCAAGACACATTCAAGAATTAAATTGCTATCTTAATAATATTGATCTCAGATTTTCTATTATAGGGTTGTCCGAAACCTGGATAAGTAACCATACCTCGGGTTTATATAATTTGGAAGGATATGATCTGGTAGAAAAATACAGAATTAATCGTAATGGTGGTGGAGTTTCTCTGTATATAAGAGATGATTTGAAATATATCGAGAGAAATGATCTTGATATAAATGATGAGCATTTTGAGTCTGTATTTATCGAACTAGATAAACAATGTGTAAACAACAAGAAAAATGTTATAGTGGGTGTAATTTATCGCCCACCCAGAACTGACTTGGAACATTTTTTCTCTCACTTGAACAGTTTGCTAGAGAAACTTGACGACCATGAAAATAAAACTGTGTATTTAATGGGTGACTTTAATCTAAATTTACTAAACGCTGATTGTCACAAACCAACAGCCGATTTTATAGAAACGCTCTTCTCTCATTATTATATGCCATTGATAAACAAAGCCACCAGAATTACCCAAAACTCCTCTACATTGATTGATAATATATTTTGTAATGATGTGTATAATGTGACTCTCCTTAATGGAATCTTATATAATGATATTTCTGACCATTTTCCAATTTTAGCCTTAACTTGACCGAGAGTGTTAATGTAGGTCAAGTTAGAGCTAAAAAAAGTAGGAATTTTTGTCAAGCCAATATTATAAAATTTAAAAATATGCTACAAGAAATTGATTGGCATGAAGTAACACTGGTAAATGACTGTCAAGAAGCCTTTTCTAAATTTTATCATATATATCTAGAATGCTTTAACAAATGTTTCCCAATTACATCATTTAAAAATAACTATAGAAATAGAAAGCCCTGGTTAACAACTGGTTTGAAAAATTCTATCAAGACTAAAAATAAATTATATGTTAATTCCTCAAGAGACCCTCAGTATATAACATTAATAAGTACAAGGATTATAAAAGAAACCTGCAAAGGTTACTTAGAGCTGCCGAAAGAAATCATTATGATAAATTATTCAAAGAAAGCACCAGCAACATTAGGAAATCATGGAAAATTCTTAAAGGCATAATAAATAGAAATAAGCCGCCAAACATCAAACCTAATAAATTTGTAGTAGATGGAGTGGAGTTAACTGGAAACGAAGCCATTGCAAACACTTTTAATAACTATTTTGCTAATATTGGATCTAAGTTGAATGAAATTATTCCTCCGAGTAATAACAGTTATGAATCATATATGCCAAATGATACCATGGCTTCTCTCTATTTATCTCCCTCTAATGCTGATGAAATTTCAAAAGTCATTATGAACCTTCAGAATAAAAGCCCAGGCTGGGATGGCATAACCACAAAGATTCTAAAGGAGACTCGCATATATATATGCCAACCCTTATTACATATTGTAAACCTATCATTCAGGCAAGGTGTTTTTCCTAAAGAATTGAAATTAGCTAAAGTCATACCAATATACAAAGGTAAAAACTGTGAACTCATGTCTAACTATAGACCAATCTCTGTCTTATCTGCATTCTCCAAGATCTTTGAGCGACTGTATCACTGTAGATTGTATTCTTTTATTAGTAAGCATAACATCTTGTATAAATATCAGTTTGGCTTTAGAAAGGGGTATGGCACTAACTTATCATTAATTACATTAGTTGATAAAATTGTTAATGCGTTAGAAAATGGTAAATACATGTTAGGGATCTTCTTAGACTTTAGCAAAGCCTTTGATACCATTAATCATGCAATTTTGTTAAAGAAAATGTATAAAATTGGAATCAGGAGTTGCTCACGACTGGATTGCAAGCTACCTCACTAGTAGATCTCAATATGTTTCATATAATGATGTTAGCTCCTCTACCATTAGTGTTACCTGTGGTGTACCCCAGGGATCAATATTAGGCCCCCTATTGTTTCTACTGTATGTAAACGACATTGCCAATGTTTCAACCTCGCTCACCCCTATACTTTTTGCCGACGATACCAACATTTTCTTAGAGGGTAACCACATTAATGATATGATCATTAAAATAAATAGGAAATGCTAAGAATAATGGATTGGATAAATGCAAATAAACTGTCACTAAACATAGATAAAACCAAATACATTATATTCCATACTAAGGGTAGAAAATTTTCATTAAATCATAATGTAAACCTAAACAATAAAGTAATTGAAAGGGTTAATTCCATAAAATTCTTAGGTGTTATAGTCGACTCCACATTGTCTTGGTCTGAACATACTAAATTAGTAAAAACAAAATTGCTAAAGGTGTAGGAATACTTACAAAAGTAAAGAAACTTTTAGATAAATCAACACTTGTCACAATCTATAATAGTTTTATCTATCCCTATTTGTTATATGGAATTGAAGTATGGGGAACAGTTAGCAGATGTCACTTTGATACTGTCTTTAAGTTGCAAAAAAAAGCCATCAGAATTATTGCTTCTGCTAGTTACAGAGAGCACACCAAACCATTATTCTTATCTCACCAAATATTACCCCTTGAAAAGATTTATGTATTTGCTATAAGTAAATTAATGTATAAATTTAGTAACAACAGTTTACCCTTAATATTTAATGATATGATTATTAGAAACACACAGGTTCATTCTCATTCAACAAGGCATAACCAAGAAATACATGTACCACAATGTAGAACAACTTTATTTCAAAATACTTTCAGATATAAAGGAGCAATTATATGGAACCATGTGTCCAAATCTATCCCTTATGATTGTAAATTATCAACTTTCAAGCATAAACTTAAGACTTTTCTATTGGACAGATATAACAGTGATTCTTAGTCAAATACAATCTGGATTGTTGTTGTTATAGTTATTACTATATCTAGTATTTTTCCTTATTATCATCATTAGTATTATTCTGTATTATTGCAATTATTATTATTATTATTACTATTCTTATTACCTTTATCATTAACTTTATTATTATTATTATTATTATTATTATTATTATTATTATTATCACTTCTTTTGTTATTATTATTATATACTATTATTATTATTATTATTATTATCATTGTAATTGTTACTATTATTCACTATTATTATCATTATTATTAATTATTTATTCATTCATTAATACCAATATGTTTCTTTTCCGTTTCTTCCCCCCTGTCTGTTTTGAGTCTGTTCTGAGATTATTTACAATCTCAGTAAGAGTATATTAGGACACATATACCTTCGGGTATCTAGTCCTCTTTGTCATATTATCGACGTGTTTGGGCAGTTGCCTAATTGTAACTGTTTTGTATGTGTATGTGTAATATGACAATAAACAAACAAACAAAAAAAAAGAGACAGCAAAGGCGAAGGCTGCCCCCATCCACCACTCCCTCCAGCCCAGACTGGTAAAGAAATAAAGGAATAACACGGAAAATTGGATGAGAAATTTGATGGTTGATGGTGAGTGAGTGGTGTGCAGTGGCCAGGGTCAGGTTGGTGGGGATGGAGAAAAGATTAAAGCACCATTACCAACACAGCTAGAAGTGGAAACAAGGAGTCAACTGCCATGGAAGGAGGAGGAGGAGGAGGAGGAGGAGGAGGAGGAGGAGGAGGAGGAGGAGGAGAGGAAAGAAGAGGAAGAGGAAGAAGAAGCACCACCATCATTAAAGAGTCCATCTAATTAGAATTCCATTCATAGTTTCAATTATAAATATTGATAGATGTACAATAATGATAATAATAATAATAATAATAATAATAATAATAATAATAATAATAATAATAATAATAATAATTTTAATAATAATATTGATAATAATAACATTTGTCGTGTCTGCAAGATGCACGATCTTGTTGCGTCCCTAATTTTAAAGACTGCTTTGTGGGTTCAAGGGAACGCCTCTGAGTTTTTTATAAACTTTACTTAATTATATTATTTACAAACATTTACACTTTACGACCCTTACGACAACAAAGAAAGCCAGGAAAATCATGAAATTTTAATCACTCTCTTCACGCAAGGTCCACCTTCAAATGCCTCGGATTCTGTCACATTATATCTTGAACTCAAATTCATTACTCACACAATAACTTCATTGATAACAACATTTCTCTCTTCACTTAAACTTTTTCTAATGTTCAAGATTTCTTCACAATATTCCCGTTATACTCAAAAACTCAAATCACGCAATTTAAATTCAAGGATAAGATACATCCTAACACATCCTACAATTTACCTTCCAATAAAAACAACACCCTACACAACCTACACATAACCATTTTTCCTTTATCAAAATATGACACCAACATTTTCTATGACTGCATTACAACTGTCTGGCTACACTTACTGGTCTTGAGATAAGCGGCGCGCCCATTTTGACCCTCTAGTCTGACAGCTCTCTCTGCTGTCCTCTCTCGCCTTCTTGGCGTTCTTGGCTTCTCTATCTCTCTCTCTCTCTCTCTCTCTCTCTCTCTCTCTCTGACTCTCTTTCTCCTACACCTCCTAATATAGACGCGTTACTTGACTTCTCGTCCATATCATTTTGCTTCCAGCGACCTCTGATTGCTACCAGATATGGGGTGAAGGTTCCAGAAGCTTCATCTTGTAATCTACTGCTCGTCTGCGGCTGTGTTTGTCTTGTCATGACTCACCGCCTCTTGTTGTTCTCCTCGGTGGTCACGGGACTTCTTATCTATCAAATTAGTGATAGCGTCTTATAATCTTGGTACCTGCTTTCGTGTCTCTCATATTTCTTCATTTATTATTCTCCTTCTTACTTCCATCTTCATCTCTTCATTCTTGCTATCTTCTTTCTTACATATTTCATTTCTTCTCGATTTCCTTGTCACAGTACATTAATAGTAATATTAATGATAATATTAATAATAATAATAATAATAATAATAATAATCGTAATAAGAATAATAAAAAATGATAATAATAATAACAATAATAATAATAATAATAATAATAATAATAATAATAATAATAAAGATAATAAAAATAATAATAACAATAATAATAATAATAATAATAATAGTAGTAGTAGTAGCAGAAATAATAATAATAATGATAATAATAATAATAATAATAATAATAATAATAATAATAATAATAATAATAATAGTAATAATAATAACAATAATAATAAAAAAAATAAATAAAAATAATAATAATATTAATAAAAATAGTAACAGTACTACTGTTACTGCTACTACTACTACTACTACTACTACTATTACTATTACTATTACTACTACTACTACTACTACTACTACTACTAATAATAATAATAATAATAATAATAATAATAATAAATAATAATAAAAATAAATAATAATTTAACAATACTGATAAAAATATTACCATTATTATTATTATTATTATTATTATTATTATTATTATTATTATTATTGATAAAACTAATAATAATAATAATAATAATAATAATAATGATAATAATAATAATATTATCATAATTATTATTATTATTATTATTATTATTATTATTATTATTATTATTATTATTATTATTACTACTACTACTACTACTACTACTACTACTACTATTAGAACTACTACTACTACTACTATTACTACTACTACTAATGCTACTACTACTATATAAACAACAACAACAACAAAAACAACAAAAACAACAACAACAACAACTACGACTACTACTACTACTACTACTACTACTTACTACTAAAATTATTATTATTGTCGTGATCCGAGCTGTTGCACGACGTTGCACAAATTGTCTAGCTACTGGCTATAAATAGTCAAAGGATTTTTCTATCTTTAATTAACAAAAATAATATCTATACATAAGGTGTTCGATACGGCGCCGACAAGATTTTTTTTTTTTTTTTTTTACATTACAAGGGCACTGGCCAAGGGAAATCAAAGTTGGAAAAAAAAAAATCCTGCTGGTTGCCAGGCCCTGTTAAGAGGAATAGTATAAAGAGAAAAACAAAAAATCTAAAAGGAGGGTCCAGTTAACGTAAGAGGTGTCTTGACACTCCTCTTTGAAAGAGTTTAAGTCATAGGCAGGTGGAAATACAGACACAGGCAGAGAGTTCCAGAGTTTACCAGTGTAGGGAATGAAGGAGTGAAGATACTGGTTAACTCTTGCATTAGGAAGATGGACAGAATAGGGATGAGAAGAAGTAGAGAGTCTTGTGCAGCGAGGCCGCAGGAGGGGGAAGGCATGCAGTTAGCAAGTTCAGAAGAGCAGACAGCATGAAAACAGCGGTAGAAGACAGATAAAGATGCAACATTGCGGCGGTGACTTAAAGAATCAAGACAGTCAGTTAGAGGAGAAGAGTTGATAAGACGAAAAGCTTTAGATTCCACCCTGTTTAGTAAAGCTGTGTGTGGATCCCCCAGACATGAGAGCCATACTCCATACACGGGCGGATAAGGCCCTTGTACAGAGCAAGCAGCTGGGAGGGAGAGAAAATGGACGAAGACGCCATAGGACACCTAACTTCTTGGAAGCTGATTTAGCAAGAGTAGAGATGTGAAATTTCCAGTTTAGATTTTTAGTGAAGGATAGACCGAGTGTGTTTAATGTAGAGGAGAGGGAAGTTGAGTGTTATTGAAGAAGAGAGGATAGTTGTCTGGAAGGTTATGTCGAGTAGATAGTTGTAGAAATTGAGTTTTTGAGGCATTGAACAAAACCAGGTTTCTCTGCCCCAATCAGAAACAAGTGAAAGATCAGAAGTTAGGCGTCCCATAGCATCTCGCCTTGAGTCATTTAATTGTTGTTGGGTTGGGCGTCTGTTGAACGCTGTTGAATAATGCAGGGTGGTATCATCAGCATAGGAGTGGATAGGGCATTGAGTCAGATTTAGGAGATCATTGATGAATAATAGAAAGAGAGTGGGTGATAGGACAGAACCCTGTGGAACACCACTGTTGATAGTTTTAAGGGAAGAACAGTGACCATCTACTACAGCAGCAATAGAACGATCGGAAAGGAAACTGGAGATGAAGGTACAGAGAGAAGGATAGAATCCGTAGGAGGGTAGTTTAGAAATTAAAGATTTGTGCCAGACTCTATCGAAGGCTTTCGATATGTCAAGGCCGACAGCAAAGGTTTCACCGAAGTCCCTAAAAGAGGATGACCAAGATTCAGTTAGGAAAGTAAGAAGATCACCAGTAGATCTGCCTTTACGGAAACCATACTGGCAATCAGAGAGAAGGTTGTGAGCTGATAGATGCCTCATTATCTTCCTATTAAGGATAGACTCAAAGGCTTTAGAAAGGCAGGAAATCAAAGCTATAGGGCGGTAGTTAGAAGGATTGGAGTGGTCACCTTTTTTAGGGACAGGTTGAATGTGGGCAAACTTCCAGCAAGAAGGATAAATAGAAGTAGAGAGACACAGATGAAAGAGTTTGACCAGGCAGTGAGCGAGTTCGGAAGCACAGTTTTGAGAACAACAGGAGGGACTCCATCCGGACCGTAAGCCTTCCGAGAATCAAGGCCAGAGAGGGCCAGGAAAACGTCTTTATAAAGAATTTTAATTTTAGGGATGAAGTAGTCAGAGGGTGGAGGAGTAGGAGGAATATGCCCAGAATCATCCAAAGTTGAGTTGGTAGCAAAGGTTTGAGCGAAGAGTTCAGCTTTAGAAAAGAAGAGACAGCTGTAGAGCCATCTGGATGAAGTAAAGGAGGGAAAGACGAAGAAGTAAAGTTGTTAGAGATATTATTGGCTAGATGCCAGAAATCTCGAGAGGAGTTAGAATTGGAAAGACTTTGACATTTTCTATTGATGAAAGAGTTTTAGTAAGTTGGAGAATAGATTTGGCATGATTACGGGCAGAAATATATAGGGCATGAGTTTCAGCAGTTGGATGGCTACGGAACCGTTTGTGAGCCGCCTCTCTATCATTGACAGCACGAGAACAAGCAGAGTTAAACCAAGGCTTTTTAGCTTTAGGGTTAGAGAAAGTATGAGGAATGTATAGCTCCATGCCAGAGATAATCACCTCTGTTATGCGCTCGGCACAAAGAGAAGGATCTCTGACATGAAAACAATAATCAATAATTTCTCTTACAACATCCTTAAGAATTACATATTCTCGCATCAAAACGGATTTCACTTCAAACATCATCCACTATATCTTCATAACGTATTACAACATCTGAACACGGTGCTTTATTTATCAGTAAATCTCATATGTAGTACGTACAATATTACCCCTTTTTTTCCCAGCTACCCGTATATAAGAATGACCTTTACTTGGTACATGAATGCAAGCAACCACGTGACGTACCACCAAATATATTATCATACACATATAATTACCTGACTCCGTTCAACAAAAATGACAACGTAACACCACCGAAATATAATGACAAATATTGATATTTCCACACAAGTGACTTCCCACAAGTAATCTCTTTCTCTTGGTACCCATACATGGAACCACGGAAACTTCGTACACAAATACACACTGGTAAATATGTTATGTAACTTATTCGTCAGAGTAACACACATGCACATACGTAGGTAGCCGTATACAAATTCCCTTACTCATAGATGAAAACGCAAGTATATAACGACGTCATTATGAACCAAAGTACAAACACATAAACCAATATAAACTAATACCACCTAATACCTAAACCTCCTATCATGATTCCTCCTCCATTCTAATTTACCTCAAAAGACTGCATTGCAACTTATAGCTCCACTTACTGGTTATATATGAAGTACAAAACGCCGCCCTCAGCTATGCAGCCGAGGGTGGCCCGCTTAGAGCCGCGGTTGTCCTCTGCTTCCTCTCTCCTCTCTCTCTCTCTGCCCCAGTCCTCTACAATTTCCCTTCAGGAACTTATGGGGGCGTGTCTTGACCCACACAACACGCCCATCAGAATGTACCGTTCACCAATCAAGTACAAGCTCACGTGAACTCCACGTGTGGTATGAACAACATCCAAGAACGACAATAACACCACAGAATGTTTACCTGACCTGGGCTATATATATCTGCCCGGGCTGCCTGGGTCAACTGGCCTGGGTCATTAAATGTTTCCTTTGACCTTCCTGCCCTTCCTAATCTCTTTTATGGCTGGATACGGCTACACACCGCATACTGGCGAACTATCATATATATCCATATTTCTTTATTTCTTGTTTCTTCATATTTCTCATATTTCACTTATGATGTGGGCATCTGACATTATTATTATAGAATTATATTTTATATAGCATTATAGTATTAACAATAATATTATCATTATTATAACAGTATTATTACAAATTACTGTTATTATTACTAATTACTATTACTACAATAGTATTGCAGTAATAACAATTTTATTATCATTATTATTATTATTATTATTATTATTATTATTATTATTATTATTATTATTATTATTATTATTATTATCATAATAACTTCAGTTCCCCTGAAGAAGCCACAAGCGATACTAGTCGGGAATAAACTTGTAACCGCCATAGGATAAG
>NC_059295.1:5883286-5890048 GCF_017591435.1 Portunus trituberculatus
GTGGCTCGTGTGTTTGAATTTGAATTTTCTTTCACCCTCCCCTCACTGCCCTTTTTTGTGAATGCGTGAGCTTACCATTTTGCTCTGTTACTACTTATTATGGAACCTGGAAAACTAATTAGTAAGGCCCAAATCTCAGTTATTTGTGCCTTTGTGGTCGAGAATAAGTCAAGAAATTACCGCAGGCCCGGTGTAGCAGTTACAAGTGAAGTCCCGTGTAGAAGTGAAGTCTTTTTCAAACATATCGTACTGCACCACTCAGACGGGTCTGAGATCCCGTGACGTGCGGAGGGTGATGTTATTAGTCTAATACAGAGCAGAATGGCTGTGAATACATATGCGGGCTGCCGACCATGATGATATTAATGAAAAGAGTAAGTAGAGGAAACTGAGGAGATGAGAATATAAGCAATAATAACGCACTTAGATCGAGTACTGGAAATATATATATATATATATATATATATATATATATATATATATATATATATATATATATATGTAAATAATGTGGAACAGGTGGGTTGGTGGGTGATGGAAAGAAACTCAGGAGTAGCAGGAGTATTTTATTTTCCAACGTTTCGCCCATAGGGCTTCTTCAGAGAATGACAGGCCTGTAGGCAAAGCAGTATAAAAAAAAACGTCGATTCACCGAAAAACGAAAGAGCGATATTTTCCGTATACAGAAAACCCACTAACAAGGATGATTTTGTCCACTTCTTTTCACGGCACGATATGAAAACCAAATCAGGCATAGTAATAGGGTTCTTCTTACGTGCCTTCAGAGTGTGCAGTGATGAATTCTTACACGATGAGTGCGCATACATCGTGGAAGCATTCAAGAGGTTAATGTATCCACCAGGCATGCTCCTAAAACTGAGGAGGAAAGCAGAGGAAATTTGGAAAAGAAGAGAAAATCCAGCAAGAAGGGAAGAGGATTTCCTGGTCGTGCCGTACTCGAAGAGGACGGCACCGGTATCCCGTCTACTCGCGAGGACTGGCCTGAGGATAATCCACTGCGCGGGAAGAAAACAAAGGACATCGTTACCAACAACCCTCCACGAGCAGAAAACGAGGACAGCGTTATCTACAAGATACCGTGCAGTGGATGTTCGTCGTCTTATATTGGCGAAACAGGGCGAGGACTGAAGAAGAGGATATACGAACATAAAAATGACATGCGCCACCACAGGACCTCTAACTCGCTAGTGGTGCACGCCCGGGACAAAGGCCACCTACCAAACTGGGTAGGAGCGACGACCCTACGCAAAGGATTAAAGAAGAGGGATAGGAAAACAGTCGAGGCAGCTTACATCACCACAGAGGAGGAAACCACAAACCACAGGGAAGGATTTGTCTGCCTATCCCGCGCAGCGGCGCAGCTCACCATCTCAGCTACTGGGAGGCCACCTGGAAGAGACCAATCAGCGCACTCCACTTTCCAGCGCACCGCGACGTGATCCACTTGTACTATATATATACTGCTTTGCCTACAGGCCTGTCATTCTCTCTGAAGAAGCCCTATGGGCGAAACGTTGGAGAAATAAAATACTCCTGCTACTCCTGAGTTTCTTTCCATCACCCACCAACCCACCTGTTCCACATATATATATATATATATATATATATATATATATATATATATATATATATATATATATATATATATATATATATATATATATATATATATATATATATATATATATTCATTATATTATATTATTACTTTATAGCTAACTAGCTACTAAAAAAAATAGGTCTGTAATGTACGTAGGCCTATATAGTGTTTCATGAGAAGCCGTTATTAATTACTTCACAAAGGTAGCATATTAAGTTCAATAAAGGCAATTAATTTCAAATAATTAACTTATTTAAAAGTTCCTTTTCTACAAAGATTTTCAGACCGAAACACATTTGGGGAACTGCGGTCACAACAATCCATTCCCCTCGAAGGCGTGGGGTAAACTGAAGCTTACGTCTGGCAGCTGCCGCGAGGAGTATTTCACTTCTACCCGGGACTTCACTTGTAACTGCTACACCGGTAGTAACCGCTACGATCCACGCTACACAACACACCCAGATTCTTTGATGGTGTGGTGTTGTTTTTCTTGCTATGGTCTTGGGAAATTTGTGTTTTTGCCTAAGAATGTTCGTATGAACCAAAATAATTACTTTGAGATAATTATGGATGAGTTAGATGAGTGTATGGAAAAGTGCAATGTAGATATCGTTTTGTCTTTCTTTTTGTATTATGGCAGCAACGCACAGCACAACTATTGGGCATTATAAAGAGAAAATGAAAATTGGTCTCAAGATGGCAAGGTCAGATTATGGCTTGGTGCACGGTTACTTGGGCGCGTGTGACACGGGCAGAGGTCAGGGTCTGTCTTGTTAGCTGGGCCCCCAGGCCCCAGCAGCAACACCGAACCGGGGCCTACATGAGTCATAGACACGTGACCGTGGATGCGCGGATGGGAGACCTTGTATATCTAGACCGTGCCTAAACCTTCTAAACCTTTGTTTAATACAGCCTATTCTCGTGCTATGTATGATAGAGAGAGGTTGCCTACAAAAGGTACTTCAGCCTTCCATTACCTGAATTTTATGCACTTTATATTTCTGCTCGAAATCATGCCATGTCTGTTCTTTAACTCGCCAAACACTCCTCAATATATAGAAAATTTTAAATCTTTCAATTTCCAACTCCCCTCGAAACTTCTGGCATCAGGCGAAAAACATCTCCAGTAACTTTATTTCTTCATCTTTCCCGCCTTTATTTCATCATGATGGTACCACTGCCATCTCTTCTGTCTCTAAAGCTGAACTCTTATCTGAAACGTTTGCTAACAACTCCACCTTGGATGATTCTGTGCTTGTCCTTTTCTCTCTCCTCCTCCTGACTATTTTATGCCTTCAATCAAAGTTCTTCGTACTGATGTTTTCCATGCCTCCGCTGGCCTAAACCCTCGGAAGGCTTGTGGACCTAATGGGGTCCCTCCCAATTTTCTCAAAAACTCTGCTTCCGTGCTTGCACCTTGCCAGGCCAAATTCTTTTCAACTCTGTCTATCGACTTCTGCCTTTCTTTCTTGCTGGAAGTTTGCCTATATTCAGCCTGTTCCTAAAAGGGTGACCGTTCTAATCCCTATACCTTTAATCTCTAGCTGGCTAAAGTTTTGAATTTAACCTCAATAGGAAGGTTCTCAAACATCTTTCACTTCATAATCTTCCATCTGATTGCTAGTATGGCCTCCGTCAAAGCCACTTTACTGGTGATCTGGCTTTCTTTACTGGTTCTTTGTCTTTTTAGAGATTTCGGTAAAACTTTTGTTGTTGCGTTAGACATATTAATAGCTTCTGAAAAAGTTTGGCAAAAGGCTTTGATCTCAGAACTGCACGCCTACTGTTTCGATCCCTCTTTCTACAACTCTGAAGTTTCCTTTCCGACCGTTCTATTGCAGCTGTGGTAGAGGATCTCTGTTCTTCTCCTAAATCTATTAACACTGGTGTTCCTCAGGGTTTTGTCCTGTCACCCACTCTTTTTCTAATATTCATTAATGATCTTCTTAATCAAACTTTTTGCCCTACCTACTCTTACGCTGATGATACCATCTTACACCTTTCTACGTTTTTTCAGAGACCACCAAACATTCAGAATGTCAACAGATCAAGCAGGGACACCATAGACTTCTGATCTTTCTAAGATTTCTGATTGGACCAGAGAAAACGTAGTAAAACTCAATTACTCTATCTATCAACTTGACACAACCTTCCAGACAACTATCACCTCTTTTTAAATGACACTCAGCTGTCCCCCTCTTCTACACTGAATATTTTCGATCTGCCCTATACTCATAATCTAAGCTGGAAATTTCATATCTCATCTCTAGCTAAAACAGCTTCTATGGGTTTGGGGGTTCTGATGCGTCTTTGCCAGATTTTTCTCTTTGACCTGCAAGGGGACTGGCATTTAAATGGGCCTTTGTTTTTATTTTTTGTTGCCTTTGGCCAGTTTCCCCTCTTACATGAAAAAAAAGTAACGTAGGCTTCATGAAAGCATCACGTTGATGCCACTTTGTTAGTGTGGAGCCACGGTTACTGGCGATTAACGTAAGGAGCCACGAGATTTTTTAGCATACATGAAAATACCGTTAATCCTCACACATGTCCATGCATGGTATCACCCCGATGCTCCCCGGTATGCCAACATGTTATCAAGCACTACGTTACATTAACGTTACACTTACGTAGTCGGCTGCCAACTAGTGATTTCACTTCATACGTAGCCATGCATAGTTTGATATGTGAATGTGACCGAAGCACAATGTACCCCGACCACAACAAGATCGTAGTAATAACAAAGAAATGATAGTAATCACTATTATAAGAAATAGTAATGATAATAATAATAATAATAATAATAATAATAATAACAATAATAATAATAATAATAACTAGTGATAACAATAACACTAGTTTCAATAAATCAAGATGTATATATATATATATATATATATATATATATATATATATATATATATATATATATATATATATATATATATATATACAATATTCATGTACAATTCGTACCTCTAGATATATGAAATACCTCTAATAATAGCACTATATCATAGACCACTGTAACCTGGACAACACAACAGATTGTGACTTTTTCCATAGGGCCCCAGAATCGATGACCTCCTTTCCAGATATACATGTTACTTACCATTGCTGATCCGCCTTTTCAAACATTGCCAGTAAATATTTTCTGACAGTAAAAGCAATTACAGCAATTACAGTCATTAATAGTAATAATAGTTTGAAAGACCAAACTATAGAAAAACCAAAGACTAGCCAGTTTATATTTTGATTGTATGGTCCATACACACACATATACAGAAAAATGCATACTATTGGTTTGGAATACTAACACAAAGCAAATATATTTATTATTCAAATATCAGAACTTCAGGGTTGTGGTCTGTGAAACACGTGGAAAAGAAAAAAAAGTAGACTTAGTCTTGCAGATTGTGAAGCCATAGATATTGGTCCTTGGACCCCACAAGGGACTATGGATATTAATCAAATTTTATCTTACCTTACCTCACCAAACTTAACCTAACGTAGCCCCTGGACTCTCGAGGTGGCCAGGGATACTAATGAAACCTTACCTAACCTAGCCCGTGGAAGGCCCCAAGGGCCAGTGTCCGGGATACTTATCAAACCTTACCTTTACTTACCCTAACATAACATAACCTAGCCCCTGAACCCCCACAGGGAAACAGGGATACTAATCAAACCTTACCTAACTCACCAGTTCTACTAGTTTATTTTCATTCCTAATAGTTCTCTGCATTCATATATCACCATGAGCTAAGTATTGTTTGTTCATTGACTATAATATGGGTGTATAAATGATTTTCCTGGAGACTCTTGAGGGGTCTGAGGGAGGCGTGTAGTTACATTGCATACTTAATCAATAAATTGTGTATAGACTCCTTTGCGAATAAAATAATATTAAAGAAAAGTATTTACAATTGTCCAAAGACCTAACCTAACCTAATCTAACCTAAATTACTAAAAAAAAAAAAAACAGATGATACTCTTATTTACAGTAATAATATTCAAATCGGTGTCCATGCCTTAATAAGCTGATCATGTCAAGACGATCCAAATATTCGTCATTTTCCATTATTTCTAGGCACTTTTTTTTATCAATATATACATGCATAATAAGTTTATAATAGACCTACACTAACTTAAAGAAGTAACTTGGTTTCCTGAGGGTGAGAATGGCAAGTGACGACGTGAGAGCTCATCGAAAGTCCATTGTTGATGTAAACAAGAGCTGATGTGTAGTCCATGTTTAGAGCGGCCTATGACTATATTCATGTCAACAGTACTGAAATATCCTACTAGCACGGGAATGTACGAAAATAGAAATCATTCCTGGGGAGATCAGCATATTACTTCCTCAGGTCCCTACAGCTGACTGAGGCAAAAACGCTAGAGGCACCTCGGCCTTGGGGGACCCTGAAGAGGGATTGGAGAAATAGGACAAGATACAGATATGAGATTGTGATCGGAGGAGCCCAAGGGAGAAGATAGGGTAACAGCATAATCAGGATTTGAGGTAAGGAAAAAATCAAGAATGTTGGGTGTATCTCCAAGACGATCAGGAATACGAGTAGGGTGTTGTACCAGTCGCTCTAGGTCATGGAGGATAGCAAAGTTGAAGGCTAGTTCACCAGGATGGTCTTTGTCACTTAATAATTCACACTGTACAAATACTTAGTTTTCCAAACGAAACTTTACGTATGATTACATAAATAACTTTATAACAGAGGTGAGTAAATATAACTTGGAAACCATGGTAAAGAATAGAGGAGTTGACAGTGATTTTAACGACTACATGAGCCTTTTACGACTTTCTTATGATAAATATTTATAATAAATATTTTATGATAAATAATGAACCTTAAAAAGAAATTTGTAAAGAAAACCGTACATAACACCAGGTATGAAAAAGTCTATTAAAGAACGTAATCGATTCAAAATAACACCACGTATTAAATGTCTATCATAGTTTACAAAGATTATATGCCAAGTGGCCGATAACTTATGGAATTCAATTGAAAAGATTCAGTAACTCCCTTGATATTTATGGTATTAAGAGCACAGTAAAGTTACCACAAATTAGATAAGATAAAATACAAGAAATAGTAAAAAGACATGAGAAATGATCAATAACGTTACGG
>NC_059295.1:5890548-5901818 GCF_017591435.1 Portunus trituberculatus
AGACGTGAAAAGTGCAGGATGGTATTATCAGCGTAGGAGTAGATAGGCCACAAGGTTTTGCTTAGATTATTGGTGAATAATATGAAGAGAGTGGGTAACAAGACAAAACCTTGAGGAACACGTGCTACCTCCTGTTTTCAATATGTCTAAGGCTACAGCAAAAGTTTCAACAAAATCTCTTAAAGAGGATAGATAACCAAGACTCAGTAAAGAAAGCCAAAACGAAGATCACAAGTAGAGCGGCATTGATAAAAACCATGATTGTGAATTGATAGATGTTTATAAATCTTGTTGATGATAAATAATAAAAACAGAACTTAGGATAGACAGGGAATGAAACTAATAGAATGGTAATCCTTTTTAGGAATAAGTTGAATATAGGCAAATTTTCCATCGAGAAGGAAAGTAGTTTTTTTTTTTTTTTTATGTAGAAGAGAGGGCTAGCCAAGGGCAAAAAAACATAAAAAAAAGGCCGACTTGGGTGCTGGTTCTTTAGAAAAAAGAAAAGCGTTAGCCAAAATTATGGAGTAAATGTTTTGATACCTCCCTCTTAAAAGAAGACAAGTCGTAGGAAGGCAGAAATACGGAAGCATTTTCAGAGTTTACAAGTGAAAGGTATGAGTGATTGAGAGTACTGGTTAACTCTTGCATTAGAGAGTTGGACAGAATAGGGATGAGAGGAACAAGAAAGCCTTGTGCAGCGAGGCCGCAGGAGGAAGGGAGGAATGCAGTTAGCAAGAGCAGTAGAACAGTTACCATGAAAATAGTGATAAAAGATAGAAAGACATGCAACATTTCGGCGGTGAGAAAGAGGCTGAAGACAGTCAGTCAGAGGAGGGGAGTTGATGAGACGAAAAGCTTTTGATTCCACCCTATCTAATAAAACTGTGTGAGTGGAACACCCCCCAAAAAAAAGAAACATGCGAAGAGTACTCCACACAGGGGCGGATAAGGGCCTTCTACAGAGTAAGCAAGTTGTAGGGGCGAGAAAAAACTGGCGGAGACGCCTGAGAACGACTAACTTCATAGAAGCTGTTTTAGCAAGAGATGAGATGTGAAGTTTCCAGTTAAGATTATGAGTAAATGACAGACCGAGGATATTCATTGTGGAAGAGGAGACAGTTGAGTGTCATTGAAGAAGAGGGATAGTTGTCTGGAAGGTTGTGTCGAGTTGATAGATGGAGGAATTGAGTTTTGAGGCATTGAAAACTACTAGATTTTCTCTGCCCCAATCGGAAATCTTAGAAAGATCGGAAGTCAGGCGTTCTGTGGCGTCCCTGCGTGATCTGTTGATTTCCTGAAGGGTTGGTCGTCTCTGAAAGGAACGTGGAAAGATGTAGGGTGGTATCATCAGCGTAGGAGTGGATAGGACAAGAAGTTTGGTTAAGATGGTCATTAATGAATAATAGAAAGAGAGTGGGTGACAGGACAGAACCCTGAGGAACACCACTATTAATAGATTTAGGTAAAGAACAGTGGCCGTCTACCACAACAGCAATAGAATGGTCGGAAAGAAAACTTTGAGATAAAGTTGCGCAGAGAGAAGGATAGAAACCGTAGGAGGGCAGTTTTGAAATCAAAGCTTTATGCCAGATTCTACCAAAAGTTTTTGATATGTCTAACGCGACAGCAAAAGTTTCACCGAAATCTCTAAAAGAGGAAGGGAAGCCAGAAGATTACCAATAAAGCGACCTTGACGAAAGCCATACTGGCGATCAGATAGAAGATTACGAAGTGACAGATGTTTAAGAATCTTCCTATCCAGGATAGATTAAAAAACTTTAGACAAGCAAGAGATTAAAGGTTTATGACGGTAGTTTGAGGGATTAAGACGGTCACCCTTTTTAGGAACAGGCTGAATGTAGGCAAACTTCCAGCAAGAAGGAAAGATAGAAGTCGATAGACAAAGTTGAAAGAGTTTGGCCAGGCAAGGTACAAGCACGGAAGCACAGTTTTTTAGAAGAATAGGACGGACCCCATCAGGTCCATAAACCTTCCGACGGTTTAGGCCAGCGAGGGCATGGAAAACATCATTACGAAGAATTTTGATTGTAGATATGAAATAGTCAGAGGGAGGAGGAGAGGGAGGGAGAATCCCAGAATCATCTAAGGTGGAGTTTTTAGCAAAGGTTTGAGAGAAGTGTTCAGCTTTAGAGACAGAAGAGATGGCAGTGGTGCCATCAGGATGAAATAAAGGAGGGAAAGATAATGAAATGAAGTTATTTGAGATGTTTTTGGCTAGATGCCAGAAGTCTCGAGGAAAGTTTGAGTTTGAAAGATTTTGACATTTTCTATTTATGAAGGAGTGTTTAGCAAGTTGAAGAACAGACTTGGCATGAATCCGGGCAGAAATATAAAGTGCATGAGATTCAGAAGATGGAAGGCTCAAGTACCTTTCGTGGGCAACCTCTCTATCATGTATAGCACGAAAACAGGCTGTGTTAAACTATGGTTTAGAAGGTTTAGTTTGAGAAAAAGAATGAGGAATGTATGTTTCCATGCTAGACACTATTATCTCTGTTATGCGTTCAGCACACAGAGATGGGTCCCTGACACGGAAACAGTAATCATTCTAGGGAATATCAGCATAATACCTCCTCAGATCCCCCCAAATGGCAGAGGCAAAAAGCCAGAGGCACCTCCGCTCTGGTGGATCCTGATGAAGGACTGGATAAATAGGACAAGATACAGAAATCAGATTGTGATTAGAGGAACTCAACAGAGATGATAGGGTGACAGCATAAGCAGAAGGATTAGAGGTGATGAAGAGATCGAGAATGTTGGTTGTATCTCCAAGACGATCAGGAATACGAGTAAGGTGTTGGTAAACAGAATTGAAAGAGTTTGGCTAGGCAAGGTGCAAACACAAAGGCACAGTTTCAGAGAACATTATTAGGGACCATCATATTTATAAGCCTTTAGAGAGTTTAGGCCAGCAAAGGCATGGATAACAACATCGTAAAAGATTTTGATAAATATCGTGAAGTAGTCAGAGAATGGAGGAGAGGGAAGAACAATGCCTGAATCATCCATGGTATAGAGAGATCGAGAGAAAGCGTGAGGAATAAACGAGTACACCTCCATGTCAGACATTATCATCTTATATGTGCTCAGTACACAGAGATAGGTTCCTAACATGGAAACAGTAGTAATTCCTAGAAAAAATCAGCATAATACCACCGCAAGGAAAACGCCAGACATACTTCCACTTCGGGGATTCTGAGGAGGAATTGGAACGATAGGATGAGATACAGATGTGAGATTATCATCGGAAGAGCCCAATATAGAAAATAGGGTAACAAGATAGGCAGAGGTATTAAAGGTTCAGAAAAGTAAAGAATGTCGGGCGTATCTCCAAGACAATTAGGAATATGAGTAGGATGTCGCATCATATTATTGAGGATAGTAATTCATCATGATGGTCAGTGAAGGGAGAGGAAAGCTAAAGGTGGTGGTAAACATTGTAGTCTTCTAGAATGGAGATCTCTGCTATAGAAAAGATAGTCTGAATATGCTCCACTTTGGAGGTAAATTAATCAAAGAATTTCTTATAGTGAGGAGATTTTGATGAGAGGTTTACAACACAAATAAATTTAGTTTAAGAGTGACTGTAGTTATAACCAAATGATGGACAACTCTGAATATTCAAGAGTGGGGGCGCAAATAGACGCAACATCCATTTTTGGAATGAAAATGAGGATAGAAAAGTAGAAAGGAACAGAAAAGAGGTTAGTGTTTGGGAAAAATGATGAGGTTAAGTAGAGAAGAGGTGATCTTTTAGATTGAAAATTAGATCTAGAACCGTGAATGTTACAGAAGTTAATAAAGAAAAGTTTAGTAGGTTATCAAGATGCGTCCATACAAGAGTCGTGAAGCTGTAGCGACAGCGTACTAAGAGCAAGTAGGATTTTGTAACGAAGGTTTGCGGAAAGGGGAAGACAAGTTCTATCCTGTGTCTTTCCCTTTACCTTTAAAAAAAAAAATGTTTATTTTCAAAATTTGTCACTGCAAATAGTTTTGGTTCACTTATTACAACCCAAGATAATTGTATGGGAAGTTTGATATAATAGTTGTGGCAAAGATATTTGTCTTCTTTACAACAGCAGCACAGGTGAAGGTGCACAGAAAAACCATCCAGGTGAGAACCTTCATCGCTGACCACTTCCCTTTTCTTGTCATAGGCACTGTATACTAAATTTACCATCCATATAATTGTTTTCCTTAATCAACACGATATATAAACATGTGAAGGACGAGATGGGTCAAGAATAAGGAATGAAAGATAGTGGGTGATCAGATACGCATTCTTATAGGTGGAAGCTAGGCTGAATTGTGTGTACGCATTCTGGTAGATGGAGATTAGGCTGTGGGGCATGGGTCCTATACTGTACAAGATTTACTTGTATTCTTGTCTGTTGCTTGTTGAGTTATCCATGGTGTACCGCACCAAGGTTATTTGATCTAAATATAAACTACAGAGGTACAGAGTAACGTCATTCATCTCAGTTGTGCCCAAAGCTACCTCTCCTGTAATTTTGGACACAGATGGGGCGCTTGACGTTCCTCTGTACCTCTACAGTTTTCCATTTTTTCATAGATTACCAACCCTTCAGGAAGTAAACAAATTATGCAGGGAAGCTACAGAACACTTAACTTATGATCTCTCTAAAAGTTCTGATTGAAGCAGAGCAGATCTGGTATTGTTTAATGTCTCAAAACTCACTTCTCTCATCTATTGATTTGACACAACCTGTCAGGCAACTATCCACTCAACTATCCACTTTTCAGTGACACTCAACTGGCCTTTTTTTTTTTTTTACACCGAATATCTTCGGTCTGCCCTTTACTTATTATCTACACTAGAAACTTCACATCTGATCTCTAACTAAAATATCTTCTATGAAGTCTTTTGAGTTGTTTCCTGCCGTTTACTTATTTCATTTATTTATCATTTTTTTTATTTTTTTTTTATTTTCAGTCCCCAAATTGCTAACTCTGTGTAGGGGCCTTATTCGTTCATATATGGAGTATGCTTCATATATATGAGGGATTCCATTCGTATAACTCTTCTAAGCAGGATGGAATCTAAAGCTTTCGTCTTATCAATTCTTCTCCTCCAACTGACTGTTTTCAGTGTCTTTCTCATTGCCGCAATGTTGCATCCTTTGCTATTTTTTACCACTATTTTCATGCCAACTGTTCTGATCTTGCTAACAACATCCCCTCCTTTCCCGGTATCGCTGCGCAAGACTTTCTTCTTTCTCTCACTTTATTTTGTCCACTGAACCAATATTCATCCCTTTCTTTGGCAAATTCTGGAACTTCTTGCCTGGCTCTGTATTGTCACCTTTCTATGACTTGAACTCTTTAAAAGGGTTTTCGATTAGCGCTTATGACTATATATGGGTAAAGGCACTTCAGTGGGCTTTTTTTTTTTTTTTATAGGTAATTTTGTTGCCCCGAGCAGGTGCTCCATTGTACTACATAAAAAATGATAAGTAAATAAAATAAACAATTTGATACGGCATTTTGGCATAGTTTATTTGACACTGTCACAGGAAGGACGGAAAATTATTACGAGATGTAATTGTGACTTGTATCACTTTATCATCTCTCCATCCATTCCCGTCTTATTCGCCTTGTCTCCTATCATTCCTGTTACCCCGTATCCCCCTTTCCATGTCAAAAATACGTGAAATAAAACCTTCCCTGGCCGAATGTTTATTCGGCTGTTGCCTATCTTCGTCTTCATGGACAAGAGCGAAATCCTTAACGAAACACATTTAGCTATTCACTGTATAGTGCTATGTACGCTAGGAAACGGTGTCAAGCAAGCTGTGCCAAAATGTCATAGTAATCCAGCTGTTCGTTTAGAAGATATATCGGAAAAACAATTACTCTTAGGATCTGAAATGGACATGAAAATTATTGATATCCTGTATTTTGTCTTTACTAATTCATGAAGCAGCGGAGGCTTTATTGGAAGCAAACCCTTTGTAGTGAGATGGGTGCAATCTCCTCACAATTCATAAGTGTTACGCTTCACTGTCGACACTCCTTGATATTGCCAGCTGGTGTATGTTTTCTCTTCTTTTAGCTGCCTTTTCAGGATCACGAAGCAGAAGGGGACTAGACCACTGCAGCGATATTAGAAATGGTATTGATAATATTATTGATCACTATGAGTATTGGCTATGATAAGGACAATATAATGATGACAGATAATAATAATGATAATAATAATAATAATAATAATAATAATAATAATGACTGATAATAATAATAATAATAGTAATAATAATAATGGAAAGGAGAAGTTAAAGGAAATACAGGTGTAAGTTGTTGAATTTATTCCCGACTAGTTTCGAGAGATACTTCCCCAGGAAAACTGACCCTCATGACCGTGGTATATCTTGTCAATGAGGACGCACTGCTCACTCATTGAATGGTACTCGTACTGCCTCTGGTCTGGGGGACGCATAGTCCTGTGCTGCTGAAGTCGCCCACATGATATTCTCTATCCTCTTATTGATGTGTTTTCTTTTTGGCGATATACCTGGTCCCTAGTACCTTCCTCTTTTTTGTATAAAGATCACATTGCAGGACATTGCAGTTCGGTAGGTTTCCTGCCCTGTGTTTACGTGGTCTACCAGTGCGCCAAATGTTCGGTGGTGTCTCACGTCGGCGCGGTATTTCTTTATTCTGGTGTTGAGCCCTCTGCATGTTTCACCGAAATAGCTGGCGTATCACTCACCACAGGATATTTAGCACACCGCGCTATCGGGGCTGTTTTTCTTTCGTTTGGATTGAAGTATTTCTTCTATTTATTGTCCTCCTGTGCTAACTATGATCCAATATAGTGGAGAACCTCTACCAACGCCTATGTTAGAGGTGTGAACACGGGGGCTATCAGATATTTTTAATTCTGTTTTTCACTGGTATTTCTTTCATATGTTTTCTCGTCCTTTCTTTTAATTCAACAAGAAGGGTAACCTTGTTTATTGAATGTATCAGTGATGAGAGAGAGAGAGAGAGAGAGAGAGAGAGAGAGAGAGAGAGAGAGAGAGAGAGAGACTCGGAAACTCACCACTATAACCCGTATTTTCGTTTAATTGTCATGGGCACTGAGGTAATGCACATAGTTGTCTTATTTGTTGGTTTTCTGTACACCATAAAGGAAGCAGTACTTCTGATTTAACAATCAAGACATTTAGGAACGGTTTCTTGCTGTCTCTCTTCTTTCACCCTGAACTGGAAGAAGAGAGGGATAGAAATACACTATCTGCAATAGATAAGAGAAAGGATTGATTATACGTACTTTTCGTCACTTCAAGCCTATACATTAGAATACCGAAATTTGTCTCCCATTCATTAGTGTCTATGGAAAGACGGTAAAATAGTAGTTCAACATAATTCTATGTACTAGATAAGAAGATTGAGTTATCTGAATCACCTGATAAAAGAGATAAAGTGATAAAGTGATAGGAATTGCCTCACTTGTGTCGGGATTCAGAGTAGTGCTGGCTGTCTGTGGGACGAGGCAACACACTCGGACTATTGCCAGGATCAAACCACTTCAAGGAAGAATCAAGAAAAAGAAAACACTTCTGTGACTAACGTGTGTGTGTGTGTGTGTGTGTGTGTGTGTGTGTGTGTGTGTGTGTGTGTGTGTCTGTGTGTCTGTGTGTGTGTGTGTCTGTCTGTGTCTGTGTGTGTGTGTGTGTGTGTGTGTGTGTCTGTGTGTGTGTGTGTGTGTGTGTGTGTGTGTGTGTGTGTGTGTGTGTGTGTGTGTGTGTGTGTGTGTGTGTGTGTGTGTGTGTGTGTGTGTGTATGTGACCAGAAAGTGGACACTGTATAGCGGAGCAAGAAGTGGGACAAAGATTCAGTGAGTTAGCATGCATTTCCTGTGTGTTACGGATATAATCAGAAAAAAATAGTTCCTCGCGTTTGTCAATCCACATTTCTAGCCCTCTCTTAATGGCAACAGAGTGAACAGGCAGTGTGGGGAAGTAAGGAGAACCACTCCTGGAACTTATAGTGAGTGAGTGAATTGAGTTAAAATTAGGTGCGTGAGACAGAACAGAAGCAACGAAGAGAGGGAATTAAGAGGAAAGGAAGGGAACTATGTCCAATCAGTGTAGTAGGTGTCAGCGTACAAGAGCCTCAGGTGATTTGGTGATCACTTAACTAGAGTGAACGATCCTGTGTACAGTTGTGGACGATAAGGAATCCAATAATGCAATCATATCTCTCCCTGACGTCACCTTACCTTTTATGGCTGAGTATTCCACCGGATAGTTCTGAACCTTGTTTTTTTCTTTAATGTATTCATGTGTTTGTGATTCACCTATATATAGAACACGATGGCTCAAATTTTTGTCTTACATTTATTTCATTTACAAGACATCCGACATGAAATAAACGTTGAGCTGCAGTAGTATTCAGGCATCTGGCAGGAAAAAAAATAAAATAGACATTTTTCATGTAGAATTCATGAAGGGAAGGCAGTGTATATATTCGCTGCCTGCACAGGAAAGTATAACCTCTAAATAAGAAACATATCGTATGACATAGATTCATGTGGTCAAACAAGGAAAATGACTATGTTATCTTTAGCATGGTATACTGTGATAGTGGCACCGCCTGTATTGATAACACTGAAGGCTGCAATAACTTTTTACTCTGATGATAATGATAGGTATGGAATAACTTTGGCCTCGTAAGCTTATATAATAATAACACTTGCGTCAAAGTTTAACAAAGTTGGTTGATTATTCACTTAGCACTACGTAGATTAATGCTAAAACCATAAGGGCAAAGCAATTAGGTACGCGACAAAAATGAACTAAGCCAGAGATAAATGCAACACACACACACACACACACACACACACACACACACACACACACACCCGGTAGCTCAGTGGTTAGAGCGCTGGCTTCACAAGCCAGAGGACCGGGGTTCGATTCCCCGGCCGGGTGGAGATATTTGGGTGTGTCTCCTTTCACGTGTAGCCCCTGTTCACCTAGCAGTGAGTAGGTACGGGATGTAAATCGAGAAGTTGTGACCTTGTTGTCCCGGTGTGTGGTGTGTGCCTGGTCTCAGGCCTATCCGAAGATCGGAAATAATGAGCTCTGAGCTCGTTCCATAGGGTAACGTCTGGCTGTCTCGTCAGAGACTGCAGCAGATCAAACAGTGAATCACACACACACAAACAGTGAATCACACACACACACACACACACACACACACACACACACAGTAAAAAGACCGTAATACCCTAGATATTTTGAGCCATGCATGCAAAAACTAAAATAACAGAAGTGCAACAGTAAATCACAACACCAGAATCTTGACAAACACTTATGATTTATTCTCTCTCTCTCTCTCTCTCTCTCTCTCTCTCTCTCTCTCTCTCTCTCTCTCTCTCTCTCTCTCTCTCTCTCTCTCTCTCTCTCTCTCTCTCTCTCTCTCTCTCTCTCTCTCTCTCTCTCTCTCTCTCTGTATATTTATCAGATATAAAGTCTTTGTATTCGTCTCAGAATTCTTGCAATTTATTTCAACATATTCCAAGTGGGGTGTGGATTTGTGAATTTTGTATGTATATATGTAGATATGTTAATTTATAAATGTATATTATCATATGTACGAAGGAGAGAAGAGGGGCGAAAGAACATTAACTGATGGATTGGCTGATTGATTAGTTAATTAAATGATTATTTTAAGGTTCTGAAACGTGTGTGTGTGTGTGGTGTGTGTGTGTGTGTGTGTGTGTGTGTGTGTGTGTGTGTGTGTGTGTGTGTGCGTGTGCGTGTGTGAATATTTTATCCATTCGCCTTATCCATCTCTTCCCCGCAGAGTTTGTTTGGCCATCATATATATATATATATATATATATATATATATATATATATATATATATATATATATATATATATATATATATATATATATGATGGCCAAACAAAGACTGCGGGGAAGAGATGGATAAGGCGAATGGATAAACGGACGGGGATACGTAAGGGAATGTACTAGTATAGCAAAATAGCAAAAGAATGTGATGATAATGAGGGCGTCGTGCAAAGGAGAACGAAGCAATACAAGTTGTAGGTATAATCATGGATTCCGGATGTTTGATGTGTGTCGGCCGAAATATTTGGTGGGCAGTCTCAAAAAAAAAAAAAAAAAGCTGTCCTGACTTAGAATTTTTTTTTTTTTTACTTAGCCTCATGTAAACCCCCACTATTAATACACTTGGACCCATTAGGTTACAGAGTTTATGTATGATATGAACCATACTTTTATTTTCGCGCCTTTTGATACCCGGGAATGTAAACACAGGCACATTATTCCTGTGTTGTTACTATGCTTGGATTTGTCTGTGTTGTGTTGTGATTTTATGTGTTTCCTTCACCTGAATAATGAGGTGTCCCGCATCCCTGCCTAAAACACCTGTACGTTTTGAGGTGAATAACGTGTTGAAAACCAGACAAACTTATTAAGAAGGAAGCAAGGCGAGAATTTTTTTTTTTTTCTGCATGTGATTGATTATATGATAAACGTAACTTTACTTCATTTATTGTATTTACATTTTTTATGTTGCCACTGGAATGACAGAGGAGTACAAGATAAATGAGGCAAGTATTATTATTATTAGGTAATTAAGTTAGTTTTATTCGTTCGCGTTTGCCCTAATTTATTTACAGTTACACCTTATATATTAATTTTTTTTTATTGTTACTGATCCAATTAAACATCCATCCTTATAACTGACCTTACACAAGTTTTCATAGCCTCATTTAGCCTACCACAGCGTACTGTAGGCGGTGGCATAGTGGACGAGGTGGTGAGCTTGGGATCAGGAAGACGTCCACGCGTAGGTTGGAATCCCACCATGAATCGTTTTCATACTTTGCCATTTGTAGAGTGGTTTAAAGTTACCTACGTTCCACCATGATACTCAGGTGCGCTAGGTGGTTACACCAAAGATGCGCTTGGGTGGTGATATGGGCCCTAATATTGGTACTACTATAAATAAAATTTCCTGCGCCACTAATGGGTGGAAGCTTAACAGGGCTTCCAATACCCTTCAAGTTACCTAAAGGTGCTATAGGCCAGGAAAAAAAAAATATCAATGATGTTCCTCTATACATTGATGGATATCATTTCGCGGCCAGAAGTTTCTCCGATCGCTATTAAACTTCTTGGATTCCGAATCAGAGCGTCTTAGTGCGGTTCCCGTCAGAAGCAGCGTGGGGGCACTTTACGTT
>NC_059295.1:5902318-5918170 GCF_017591435.1 Portunus trituberculatus
GGTTTGCTGAGATACCTCAGGACTGGAAGTTAGCTAATGTTACTCAATATTTAAAAAGGTAGGAAGGATGATGCGAATAATTATAGACCGATCAGTTTAACTAGTATAGTATGTAAGATACTAGAGAAAATCATTAAGGGTAGTATTTGGGAGCATTTAAATGAGAATAGATTAATTAGAGATACCCAACATGGCTTTAGATCAGGGAGGTCCTGTCTTACAAATTTGCTCGATATCTTAGAATATATTACCAAGGAGTTAGATGATGGAAATAGCATAGATGTTATATATCTAGATTTTAGCAAGGCATTTGATAAGGTACCGCATAGGAGGCTAGTGTACAAAAGTCAGCAGCGAATGACGAAGCGAAAGATAATGAATGCTAAAGTTACAAGTGAGAGAAGTGTGATTCAGGCCCTTAGAGAGAAAGGTATGGAAGGTGGGCGAGAATGGTACAGATTCCTGAGGGGTGAGGGCATGCCTGACAGTGAGAATGTGGAGAGCCTGACGGTGAATGGGGCAGTGGTGACTGATAAGGAAGAAATGAGAAGGGCAATAAAAGAGTTCTGGGAAGAGATTGGAGGTGTAGGTGAGGTCTTTGATGTGGATGAAGGACATGTGTCACTGAAGAGAAAGGATGCAGATGAGTTGAATGAAAGGATCAGCAGGGAGGAGGTGGAGAAATGTGTGAAGAAGCAGAAGAATGGGAAGGCAGCAGGGCCGGATGAGATACCGTATGAAATGTACAAAAATGGAGAAGTAGTGATTGATAGGATGACTGAGTTGTTCAACCAGGTGTGGGAGGAGGAGAGTGCCGAGAATGTGGAATGAATGCAGGGTGACCTTGTTGCATAAGGGAGGATATAAGAGTAAGAATGAGTTGAGGAACTACAGGCCGATTGCGTTAGTTAACACAGTAGGCAAAGTGTTCAGTGCGGTGTTGAATGAGAGATTGTGCAAATGGATTGAGAGAGTTGGAGTGTTAGGCGAAGAGCAAAATGGATTCCGAGTGGACAGGAGAGCAGAAGACAATCTGTTTGTGGTGAATGAATTGATTGAGAGAAAGAAAAGGGATGGTAGCAAACTATACTTAGGTTTCCTAGACATAGAGAAAGCATATGATAGGGTAAACAGAGAAATGCTAGGTAGGGTGTTAGAAAAGATTGGGTTAAGTGCAAAGATAGTTAACATAGTGAGAAGTATGTATGTGGATACAAGAGCTAAGTATAAACTAGGGATATAGAGACAGACTGGGTGAAGAGTGAAAGAGGAGTTAGGCAGGGTTGCATATTATCACCAACCCTCTTTAGCTTATATACAGAAGAATTGGCTGCTAGAATGAGGAGAATGAATGCAGGTGTAAATGTGGGAAATGATAAGATAGGTGTGCTCTTGTATGCAGATGATGTTGTAGTCATGAGTGAGTCGGCAGAAGAGCTACAGAGTATGCTTGATGTAGTAGATGGGTATGGAAGAGATTTTGGAGTGAGATTTAGTAGTGAAAAGAGTAAGGTAATGGTTGTGAATAGGTCAGAGGATGAGAGGAACCATGTGTGGAGATTAGGAGTGAATGAGGTGCAGCAGACAGATGAATATAAGTATCTGGGGATGTGGATGAGTCCGGATGGCTGTGTAAAGATTAAGAATGAGAAGATAAGTATGGCAAATCAGTGGGTAGGTCGTCTAGGAAGTGCAGCAAGGATGAGGGCGAGTAAATATGACGTGCTGCGAGAAGTTTGGAAGAGCGTGGCTGTTCCGAGCATCATGTATGGTATGGATGTGATTGCTTGGAATGAGAGTGAACTAGATAAGTTAGAAATAGGGCAGAATAGAGTTGCAAGAATGGCACTTAATGCACCTAGATATGCAGCAGTAGAGGCCCTTAGGGGTGATATGGGTTGGAGCACTTTTAGAGAGATATGTGAAAGCGACCCTAAGGTATAAGGCTAGGTTAGAACGAATGAATGATGCAAGGATAGTGAGAAAAGTGTTTCTGTGGAATGTCAGGAGTAGCAAGTGGGGGAAGAGGTGTGTCAGGCTGGTAGCAAAGAGTGGGTTAGTAAGTAGTTGGGTTTTCAACAGGTAGAAGGAAGACATTTAGAGAGAGACTGGAGTATGATTGTTAGAAATGGAGAAGGTAGAGAATGGGATGTAAGGAAGTGGAAGAGTGAGATAGACAGAGTAGTGAAAGGTGTGGGACTGGATGACTGGAGAAATAGGATGGAGCAAAAGAGTACCTTGGTATGGTATAGAGAGAAAGAGGCCCCAATGTATGAAAAGTGGTATGAGGGAAGCCTGGGTGGTGATCTTCTCTTCCGAGCTAGGGCACAGTGCATGGATGTGAATGCAAGGAATTATAGATGGTCTGAGTCCCGCAGCAAAGTGTGCCAGATGTGTGACTTGGGAGAGGATGAGACAGTGGAACATGTGGTGCTGGAGTGTGTGAAGTATGCCAGAGACAGGTATGAGATGATGCAAGTGGTGCTGAGGAGCTGGGGCATGACAGAGTGGAGATGACAGGAAGGGAATGGATGGTGTTGCTGCTGGGACTGTGTGGGGACGACGAATGAAAGGATGATTGAGGCTGTGAAAGAGTTCCTGGAGAGAATGTGGCGTGCCAGATGCAGGAACTAGTGGTGTGAAAGATGGTGATTGCCCTCTTTGTTGTCTGGTGTTCTTTATGTTCCCTACAGGAGCTGCCGATACAAAGGCCTGACCCAGAAGAAATTCTGCGTCACCTGTACCATCAAGATCAAGATCAAGTGTAGTGAGATGAGAGAGAGAAATGCTTGGGAATGGATGGAGTACCTGCTGGGGCTGTGTGTTGAGAGACAGGTAAATGGTCGGGTGATTGAGGTGTGAAAGATTTCTTAGAGTGCCTAGGAACGTATGAGAATGATTGAAAGGCAGGGACCCCTCAGGGATGGGGATGGGGAACAGGTGTGAATGTGATGAATGATGAGGGAGGGAGGGAAAGCATTAATGCTTCAGACTTCCTGCCCCACTTCCATTTCCAGGTGTGTATGGGAGAACGCCGATCCAAAGGCTACACCGACAGCAAGTGCTGGGTGACTCCCAACTCAAGCTCAAGACGCCCGCGTGTTGTTCATGATGGAAGACGGACTTGCTTTCGTGGCTGCTTTACTGCTCTTGAAAAAGAAGCAGAGAAGTGATAAGAAGAGAAAGCTATGGAGTCGTCGGTGTCTCTTGAGGAGGAGAGAGGAGAGTGTTACCTTTCGATTGATGAAAGAACTCACAGAAGAAGACCCAGCTACCCTGAGGAACTGGATACGTCTTGATAGTATATAGTATATAGGGTATAGTGATGCAGTGTATCCCTTACAAAGATATAAGGCAGAGAAACTCACTCATGACTACAACATCATCTGCATACAAGAGCACACCTATCATATCATTTCCCACATTTACACCTGCATTCATTCTCCTCATTCTAGCAGCCAATTCTTCTGTATATAAGCTAAAGAGGGTTGGTGATAATATGCAACCCTGCCTAACTCCTCTTTCACTCTTCACCCAGTCTGTCTCTATATCCCCTAGTTTATACTTAGCTCTTGTATCCACATACATACTTCTCACTATGTTAACTATCTTTGCACTTAACCCAATTTTTCTAACACCCTACCTAGCATTTCTCTGTTTACCCTATCATATGCTTTCTCTATGTCTAGGAAACCTAAGTATAGTTTGCTACCATCCCTTTTCTTTCTCTCAATCAATTCATTCACCACAAACAGATTGTCTTCTGCTCTCCTGTCCACTCGGAATCCATTTTGCTCTTCGCCTAACACTCCAACTCTCTCAATCCATTTGCACAATCTCTCATTCAACACCGCACTGAACACTTTGCCTACTGTGTTAACTAACGCAATCGGCCTGTAGTTCCTCAACTCATTCTTACTCTTATATCCTCCCTTATGCAACAAGGTCACCCTGCATTCATTCCACATTCTCGGCACTCTCTCCTCCTCCCACACCTGGTTGAACAACTCAGTCATCCTATCAATCACTACTTCTCCTCCATTTTGTACATTTCATACGGTATCTCATCCGGCCCTGCTGCCTTCCCATTCTTCTGCTTCTTCACACATTTCTCCACCTCCTCCCTGCTGATCCTTTCATTCAACTCATCTGCATCCTTTCTCTCCAGTGACACATGTCCTTCATCCACATCAAAGACCTCACTTACACCTCCAATCTCTTCCCAAAACTCTTTTATTGCCCTTCTCATTTCTTCCTTATCAGTCACCACTGCCCCATTCACCTTCAGGCTCTCCACATTCTCACTGTTAGGCATCCCTCACCCCTCAGGAATCTATACCATTCTCGCCCACCTTCCATACCTTTCTCTCTAAGGGACTGAATCACACTTCTCTCACTTGTAACTTTAGCATTCATTATCTTTCGCTTCGTCATTCGCTGCTGACTCACATACGCTGCCCATGCATTCAGGTACTCCCTTTCAGCTTCCTCACTCTCATGTCTCCTCTTTCTTAACTGTCTGCACACCTATTCAGTCTCTTCCTTTCCTTCCTAGCATCCCTGATCTCATTATTCCACCACGGCCTACATGCATGCTTTCTGGCACTTGTTCTTGCATACCCTATCTGGCTTACTGCTGCATTCTCACATTTTCTACAAATCTATCATTCAGTTCATCCACGTCGCTTAGACTTTCATCCTCCCAGCTCCTCTCACTCAAGTCCACCTGGAAATTCTCCCATCCTACATCTCTCAATCTCCACTTTTTCCTCTTGGCCTTGGCATTTGTTCCATCTCTTCCATTCAACTTGCACTCTAACACCAGCATGTTATGGTCTGAGACTATGTCAATCATCCCATCTTCATCAATCCACATGCGGTCAACAACTTCACGCATTCTCCCATTCACTAGCATGTAGTCAATCGCAGACTCCTGGTTCCTCCCACTCCAAGTCACTCGTCCTTCAGCCAGGGTCTCATTGAGATTCTCCAAACTCACCTCATTCACAAGCTCATCCAGCATCTCACCATTCCTGTTCATTTGTTCACCTAACATACCTATGTGGGCATTCATGTCTCCCATAACAATCACTCTCTCTCCAGCATACTCTCTTGCAATCTTTTTCAAAACACTATATTTTCTGCCATTCTCCTAACTGCTCTGTCGCCTTCCACTGTCATATACACTACCACTACGACTATCCTCTCAGCTCTGCCACTTTCACTCCTGCACTCCACTCGAACAGCTAGCACGTCCTCACTCTCAGCACTGTCTCCTATGTCCAGCTCTTCCACTCTCAGGTTCCTCACCTTTTTGTGGAGCAAGGCTACGCCTCCTCCTAACTTATCCTGTTTTCTACGCCCTTTCCCTATCATGACAAACTCATTTCCTTCCATATGCACCACGTCCCGCAGGTGAGTCTCCGTGATACCTACCACATCCAAGCTCCATTCATTCAGCTCCTTGCATAAATCCTCAAACTTGCCAGTGCCCCATCCTCTCACATTCACACACCCAATCCTCATGCATCCTGACGCCCTGTGGGTACCTCCTCTTCCTTTTACATTTACACTCTCCTCCCGCAGGTTCCCTTTCTCTCGGTAACCTGCTCTCTTTCACGCTTCTGTCCTCCTCTCTCATACAAACACCTGCCCCTTCTCTCTGGATTCTGTCCTATTCCCTGCTGCCTTCCTCCCAACGCTGAGCCCACTCCATCAAGTTCCAGGCCACCCACACCTTTCCAATAGTGGACATGTGTACGCCATCCTGTGTCCACACCTGCCTCCAGTCCATCCTCTCCCACAGCTGCATCCCATCACATTTCCAGTCTTCCAGTCTTTCTATTACTACACTCACGCGATGGTGCTGCTGTTGCAGCTTAAGATCAAGATCAGCACCGTTGATCCGTCTGCATGTTTACATGTGTCAACACTCAAACAAGAGGGCCCACAACAGTGACAGGTTACACGCCGCATGTTCTCAAGAAATCCGCAAAAATGAACACTAGAGTGGGGCATTCATGTGTTAATTTTGTCGCAGGACAAAGGGCACCCACCCACACTTGGTCTTCTATCGCTTTCCTAAAGATCATGACAGGTAAGTACTGGTGTATAAAATGTGGATCGTAGTATACTTGATTTGGTTGAGACCTGTACAAATCAGTATAAACCTGCGTTATATTTGTTTGCTTTTGCTTGCCTGCTTCTGCTATATTTGTAACATAGCTTCCATTCTAGAATCTAGGCCTGTTGTTTTGGTAATTGTTTATGTTTATAATTTCCAATGAACTTATTAAACTTGCTTAGATATGTGTTTTTCCTTTCATGAGAATTCCAGATTTCTGGATAACACTTAAAAAAAAAATCATTGCTCTCAAAATTGGCAAATAAATAAAAAATATGACTTACAAAAACATTGTGTTTGTATTTACCATTAATATGCAGAAGTAATCCATGTGTAGAGCACCAAACAGGTACAGTACGTACGCATATTACTTTCTTACTGTGCAGTACCCAACGCCAACAAAAAACACCAATCACAACAGTTACAAAACACAGGAATATTACATATTTTCAGCATACTGTTTTATCTCTTTTCAGTACATAAATTATGCATATCAAACACTGTTCTGTATTTCCATATAAATGAAAGAAAATAAAGAATTCAACTGCAAAAAACATATTCTGTGAAACTTTAATTTTTTTTTCCTGATTTTAATTGTTTTTTTTTGGCCTTAAAATCTGGATTTCTGGCCTTTTGAGAGTATTAAGAGCCGAATTAATGGAGTTTGTATATATATATATATATATATATATATATATATATATATATATATATATATATATATATATATATATATATATATAATCTGTAATTTGGCTTATTTGAACCAATTTGAAAATATTTAACTAAGTAGGTGACATGTAATTTACCAAAGTACATTATAAATAGAGAAAGTACACACACACACACACACACACACACACACACACACACACACACAGTGGACATCTGGAATAGCTTAAGTGAAATAAGTGAAAGGGTGGTTACTGCAACCACCATACACATCTTTAAAGACAGCTAGATGCATAGCTATAGATATGGAGACAGTCTAATGTGCCATGCTGTACAGCACAACTATAGGTAAATAACACACACACACACACACACACACACACACACACAGTAGTATCATGTACACTACTTTCATCCACCTGTGACCCCGTTCATGTAAGTATATTTAGAGATATGTGTATATTGTACATGTGTTATAGCATATACTAGTGATGTAACACACAAGTGTGTGTGTGTGTGTGTGTGTGTGTGTGTGTGGTCTCAGGCCATAAGACGGAAACAGCTCTGAGCTCGTTCCTATCGTCTGGCTGTCTCGTCAGAGACTGCAGCAGATCAAACAGTGAATTCACACACACACACACACACACACACACACACACACACACACACACACACTACCAATAATGTACTCTAGTACAGTACATATTTACTTCATCCACCTGTGACCCCGTTCAAGCTCCCTTGTATCCAACTTGAGTTGTAAGTATATCATAGAGATATATGTATATTGTACATGTGCGATAACTATTTATAATTAGTGAGGCAACACACACACGTGTGTGTGTGTGTGTGTGTGTGTGTGTGTGTGTTCACTGTTTGATCTGCTGCAGTCTCTGACGAGACAGCCAGACGTTGCCCATTACGGTGCGATCTGAGAGCTCATTATGTGTAATTTTTTTCACCTCGGTCGCCTGCTGGTCACCCAGCCAGTCTTCCCCATTACGGAGCGAGCTCAGAGCTCATAGACCGATCTTCGGGGTAGGACTGAGACCACAACACACTCCACACACCGGGAAAGCGAGGCCACAACCCCTCGAGTTACATCCCGTACCTATTTACTGCTAGGTGAACAGGGGCCACACATTAAGAGGCTTGCCCATTTGCCTCGCCGTGTGTGTGTGTGTGTGTGTGTGTGTGTCGCCTCCCTAATTATAAATAGTTATCGCACATGTACAATATACATATATCTCTATGATATAACTCAAGTTGGATACAAGGGAGCTAGAACGGGGTCACAGGTAGATGAAGTAAATATGTACTGTACTAGAGTACATTATTGATAGTGTGTGTGTGTGTGTGTGTGTGTGTGTGTGTGTGTGTGTGAGGAAGGAACTCAAAGCGATTATTCAAATCGTGGCGCTGTTTGTTTACCGAGGCGCTGTTATCCACTATTCTAGCGGTATCTGGCATCTTTATGGCGACACGAATTTCTTATGGTGAATGGCAATCTTTCCAGTCTTGTTTTATCTATAGTCTTTGCTTCTACTCCTATCTCTTCTGTCACTACACCTAACATCCTGTCTCTTGCACACCCATACCCCTTACACTCCAGCATCAAATGTTCTACTGTCTCATCCACACCCCTCTCGCATACCTCACATACCTTGCTTCCTCCATTCTTCCACCTATACACCCTACTGTTCACCTCCAGGGACTTGGTCTGGGCTCTGAACAGCAGTTCCCCACCGCGGCTCCCATCATAAAAACTTTCACGCCTAGGCCGGTCCTTTCTCCTATACCATTCTAGCGTTGTCTTCTCACTCATCCCCCTCCTCCACTCTGCTTTTCCTTTCTCTTCCACACGCCTATTGATTTCTCTCTTACTCGCATCTACACTTCAATGTCCTATGGCTCTTCTAACAAGTATTTCTATTTCACCCACCCAAATTTCTATATTAAACGACTCCTGTGCCCACTGTCCATACACGTTTCATTCGTACATCTTTTTTGCCCATTTACTCCCATCCATCCTCTGCAGTCTAACCCTATACCTCAACACTGCCTTAGCTAACCTTTCCCTAAATGTACTCCATCCCATATATCTTCTGATCGCCTCCACTGCCACATACCTGTTGGCACCTAGCGCTATCCTGCCTGTCATGTTCTGCAGAACCTCTAGCCTATTCAGGTCTTTCCTAGTCCACACTGTTGTTTCTAAACCATACATGATGCTGGGGATAGCTACTCCCTTCCATAGTCCTCTAACTACCTCATACTTATTTGCCCTGCACCGTGCTACACTACCTAGTCTCCCCACCCATTAGTTAGTCCGTGCATTTTTTTCCTGCTTGGTCCTTTCACACCCTCTTTCATCCAGCCAAATACCCAGATACTTGTACTCCTTTGTTCCTCCATGTCCTGTCCCTGTCTAACGCATCCCCATTTACTACTAATACTTTACTCTTCTCCCTGCTGAATCTAACGTCAAAATCCCTTCCATACTCACTCACAGCATTCAGCATTTCCTGCAGCTCTGCATGGTGCTTGCTAAGGACCACCACATCATCTGCATACAGGAGAATGCTCAGCACATCATTCCCCACTTTCACTCCTAATCCTGTTCGCCTCACTCTCGCTGCCATCTCCTCCACATATAGGCCAAATAGTAAAGGGGAAAGAACACAGCCTTGTCTTACTCCTCTCTCATTACCCACCCATCCAGTCACCAGATCCCCTGTACTAAACACTGCTCTTGTATTCTCATATATACTCCTAATGATTCTCACTATCTTCTCACTCACCCCAACATTTTCTAATACCTTGCACAGCATTCTCCTATCTACTCTATCATAAGCCTTATCTATGTCTAGAAAAGCTAAATACTTCTTCCTACCGTCCTTTCTCACTCTCCCTATCACTTCATTTACTACATACATGTTATCTTCACCTCTTCTATCTTTCCTAAACCCATTCTGTTCCTCACCCATTACCCTATTTCTTTCTATCACTTCACTCAGTCTTTCATTCAACACACCACAGAATATCTTACACACTGAATCACACACTGCTATTGGTCTATAGTTCCTAATTTCCTTCCTACTTTTACTACCTCCTTTATCTATAAGTGTCACTCTACTTTCATTCCAAGTTGCAGGCATTCTTTCATCCCTCCAAATCCTTCCAAACAACTCATGTAGTCCCTCAATCACTCCTCGTCCACCCTCTCTGTAAAACTCATTCAGAATCCCATCGATACCCGGAGCCTTACCTCTCTTTAGTTTCTTTACATACCTCTCAATCTCCTCCATACTGATCTCTTCATTCATTCATTCCTCTATTTTCCTATCTAGGGTGATGTTTCCTAAGTTCCTAGCTGGCTCATTCACTCCTCCAATAGCTTTCCAGTACTCTTCTATCTCTCTAATCATTTCCTCCCTTTCCCTAATTCTCCTTCCATTCACTACTAACTCTTCTACATGGTCTACTTTATTACCTTCCTCTCCTCTTAAAAATTTATACCATTCCCTAACTCCTTCTTCACCCTTTTTCCTAAGTTCCTCAATAATTTTCCTCTCCTCATTCCCTCTGGCCCTCCTGATTAATGCCTTCACCTCTTGCTGCTTACTCCTATACTCTTCCCACAATCTATCATACTCTATTCTCTCTACCTCACTGTTCTGTCTGTACCTTCTAAGGCTCCTACATCTCCTATTCAGTTGCCTTCTTTCCTTCCTCGCCCTGTCTATCTCTTTGTTCCAGTCTGACCAATGTTTTGGTACCAGTACGGTTCGGCCCAGCGCCGAAATATTGCTGCCCGTCGAAACTATCCTTCATTTCGGTTAGCACCGTAAGACCAAAACCGGCTACAAAACTACCGGCTTCAAGAAGTACCGGCGTCAAAATTCCCGAGATAAACGCCCGTGTGACCTGGCCTTTATCTCTACACAGTTAGGGTGCCTTCTGTACATAAGATAAGGAGAAAATCTTGTGGAGGCTTGGTCAGAGATACGCATTGTGAAGGCAATATCACTCAAGAAATCATCACAGTTATCCTGGGCATCAGTTACCATCTTCTTGGGTCTTGCCTCTAATGTTTGATTCACCTTCTCAGTCAAACCATTTGTTTAAGGGTGATAGGCACTAATTAGTAACTGAGTGCCTAATATGGTGTGTACGTTTCAGAGAGATCATCCATCAGCTGGAGAAAAGAAACTCAAGAAATACCTACATAGTATTTAGTAACTATTCAACTACTTCTCTGTTATATATATATATATATATATATATATATATATATATATATATATATATATATATATATATATATATATATATAAAGGAAATTCAATACTCGAACTTAATTCGTTCCAAACTGGCTGTTCAAATATCAAAAAGTTTGACTTCTGTTATCTGTAAACCAGGCAATTCGTTTTAACATCAGCTAAACCTCAAGTTTATAAAAAATTCAATGTATTTTTTTTTTATTTGTACTCAATTTAAGAGAAGGCTGTTGATGGATAACGTAGAAGAGGACGGGGGAAGGGTGGGAATGGGGAGGGAGGGTATTTGTCGGAGGACGAGTCACCATCCATGTAAAATGTCTGATAACTCGATATGATTCTTGTGAACTCTCTAATGGAGGGCACTTGCACTCTCACTAGATTTCTTATTTTCACCACTAATAAGCCTCATTGGTGCCATTGTATTTTTCTAAATGAAAGACTATAGACAGAACTCAGAAGAATTTTGTTCGTGTTCCCTCGACCGCGGCGCGGCGGAGGGAGTCTCAAATTTAGTTTTGGTAACACCGGCATTACCAGTATCAGATCGAGTCAACCACATGTGCGGTCGTTCGAATACCAGATATTTTTTCGAGTATATATATATATATATATATATATATATATATATATATATATATATATATATATATATATATATATATATATATATATGAAAGATAAGGTTATATAATTCTGGTCAAAATGTTTATTGCTGTTTTAGATGCATTTTGACTAACATCCAGTATTATATAGTGCTGCTCATAATATGTGTCTATAAATGATCAAGAAACACAACATTTAATTAAGATTTTCGGAGTTGACATAAGCATCATCCGATTGGAGGTGAAGGGCTGGCCGATTTTAACCTATAAATCAGTAAATAGTGAACATTTCTCAATGAAAACTTTCTTGGAGCACGGTGAGTGATTCATTTCTCTCCTCTTATCAAAATCAAGGTGAAATTCGCTGCATTTACATAAAAAAAAGTGAAAGTGCGTGATGGTATGTCGGTGTCGTGCGAACTGTGCCTGTCGAAGCTATTCGAAGGTTTCAAATATTCGATAAATAATACATCATAAGACTACTGATGATGTGTTATATACACTCATAATGACAACTGATGATCGTGCTTGTTCTGCTTAAGGCGGCGACACACCAGCACTTTTTCCGTCGTTGACAATTTCCATCGTTTTTGTACTGTTCTGTCAACTCTTTCCGTCGTCTTGAGTCAGACAAAACGCACCGTTTTCCTCAAGCGTAATTTTTTAGTCAAATTAAGGTTTATGGCTTCTAATCAAACCTTTTATAATAAAATTTGTTTTCTCGTTAATTGGAATGATGCTATAATCTCAATTTAATACAGTCTTGATAAGCATATATATATATATATATATATATATATATATATATATATATATATATATATATATATATATATATATATATATATATATATATATATATATTTATTTATTTATTTATTTATTCTAGTCTAGCAGTGAAAAGTGGTTCAATTGTTTGTTTACATTTCTCTGGGACAGCGGTGCTCCAAGGGAGAACTTCCTAGTACCAACTGGCCAAGATGAGCAGCTCTGTTGTTTATGAGTGGACAAAGCTGTCTGAAGAGTTTTTCATAGAGAACATTAAAGGCCAAAAATAGCAACGAAAAAATACCAACGGCTATCTGGGGGTGAAGGGGCAGCCATGTTTGTTTACCGTTGACAAACGCGACAAAGGCGGAAGCGAGCTTGTGTGTGACGACGAGTGTTGACAAAAGTTGACAGTCTTCAGAAAATTGACAAAAAAAAAAAAGTTGACGGAAAAGTGCTAGTGTGACGCCGTTTTTAGGATATCAGTTCCATCAGTTCCTCTGCAAGCGAGAGTGTGCCAAGATAACAGAGGGATGTGGAGCCCAGGGAATATTTTCGCATAGAGGGAAAATTTCGCCAGCGACAGCGGGAAACAATGTTTACATACTATATCATACCATATCATAGACTCTGTAACTTAATGGGTCCATATGTAGTAATATTTGGTATCTACATGCAAAAGTTGATGAAGCTAGGTAAAAAATAAATAAATAAATAAAATGAATAAAAATTCAGGACGTCTTTTTTTTCATTTTGAGACTGTTCTTGTGTTGTGCTCTTCACATATTTGGGGATTTCCACTCGCAGAGTTTTATTAGAATGGGTGGAATCAAAATCTTTTCGTCTCATCAACTCCCCGTCCTTTGGGTGATTGTCTTCAGCCTCTTTCTCACCGCCGAAATGTTACATTTCTTGTCATCTTTTACCGCTATTTTCATGCTATCTGCTCTACTGATCTTAAAACTGTATGCCTCTCCTCCTGCGGCCTCACTGCACAAGGCTTTCTTTTTCCTCTCACCTCTATTCTGTCCAACTCTCTAATGAAAGAGTTAACCAACACTCACTCATTCATACCTTTCACTGGTAAACTCTGGAACTCCCTGCCTGCTTCTTTATTTCCATCTTCCTACGATTTGATTTCTTTTAAGAAGGAGGTTTCAAGGCATTTGTCTCAAACTTTTGGTTAATTCCTTTTTGATCTTTAAAGAAACTGGCATTCAAGTGGACCTTTTTCTTTAAATCTTTTGTTACCCTTGGACGGTTTCCCCTCTTGCATTAAGGAAAAAGGTCCACCGACACGTCAAATATCCGGAGTCTACATATGCAGCATATATATATATATATATATATATATATATATATATATATATATATATATATATATATATATATATATATATATATATATATATATATATATATATATATATATATATATAAGAGTTGTACTGGTTTGCGATATTTGTGTAGTGTTCGAAAGACATTGGAAAAATAAGGAGAGAAATAGAAGCGCTACGAATTTCTTATTAAAGTAAATATCTTTTATAGGTGGTATGGATTTCGTTAGGAATTCTGAAATATATAAATCGTTTGTGAATGTCCGGCTAGGTGGATGTAGTTAGTTATTGAACAAGGTGAAAGGTGCATGAATGATTTATACACACACACACACAAACACACTCCTGGAACAGAGTTACAGAGTTAACATCGATGATTGCAAATTATGTGCAAGTATATGTGAAAGTATAGATAACTTCATTTATCATGGCAAGTAAATTCACCTAAGAATATACGTTATGGTCCACAGAAGTGATCGACGATGGACACAGTTTGTTACTTACACAAACATTCTCAACGTCTTATCTATTGCTGCAATCAAGATTTTCTATGTATATTGTGCGTCTTCATGCATTAATTATTTTTTTTTTTTGGCATAGAGTGTATATATATATATATATATATATATATATATATATATATATATATATATATATATATATATATATATATATATACATACATATATATATATATATATATATATATATATATATATATATATATATATATATATATATATATATATATATATATATATATATATATACACACACACACGTATATACAGGTATGTATGTGTGTGTGCGTATCTATCTATCTATCTATCTTTATATATATATATATATATATATATATATATATATATATATATATATATAGTATATATATTAGTAGACACCTACCGAAACAATAATTTACTCCCAGCGAGTTCTAATAGCACTAGTTTAGGGGGTGCCGTGAGCTTTCCATTAAAGTTACCTGTGATCTCCCTGAACGTTTTCCTTTGTCTTACAACTCAAGGGGTCAGTCACAGCCTGTCCTCTAAAGATAAATCTCCCATTTCACATAAAACTACATGCACCTACTACACATACACACACACTTTATCTAAAAATCAAAATAAAAAAGATGGCGACCAGAAATGTTCCCAGATCGGACTGCTCTCTCGGTGGCGACCCAAAGTGTCTCGACACCTCCCTCAACTTTTTCGTCATTAACCATTGCAATATTAAAATTTGTGGTCTTACATCTAATTTTCAATCTTTGGAACACCACCTCTCCTCTGCTAAACCTCATCTTTTCCTCACCGAATCACAACTGTCTGAGGCAACTAACAGTAGCGTATTCTCTGTTCCCTGCTACTTTCTTTATCCTCATTTTCGCTCTAAAGCTGGATGTTGCGTCCACGGTCCAGATATAATAAGGTCTTCCATCCGGTTGGCTTATCTTGGTCTCGTCCGCGCATATACGTCACGTGAGCCTCAGTCAACGTTTGCCTGTGGCTCATGTGTTTGAATTTGAATTTTCTTTTACCCTACCCTCACGGCCTCTTTTTGTGGATGCGTGAGCTTACCATTCTGCCCTGTTACTACTTATTATGGGACCTAAAAAACTAATTAGTAAGGCCCAAATCTCAGATTCTTTGATGGTGTGGGGTTGTTTTTCTTACTATGGTCTTGGAAAATTAATGTTTTTGCCTTAGAATGTTCATATGAACCAAAATAACTACTTTGAACGAATTCTGGATGAGTTAGATGAGTGTATGTAAAAGTGAAATGTAGATATTGTTTTGTCCTTTTTGTATAATGTCAGCAACGCACAGCACAACTATTGACCTTTATAAAGAGAAAATAAAAATTGGTCTCAAGATGGCGAGGTCAGATTATGACTTGGCGCACGGTTGCTTGGGCGCGTGTGACACGGGCAGGGGTCAGGGGCCGTCAGGGTCTGACTGGCTAGCTGGGCCCCTGCATCACACCGATCCGGGGCCCACATGAGTCATAGACACGTGACCGTGGATGCGCGGATGGAAGACCTTATATATCTAGACCGTGATTGCGTC
>NC_059295.1:5918670-5965420 GCF_017591435.1 Portunus trituberculatus
TAAACTTTAATGGAAAGTTCACAGTATCCCCTGAACTAGTGCTATTAGATCTCACTGGGAGTAAATTATTGTTTTGGTAGGTGTCTACTACCTCTTCCTCTACTATCTGATTGGAGAGGAACAAATAATGAAGACTAAAGAGGAAAAGATCTGTCATTGATTATACAGGAATATCTGAACCCCCAAAAACACATAAGCAAGATATTTGGAATATCATATAAAATGTTGACTAATATAAGAGTGGCATTTCAATTCATGGACAAAGATATGATGAAAAAAATCATCACAAGCATGATATGTCTCATCTTTCTGTTCTTTAAGTAATCCCTTATCCAATCCAACATTACTCCTCTCAGTCCTACTATGTTCTCTAACTTCCAAAGTAGTCTGCTATGAGGGGACTTTATCAAAAGACTTTTTTTATGTCCAGGTACACAGTGTCCACCCATCTATCTCTGCTCTCCAGTCCTTCCACTGCTCTTGAGTAGAAACTTAGTAAATTTGACACACATGATCTTTCTGTTCTGAACCTAAATTGTCTGTTTGATATAACATGTTTTTCATCCAAATACTTAACCCATTTTCCCTTGATAACAATTTCACATCTTCCTTACAACTCTTGTAAGTGACACCAGTCTATAATTCAATGCCTCTGTTGACTTTCCTCCTTTGAATATTGTGATTATGTTGGCTCTCTTCCATTCTAGTGGTACTCTCCTTTCATTTAATGAACTTGAAACCATTTCCCAACCTGATTAAAACAACTGATCTTTACATTATTTAGTGCCCAGCCTGATACACCATCTGGCCCCATTGGTTTTCTGACATCCAAATTTTCTAGTAGTCTTCTAATTTCTTCTTTGTGCACTATGATTTCCTGCAATCCTCGGCAATACAATGTTTTATTTGGGTCTGTAAACTCCTCTTCTTCAGTGAACACAGTTTTGAAGCTCTCATTCCATATTTCACTCATTTCTTTTGCTGTTTGGTATGTCTTCCCTCCTTTAATTTTTTTTTTCTATTGTTTCCTTATTCATCTTACCATTTATAAATTTGTAATAAAAGCTTGGGTTCATCTTCACTTTTTTGCACCACATCTTTCTCAAAGTTTCTTTCTCCTCTCTCCTTACTCTAATATATTCATTTCTCACATCCTTATACTGCTGTCTGTTGTTTTCATTTCTCTGCTTTGCAAGTTTCTTCCAAGCTTTATCTTTTTCCCTTTTAGCTTGTATATACAGTATCTGCATTGTACCAAGCATGTATTCTTTTCTTTACTCTATAGAGAGATACATATTTCTTCACTTCATTATATTTCTGTAGAAATATTTCATATTTCCCCTGTTATGTTTTTCTATTCATAATATTCCTCCATTCTATTTCACCCAGAAATTTTCTTAACTTTTCAGAATTTGCTCTTGCATAATTCAATCTCTCGGTTTTGGAGTCCTTTCCATATCTTATCACATCCTTTTCCTGCATTTCCAATACTAATGTTAAATGGTCATTTCCCATTGGATTGATATATTGTATGATGCCCTCGGAGGGGGCTCTGGCTTCTTTGTGAATATTAGGTCAAGCAATGATGGTTCTTCTTCCTCTCTGTACCATATTGATTCTTCCACCCACTGATCCATTACATTCACCATAGTTAACTGTACCACCTCCATGCTCCATGAACCAGCATTACCCATTACTTCCATCTCTCCAATTTATTCTTTTACAGTTAAAGTCTCCTACTAATAGTATTTTTCCATCTCTTCTTATTGTGTTATCTAAGCACTTAGTCACCTCTACTTGCATTTTCTTATGTTCTTCTGTTCTCCATGCATTTGTCTTAGGTGGCACATATGTAACTATGATTCTCCTTTTTTTTTTCAATCTTTCTGTCTTGATTGTTACTCCCATTACTTCCACCATGCCATCTCCATATTGCACTTGCTCCACACATATATTATCATGAACCATTATTAGTACTCCTCCCACTTTTCCCTTTCTGTCTCTTCTCCAGCTATTATATCCTTCTTTCTTAAAGCTAACATGGTTATCCTCCCTTAGTTTTGTATCTACTATGCACATTACATCCGGGCTTCTTTTCCTTCAAATATTCTCTAACCTCCAACACACTGAACAACAACTCATCTATATTTGTATAAGTCACTCTTAATTTCTTGCCTCTTCCATTACCTCTTCCTTTTTCCAAAGATACCACTTCTTCAGTCTCATATCTAAAACCCACCAGTAGAGTTTATTTTCTCGAATTTTCTTTTTTTTTTCTTTTTTTTCTTTTCTTAGCTTCATTTCTAAGCACTCTCTCCTTTTCTCTCTTTTCCAGGTTCATATCTCTTTTACCCATATATTTTTAGATTCAGTATCTTCAACTAATTTCCCTGTTCTTGCCATCTCCTCTGCCGCCACTTGAGATCTCATTCTCACTTTCATTGGTCTCTTTCCCCCGTCACTAAACTTTCCCAATTTGATCACTTCCTCCATCTCTTCTCCCAACCCTTGTGTGCTGTCCTGACCAAACTATATAACACTCCTAGTTAACTATCTTCTCTGTCTCTCTCATGAACTTGTTATGGTTGTGGAAAGGTGGGTGGGTGGATGTGGGTTTGCACACGTGCGTGCTGCTGCTGCTGCTGCTACCGCCGCCGCTGCCGCCACCACCTTTTTTGGTGAATCGTGAAATACCTTTCTGTAAGTTAATCATAATGGTCTTTGGTATAATCAGTGTGGTGATGGTAGTACTATGAATTCATCACATATTAAAAGAATAAATTCTAAGTGACAGTTTCATGAATTTATCGGTAGGCTATCTTGATTTACCTTATAACAGTAACAGGACACATAATCATAAAGATGGATTCAGATGGTTGTGAGGTATTGTAAAAGCAGTGTTAAGCATAGATAGATTATATGAGTGGAAGCAGGAAAAGTAATTATCTCTGGGAATTGAACGACGATACGGTGTGTCTATGTACATGGAATTCATGAAAACCAGGTGGCATGATGATGGGTGGGGTCAAGATTTGAGTTCAGTCTTGAGAGAGAGAGAGAGAGAGAGTATATGTTTGAGTATTACGTAACCTAATATGTATGCCTGGAAAAAACAGGATTTATGTACAGGAGGAGAGAAACAAGTGGAAATTAAGAGGCAAAATGAGAGGAAGAACGGGATATGGATAGAGGACAAGAAAGGAGAAGAGGGAGGACAGAGAGAGGGGGAGAAAGGGACAGCTAGTCAGGTCAGGTCAGGATGGGGCAGGCAAGGTAGGAATTAAGATCTGAGTTGACCTCATAGGAACTGGTAGACAGATGCATCATTTCCATAGATTTTTTTCCATTAACTTTGATTGTCAAATTGACTAGTTGACACTGAATTTAAAAAATGACAATCCTTTTAATCATGTGCAGTCATGGAAAAGTGTAAACAGTAAGTCATTTTGATGATTTTTACCTTCATTTTCAATATTTTAGAGTACTTAGCCATAATTTGTTTTAAAAAATAACTGCTTTCTTGTAAATAATATAAATGCTTATTTCGTGCCTTTTTTGTCAATTTATGTTGCCTGCTTATTTCAAGGATTTTTATTGACTAAACATCTGGCTTTAATTTATATCTTTGCTGCTGCAGCATTACTGAACTAAAGTGTATGTACAGTACATTTTATGTATGGAAGATTGCATTTAGCTGACATTAAGTTGAAGGATACAGCATGTGGCAGTACACATGGGGAACATCTGGTGATACGTGGGACAATATTCTACTTTGTTATTATCAGGTCTCACAGAATTCCTGACCATTACTCCACTGTCATAAGCTCACAATTTTTCAACTTAAATCTATACAAAGAAATAGGTTCTCGACATATTTTTCTTTAATTAACATTTTCTTACATCATGTAACTACTTTTGGGAATAATTATAGTAACCAAACAAAAGAAATATGATTAATAGGAGAAGATTATGTCTGATGGTCTGACACATGCAGGCCGCATAGGCAATGTTTGTTTGAGTTTGGGGAAAACTGATTGTACCCCTCCTGAGAGGTATTTTTAATGATAGATTATTTTATGATTTAGTCATCATTACTGATATTTATCGTTAAATTAAAAACCATTGCGAATCATGTTATGATATAGTCAGCCATGTTCCACAATGTTGACAAGAGTTAAGTCAGTCATTGACAGTGCTATAATAGGGTTAACCCTGTCTTAGCACTTATGACTATGTCACAAGGTTACAGCCTGTCATAGATGGACTTGTCTAAAATACACAATTTTCTCTCACTGTGATGGTTTTTAGAATTAAACCAGTCTCACAACTTGATTTTGTTGACATCATGTTAGTCTAAATAATCTGTGTAACATGAAAGATGACTAGGTTTTTTACCTTGTGTTATTCCATAATAAAATATTCTAAACATGCATAAATTGAGAAATCCCTGTACTTAGTAAGACTAAACTGACTCTTCTAATGTCATTTACATTGCAAGGAAATGGATAAAGACTGGTATTAGTATGAGGTATCTGAAAAATAAAGATCAGGGGTGGTATTCTACAAACCGTCATAACTAATGATATTGTCATTACTCTGGCTGTCAGATCCCACAGAATTTATATCTACATGTACCATGTAGCTTGCCACCAGAAGGTAAATAATATTGATTTTACATTGTTCAATTCTTATTTATTTAGATAAAAATTTAATGTCATGGAGGAGATTAAAATGATTTACACTGTTTCCTATAGCAAAAATGGTTCTGGATTTGGAACAATTTGGATATGGAACAGCCTTCTGGAATGAATTATGTTCCAAGTTCAAGGGTCCACTGTACAGTAAGTCCTCGTTATACGGTAGTTCTTTATCCGGTAAATTCACAGTTACGGTATTTGGAAATTACTACCCTCAATTCGATATACGGTAAGAAAAATTCACAGATACGGTATCTGCTCATGTCATCTGAGAGAGCCCAGCACGGGGGACCAGGGGTGATGACGTCATCCATGCTACACCTCCCTGCCACTCACAGTACTGACTTCAACTTGACCACCTTTGGAGCTTATTATCTCTTCCCCTCCCCCTTTTTTTAACTGCATTACATATTACAGTAAAACCTCGCTTGATGAACGTCTCTAAGGATGAACAATTCGGGAGACGACCAAAAAATTTGTCAATATATTGACCCAGGGGACGAACAATATTTCGGGGGACGAACGTGGTTAAACGGCTCGCCGGCAGGCGCTCACCCATGCTGACGCTGTCCTTCACTCTCAGTTGCAGTTGATCGCTCGCTACGAACTGATGCGCGGCAGTTTGTTCGTCATTGCTAACTGTTCACAGTGCTTTTTTTCCTGTTTAAAGTGCTTTTTTTCATTTTTTCTTTGTGTATTGACCTAAGTGATTCAAGATGCCACCCAAGAAAGTTTTAAAGAAAATTACCATCGATGGGAAGAAAGAAATTATTGAAAAGCATGAGCGTGGTGTTCGAGTCTCTGATCTCTCCGCTCAGTACAAGATGGCTAAGTCGACTATCTTGACAATATTAAAGAATAAGGAAGCCATCAAAGCAGCCAATGTGTCTAAGGGGGTTATCTATCTCTCCAAGCAACAGACACAAGTGACTGAGGAAGTGGAAAAGCTGCTTTTAGTATGGCTTAATGAAAAGCAGCTTGCTGGTGATAGCGTGAGTGAGGGCTTGATCTGCGAGAAGGCTAGGCACCTTCATGACGATCTCAGCAAGACCATACCAGGAACCAGCGAAGCTCAAGAGTTCAAGGCTAGCAGGGGTTGGTTCAAGAAATTTAAGAGATGAACTGGCCTACATAATATTGTTCATCATGGGGAAGCTGCTAGTTCCGATTCTGCTGCAGCCGAGGCTTACAAGGTTATGTTTGCTAGTTTCATTGAGGAGGAAGGATATGTGCCACATCAAGTTTTTAATTTTGATGAAACCGGACTCTTCTGGAAAAAAATGCCAAGAAGGACATTCATCACCCAGGAAGAGACAAAGCTACCAGCCCATGAAAGATCTCCTCACCCTTCTGCTGTGCTCCAATGCAAGTGGAGACTTCAAAGCGAAGCTGCTTCTTGTTTATCATTCTGTAAACCCTGGGGTATTCAAGAAGAATAATGTGGTCAAGACTAGGCTACCAGTATTGTGGAAGTCGAACTCCAAGGCATGGGTGACCAGAATTATTTTTAAGGAGTGGCTGCATGAGGTATTTGCCCCCAGCGTTAAGGCTTATCTACAGGAGAAGGGCCTCCCTGTGAGGTGCCTTCTTCTGATGGATAATGCTCCTGCCCACCCTCCAAGTTTGGCTGATAACATGGATGAGGATATGGACTTTATTCAAGTAAAGTTCCTACCACCCAATACCACCCCACTTATACAGCCTATGGACCAGCAAGTGATTGCCAACTTCAAGAGGCTCTTCACCAAAGCACTGTTTAGTAGGTGCTTTCAGGTGACCAACGACACTGATCTCACCCTTAGGGATTTTTGGAAGAACCATTTCAACATCTTCCACTGCATTAACCTCATTGATAAGGCGTGGAATGAAGTAACTTATAGGACCCTTAAGGCATGTTGGAGGAAGTTGTGGCCTGAATGTGTCCCAGAGCGAGACTTTGAGGGGTTTGGAGAAGAGACTGGAGCACCTGAGGTTGAAGAGATCGTGTCCATAGGGAAGACATTGGGCCTAGAAGTGAACGAGGAGGACGTTGAGGAGCTACTTGTTGACCACAAGGAGGATTTAAACACCACCGAGCTGCAAGAGCTGCAGAATGAACAGCAGAAGACCCTAGCTGAGGAGCATTCTTCACATTCAGAGGATGAGGAAAGGGAGGAGGTTGTTCCCAGTGAAGTGATTCATGAGGTCTTGGCAAAGTGGAATGATGTGCAAGAGTTTATTAAAAAAGCACCATTCAAACAAAACAGTGGCCATAAGAACAGTGAATTTGATTAATGACAATGTCATGTCTCAATTAAGAAAAGTTTTGCAGAACAGAAAAAGGCAAACTATTCTTGATCGTTTTTTTAGTAAAGAGTGCTCAACAAGGAGAAGAGAAAGCAGAAGAACCAGCACCCAAGAGGGCAAGAAGAGAGCTAACACCAGAGGTAGAGTTGCCTGCAGTCCTTATGGAAGGCAACTCAAAGCAATAACTTCCTTCCTCCCCATCCTCCTCTCCTCCATTCCATCATGCCATCAATGTCCAGTCCCTCAAGTAAATAACCTTTTCTTTTTTATTCATTTTATTATCATTTTGATAGCATTTAGGTAAGTAAAACATTTTAGGCTTTTTATAATTATTTGTTCATGTCATGCATACATTAAAGGTCTATTATGGACAAATGTATGATTTTTTATTGGTCTGGAATGGATTAATAGTATTTCAATACATTCTTATGGGAAAAATTGATTCAAGGGACGAACAAATCGGGTGACGAACAGGATTTAGGAACGAATTATGGTCGTGAGCTGAGGTTTTACTGTACTTACATGCATTACCAATTAGATGAATAAATGGAATAATAAAGGGTCTATTGTAAGCACAAATATATTCATAGTAGTCATGGCAAACAATAAAAGCCTACTACAAGCGGCGAACCATGCAGCAACTGTTAAAGGGCACAGATGTGCCTGGCAAGCCCATTATCAGTGAATGATGGAAGCCGTATAACATCAAGCACGCCCTAGATAACATCAAGTCATCTTGGGACGAAGTGAAGACGTCTACCAAGAACTGGCATGCCACTCACAGTACTGACTTTAACTTGACCACCCTTGAAGCCTATTATCTCTTCACCTCCCCCTTTTTTAACTGCATTACATACTACTTACATGCATTACTAATTAGATGAATAAATGGAATATTAAAGGGTCTATTGTACACACAAATATATTCATAATAATCATGGCAAACACTAAAAGCCTACTACAAGTGGTGAACTATGCAGCAACTGATAAAGGGCACAGATGGGCCTGGCAAGCCCACTATCAGCGAATGTTGGAAGTCGTATAACATCAAGCATGCATTAGATAACATCAAGTCATCTTGGGACGAAGTGAAGACGTCTACCATGAACTTGGCGTGGAATAAAGTATGGCAAGAATGCACGCATGACTTCCCAGGCTTCGCTGAAGACAACATCAGTGCGATCTGAAATGACATAGTAAATCTGTGCCATAGGGCTGGCTTCGATGAAGTTGATGTTCAAGATCTTTTGGAAAGCCATGCTGAACCTCTCTCAAATTATGAACTTATAAGGCTAGACAAGGCATCACAGGAGGCAGAAAAAGAGGGAGATGAGGAAGAACCTGTGCGTGGCCCGGAAATCAAAACTCATAGAGAATGTCTCAGTGGTATCGAAAAAGCTCTGGAAACCCTGAAGGAACGTGACCCAAATCCTGCCAGGAGTAGCAAAGTGGCTCATGATGTAGAGAAAAGTGTAAAGATTTATCAAGAAATCTGTGATGAAAAAATAAAAAAAACTAAACAGTCCTCCATCGACACGTTCTTCAAACTAGTCAGACATGCCATCCCTGTCACACCTGCTGACCCTGCTACAGCTGGCCCTTCCTCTATATCCTCTTTCTTCAAACCATTTAAACGTGCCGACACGACCCTGCTACAGCTGGCTCTTCTACATCTGCTTCCGACAGTGCAGACGTCGATGTCTTATCCTTATCTGCCCACTCAGCAGAAGATGAGTAAGGGCTGAAATCCCTACTGTCCCTTGGCCTTGGGAAGGACATCATCTGATAGAATACATAGCGATTCAAAGGTAAATAAAAATATTTTCTGTTTATTTCTTTTGCGCAGTACTTCACTTTTTTTTGTAATGATTATTTTCATATATTTTCATTTCTGTAGGGGTGACTTTTGACGTGCTGGAATGCATTATTACATGTTATAATGGGTTCAAATTGTCTGGTAAATTTGATATACGGTAAGGTTTTCAGGAATGCATATGTACCATATAACGAAGACTTACTGTAAATATATATATATATATATATATATATATATATATATATATATATATATATATATATATATATATATATATATATATATATATACAGTAAAGTTTCGGTTTACGTCAGAGTTACGTTCCTGAAACATGACGTAAGTCGATTTTGTACGTAACTCGAGTTTCCATACATTTCAAAGCATATTATTGAGTTTTCAACCAATCATTGTTTATGGTCATTCAGGTAAGTTAAAGGATATATTGTTATATTATTTACAACTATATAGGAATATGAAACACAAGTTTGTTTTTGTTGATTAGGGCCATGAACGCGAAGAACTGCAGGTTACCGAGAGGGGTGGCCCTGAGGCCGCCAGGAGGGTGGGCAGGGCAGACAGGGCAGACAGCTGGGAGCGTAGTGCAGTGTGGTGGGAGTAGAAGCGTGGGCAGTGGAGCAGGAAATGCAATAGGAAAAGGCAATAGGGATCAACAGACAGACGCAGACGGTGCAAGTGAGCTGCGAGTGTCCGGAGTTGTTATTATTGTGATGGGTGCGCGAACCCTCAAGGTCGTCAACCTCCCCGTTGTCATGGTAACGGGCTTCCCATTTTCTTCTTCACTCCCTCACACACAGCTGCTGCCTCCCTTCTCATGTCTTTAATTACGTCCTCTTTTTCTTTTAGCGTAATGGTTTTCCTTTTTTTTAGCATCACTGCTGTCACAAAGGAGTTTTCTCTTTGGTGCCATTGAGCAAGATACTAAGAACTTGGATCAGTAAACGCAGAAGTAGGATAACACTCTTGCCAGGGGCAATGGTGTGGTGGTACTGAGGCAGGGTGTTATTGTATTCAAGCGTGAGGCGGGCGGTGTGACAGGTAATCACCAACAATAACAATAAATCCCGCGCTTTACGATATAAAAATTTTCAATTTTTTTAATCTTAAATTGCCTTATAGTAGACTGACGTAACTACGAGTTTGACGTAACTCGAGACCAACGTAACCCGGGAATTTATTGTATATATATATATATATATATATATATATATATATATATATATATATATATATATATATATATATATATACAGGCAACCCCCTTTTACGAAGGTTCACACAACGAAATTTCGCTATAACGAAGGTTTCATTTTACTACCATCTGCTCTTTTAACGAACACAAAACTCGCTTTAACGAAATTTTATCCAGGTAATTTTTTTTCAAATTTTGAAAGCCCTACCGTATCATGCAAGCTAACAGGCTTTTCAATACATCAGGAGCTGCTGGTACTAAGGCATGCCTCAGGAGAAATCCTGAGACACCCGTAGAATAAAGATCAAGATCAAGCCTATCTTGGACAACACAGGCTCTGCCGATACAAAGGCCTGACTCAGAAGAAATTCTGTGTCACCTGTAGCATCAAGATCAAGATCAAGATCACATGCACCACTCACTCTCCAGTCAAAACATAACAGCATCACCAGCAGCTCATCTTCCTTAGTTCAACTTACCACCAAAATGCCCTGCAATGTGGCCTAACGTTCCTAAGAAGACCAGGAAGTGTCTTACTCTCGAAGTGAAGCTGGGTATTATTCACGGACAAGAAAAAGGCAAGAAAACTAATAACATTGCTTCCCACCATGGCTTGACTCCATCTACTGTCTACTATTTTTAAGTCAAGAGACTCTATTAAAAAGGCTAGTGAGACCTCATCTTCCTTGCAAGCTAAAAGAACCACCAGAACTCGTGACTCTACAATAGATACAATGGAAAGCCTTGTGGAAATGTGATACATAAGTTTTGTATGCGGTACCATGATGCGCACTTTGTTTACATTCCACAGGTTGCCGGTTAGTGTATTTCCCGTTTCACTCTCCCTCCCTTCATAAAGTTAAGATTATCAACATTATAAAGTTACGTACATACATTAATTAGTGTACATTATAATGACTTAAAAATTAAACTACCTAAATGTTGAACTTCATAATTTTTACTTTCATTAAACCTTTTACTGTACTATGATGCACTCTCGCTTTGTTTACTCTTAATGGAAGTTCAAATCAGGGGTTAAACTTGTTATAATCGGTTAAACGAACGAAGTTTAACTAAGTGTTTTTAGGAATAACTTCGTTAAGCGGGATTGCCTGTATATATATATATATATATATATATATATATATATATATATATATATATATATATATATATATATATATATATAGGCAGCCCGTTAACAAAGGTTCACAACAAAATTTCGCTACAACGAAGGTTTAATTTTTATTACCATCACCAGCACCAAACTCGTTTTAACGAAGTTTTATCCAGGTACAGGCAACCCCCGTTTAACGAGCGCAAGGAAGATGAGGTCTCACTAGCCTTTTTAATAGAGTCTCTTGACTTGAAAATAGTAGACAGTAGATGGAGTCAAGCTATGGTGGGAAGCAATGTTATTAGTTTTCTTGCCTTTCTCTTGTCTGTGAATAATACCCAGCTTCACTTCGAGAGTAACAGCCGGTTCCTGAATGTATTGGTACGGCAACAAACCAAAACGCTTACCATGTTGTTTGGCTCGTGCACCAACTATTTATGACAGTTCGACAATTCGCTTTTTTGTGTTTGGAGCGCTCGCCAACCTAGTTGTCTGGCTTACCAAAAGGATATAAAGCGTCGGAATGGTTGGTAGCCCCGCATAGCTGTGGTTGGTAAGCGTGTGAGTAAAAACCTGGTGAAAACGTAAACAATTTCGTTTGATCAGCTGATAACATGTCTCGAGGAAGAGAAAAGTTGACGTCGCTAACCAGTGACCAGAAAAGCACGTTGGTTGATCTTATCAACCAATTCAACGTCGTGCTTGATAAAAATGGTAATTACTCCATGATAGCTAAGAAACAGGAAGCTTGGGAGACAATTACCAAGAAGTTCAATGCAATATGTGCAACACTGTTAATCAGTATTTTTTTTTTCCAGACTCATCCCTGACTATGATCACATTTTCAAAAAGTAGATAACACACACACACACACACACTATAGACCAGTGTCACTTACAAGTGTGGTAGCTAAGATGTGTGAGAGGGTGGTGAAGACTAGATGGACAGACTTCTTGGAGAAAAATGACATACTTTGTGAGTGTCAATTTGGTTTTAGGAAAGGGCGTTCATGCACGACAAACCTGATATGTTACTATTCGAGGGTGATAGATGTAATACAGGAAAGAGATGGTTGGGCTGATGGAATATATCTGGATTTAAAAAAGGCCTTTGATAAGGTACCACACCAGAGACTGATCTGGAAACTTGAAATGGTAGGAGGAGTGCATGGCAGTTTACTAAAATGGATGGAAGATTTTTGGTAGGAAGAGAAATGAGAACAATAATTAAGGACAGACCATCAGAATGGGGATTGGTGGAGAGTGGAGTTCCACAGGGATCAGTGTTGGCACCAGTAATGTTCGCAGTCTACATAAATGACATGGTGGATGGGGTGTCCAGTTATGTGAGCCTATTTGCAGGCGATGCAAAATTGTTACGAAAAGTGAGATGTGACAAAGATTGCGAACTACTCCAGGAAGACTTGGACAGAATATGGAAATGGAGCTGTACATGGCAAATGGAGTTCAACACGACAAAATGCAAGAAAATAGAGTTTGGCAAGAGTGAAAGAAGAATCAGGAGTATGTACAAGATAGGAAATGAAGACATAAAACCAGTCATGAAGAAAAAGACCTTGGGGTGACAATTACCAATGACCTATCGCCAGAGAGACATATAAACAAAATAATTGGAAGTATTGAACTTATTGAGGAACATAAGAGTGGCGTTCGTATATCTAGATGAAGAAATGATGAAGAAAATAATTACTGCAATGATAAGACCGAGGCTTGAATATGCAACAATACAGTGGGCTCGAACTTAAAGAAACACATAAGGAAACTAGAGAAAGTACAGAGGGCTGCAACGAAAATGGTGCCTGACTTAAGAGATTTGACTTATGAAGACAGACTGAAAAGAATGCAACTTCCAACCCTGGAAAACAGAAGAAAGGGGAGACCTGATAGCAATATACAGAGTGATGATTGGCATGGAAAAAATGGATAGGGAAGATCTGTGTATGTGGAATGGAAGAATGTCGAGAGGGCATGGGAAAAAACTAAAATGGCCACTTATAGGAGAGATGTGAAAAAATATAGCTTCCCTCATAGAAGGGTGGAAGCATGGAATAGTTTAGACGTGGAAGTGGTCAACGCAAGGAATATTCATGATTTTAAGAAAAAGCTGGACATTAATAGATATGGAGACGGGACAACACGAGCATAGCTCTTTTCCCGTATGTTACAATTAGGTAAATACAATTAGGTAAATACACACACACACACACACACACACACACACATACACACACACACACACACACACAAGGTATAATGATTAGCATTAAAAGTAGATGGTTAAATTTATTCATTCTTACATACTATTTGTACTTTGCAATACCTACATTATACACCATAAGATCTTATATATGCGTGGAATCCTCACTCGTCGCAATTCTTCCATTTCATACATTTCTTCATCTATGATTTCTTCTAATGCAGCCATGGTACCTGAAAATTGTAGTTTTTAATGGTCTGAAGAATACCTAGCTGCATTTTGAATGGTTGTAGGGCATAGGTATGTTAGATTTGGGTGGGGGATAGGTGAGGTTAGCCCCTTTTCCCTTTGGGGAAAAAAAAAAGGGGTTTTTTAAAAAATCCCAATTTAAAAGGGCCCCAAAAACCCCGGGGGGGGTTTTTAAAGGTTTTTCCCCCGGGTTTCCCGGGGGGGGAAAAAAAAATTTAATTAAGGGGGAAATTTAAAAGGGGGGGGGGGGCCCCCCCTTTTTTTTAAACCAAATTTTTTAAAAAATTTTTTGGGGGGGGGGAAAGAAAAAAAGGGGAAATTTTAAAATTTTAAAAAGGGTTTTCCCTTTTTTTTTAAAAACGGCCCAAAAGGGGAAAGGGCCCGGGCCCTTTTTTTAAAAAAAAAATTTAGAAATTTTGGGAAAAATTTGGGGGTTTTTAAAGTTTTTTAAAAAAAAAATTGGGGTTTTTTGGGGTTTCCCCTTTGCCCCAAAAAAAAATTTAAAAAAGGGTTTATTGGGAAAATTTAAGGGGGTTTTTTCCCCGGGGAAATAATTTAAAAATTTAAAAACCCTGTTAAAATTTTTTAAAAATTACGGGGGAATTTTTAAAAAAAAAAAAGGCCCAAGGGTTGAAAAAACCCCTTAAAAGGTTTGGGAAAAAAAAAAAAAACCCAAAACCCCAAAAAAGGGGGGTTTTTAAAAAAGGGGGAAAAAAAAAAAATTTTAAAAATTTTTTGGGAAAAAAAAATTTTTGGGGGGGTTTTTTTTTTCCCCCAAAAGGGTTTTAAAAATTTTAAAAGGGGGGGTTTTAAAAAAAAAAAGGGAAAAGGGGAAAACCCCCTTTTTTTTTTTAAAAAATTTTTTTTAAAAAAAAAACCCCCCCCCAACCAACAAACCCCCCCCCCCAAAAAAATTTTCCCCTTTAAAAAAAAAAAGGTTTTTAAAAAACATTTTTTAAAATTCCCCCGGGGGAATTTTCCAACCCAAAACCCCAAAAGGGTTTCCCTTTTAAAAAAAACCAAATTTTTAAAAGAAAAAGGAATTTTTTCAAAATTTTTTTTAAAAAATTAAAAATTTTGGTTTGGAAAAAAAATTTAACCAAATTGGGGTTTTTGGCCAAAAAATTTTGGTTTTTAAACCTTTGGGGTTTTTAAAAATTTTTAAAGGGGTTTTTTTTAAATTTTCCCGGGGGCCCCCCCTTTTAACCCCAAAATTTGGGGGTTTTTAAAAATTTTTTTTTCAAAAATTTTTTAAAAAAAAAATTTTATGTTTTAAAAAAAAAAAATAATTTATTTTTTATTTAAAGGGGAAAATTCCCTTTTAAAGGGGAAAATTTTAAAAAGGGGTAAAAAAATTAATTTTTTTTTGGAAATTTTTTGGGTTTTGGGGAAAAAAAAGTTTTAAAAAAAATTTTTAAAAAATTAAAAAAAAAAAAAAAAAAAAAACCCCCCCCAGGCCCCTTTTAAAAAAAAAATTTTTTTAAAATTTGGAAAAAACGGGGGGGATTTTTGGGGAAGGAAAATTTTTCCCAAAAAAGGTTTTTGGGGGGAAAAGGGGTTTTAAACGGGGGTTTTTTTTTAAAAAATTTTGGGGGTTTGGTTTTTTTAATTTTTTAAATTTTGAAATTTTAAAAATTTTTGGTTTGGGAAGGGAAATTTTTTAAATTTTTTATTTCCCCAAAAGAAAATTTCCCCTTGCCTACCAAACCAAAGGGGAAAAATTATTTGGAAAAAAAAATTTTTTTTGGGGGGGGTTTTAAATTTAAAAATAAAACCAAGGAATTTAAACGGGGTAAAATTTTTTTTTTAAACCCCCTTTAAAAAATTTAAAAAAAAAAAAAAGGGGTTTTTAAATAAAAAATTTAAAGGGAAACCCCCCCCAAAAAACCCCCCCCCTTTTTGGAAAAACCCCCCCCCTTTTGGGTTCAAAAGACCCCTTTTTTGGGGGTTTTTCCGCCCCAAAACCCAAAAAAGGCCTTGGGCCCCAATTTTTCCCTTTTTTTTTTAAAAAAATTTTTTTTTTAAAACCAACCCGGGGCCCTTTAAAACCAAATTTTTTTTAAAAAAAAACCCCCTTTTAAATTTAATTTTGGGGTTTTTAAAAAAAATTTTTTTCATTCCCGGGGGGGTTTTTTTTTTTTTTTTTTTCCTTTCCCTTAAAAATTAAACATAAAAAATTATAATTTTTAAATTTTAAAATTTAAAAATAATTTCCCTTTATTTTTTTTTGAAGAAAATTTTTTTCCCTTTTTTTTTTTGTTTTTGGGCTTAACCAAATTTCCAAAATTTTTAAAATTTCCCTTTTTTTTTTTTAAATTAATTTTTAAAAAAAAAATTTTTCCCTTTTAAAGGAAAAAATTTTTCAAAAAAAAAAAAATTAATTTAAAAACCCCAAAATTTTTTTTAAATTTTTGGAAATTTTTTTAAACTTTCCCAAGATTTTAAAATTCCAACCCCTTTAAAAAAAAGGGGGGGAAAAGGGTTTTTTTAAAAAACCCCCCAAAAAACCCCCCCCCAAAAAAATTTTTAATTTACCCAAAAAAATTGGCCCCAAAAAAAGGGTTTAAGATTCCCCCCCTTTTTTTTTGGGTTTTTTTTAAAAATTTTTATAATTTTTTTTAATGGAAAAATTTATTTTTTGGGGAAAAATTTCCCCAAAAAAAAGGGGGGGAAAAACCAAAAAAAAAAAAAAAAGGAAAAAAAAAAAAAATTTAAAAAATTTTTTTTTCTCCATTTGGTTAAATTAAAATTTTTTAAAAAAACCTTTTTGGAAATTTGGTTAAAAATTTTTTTTAAAAAATTTTAAGGGTTTTCCCTTTTTAAAAAAATTTTGGAATTTTTAATTTTAAAAAAAAGCTTTTTTAAAAAAAAATTTTTAAATTTTTTTTTTAATATTAATTAAATAAAAATTTTTTAAAAAAAAAATTTAAAAAGGGTCAAAACCCTTTTCTTAAAATTTTGGTAAAATTTTTTTTTTTTTAAAATTTTTTTAAAAAGGGGAAATTTAAAAAAAAAAAAAAGGAAAAATTTTTTTTAAAAAAAAAAGGGGGGACAAAAGGGTTTTAAAAACCCCTTTTGGGCGTTCGTCCCTTTTTTTTTTTTTGGCCAAAATTTAAATTTTGGGTTTTTGGGAAATTTAAAATTCCATTTCAAAAGTAAAAAGGTTTTAAAACCCTTAAATTCTTTTAAAAAAATTTACCGGGGAAAAAAAAATTTTTGAAAAAAAATTTTTTTTTAAAATTTTTTTTAAAATTAAAAATTAAAAAAAAAAAAAAAATTTTTTTTTTTAAAAAAATTTAAAAAAAAAAAAAAACCCTTTTAAAAAATTTTTAAAAAAAAATTTTTAAAAAAAATTAATTTTTTTATTTTAAAAATTTTTTTTTTTTTTTTAAATTTTTTTATTTTAAAAAAATAATTTTAAAATTTAAAATTTAAATTTTAATTTTGGGTTAATTTCCCCAAAAATTTTTTTTTTTTAAAAAAACCCCCCCTTTTTGGGCCCTTTTCCAAAAAAAATATAATTAAAAAATTTTTTTTTTTTTTAAAATTTTTTAAAAATTTTTAAACCCCAAAAATTTTTAAAAGGAAAAAAAGGAAAAATTTTAAAAAATTTGGAAATTTAATTAAAAATTTAAAAAAAAAAAAAAATTTTTTTTTTGGGGGGAAAAAAAACCCTTTGGGTTTTTTGAAAATTTTTAAAATTCCAAGTTAAAAAGGGGAAAAAATTTTTTCCCCTTTTTCCCGGTTTTTTAAAATTTTGGTTTTTAAAAACAGTTTCCCAAAAAAATTTTTTTAAATTTTTTAAAAAACCAATTTTTTTTTAACTTTTTAAAATTTAAATTTTTTAAATTTGGGGAAAAAAGGGGGTTTTTTAAAAGGGAAAATTTTAAAAAAAAAATTTTTTAAAAAAAAAAAAACCCTTTTTTTTGGGTTTAAGGAAACCCAAATTTTAAAAAATTTTTCCCCGGTAATTTTGGGGAAAAATTTAAAGAAGGCCTTTTAAACCCTTTCCTGGCCCAAAAATTTTTTTTGTTTTTTAAAAAAAAAAGGTTTTCCAATTGGTTTTTTGGGGGCCCAAAAAAAAAATATAGTGGACTGGTAGTAGACACCTACCGAAACAATAACTTACTCCCAGTGAGATCTAATAGCACTAGTTCAGGAGGTGCTGTGAACCTTCCATTAAAGCTAGTTGTGATCTCGTTGAATGTTTCCCTTTGTGTCTCACAACTCAAGGGGGTAGTCACAGCCTACCCTCTAAAGACAGCTCTCCTTCTTCACACAAAACTACATGCACTTACCACACATACACCCTTCACTCCAAATCAAAATTTAAAAGAAAATGGGACCCAAAATAAACAACGCCTCGGAGTCCCTCTGGGAGGGGACCAAAAATGTCCCCAGGTCGGACACCTCTCCTGTTGAAGACCACAAATGCCTTGACACCTCCCTCAACTTTTTCTACATTAACTTCTGCAACATTCGCGGTCTTAGATCTAATTTTCAATCTGTGGAACACCACCTCTCCTCTACTAAACCTCATCTTCTTTTCCTCACCGAAACACAGCTGTCTGAGGCAACTGACAGTAGCCCTTCTCTGTTCCCTCCTACTTTCTCTATTCTCATTTTCATTCCAAAGCTGGATGTTGCGTCTATGTACGCAACGACTTAACTTGCTCTCGTGCCCACGCTCTTGAGTCTTCCGAATTTTCCACCATCTGGCTACGACTTAACAGTCACTCTCAAACTAAATTCATCTGTGCTGTTTATCTCTCCCTAACTCTTCTGACTATAGTAATTTCTTCGACTACTTAACTTCTAAAGTGGAGCACATTCTGTCCCTCTACCCTTTCGCTGAGATTTCCATTCTTGGAGATTTCAATGTTCACCACCAGCTTTGGCTTTCCTCTCCTTCACTGACCACCCTGGTGAACTAGCCTTCAACTTTGCTATCCTCCATGACCTAGAGCAACTGGTGCAACACCCTACTGTATTCCTGACCGTCTTGGAGACACGCCCAACATTCTTGATCTCTTCCTCACCTCTAACCCTTCTGCTTATGCTGTCACCCTTTCATCTCCGTTGGGCTCCTCCGATCACAATCTCATTTCTGTATCTTGTCCTATTTTTCCAATCCTCCGCAGGATCCCCAAAGCGAAGGTGCCTCTGGCGTTTTGCCTCTGCCAGTTGGGGGACCTGAGGAGGTATTATGCTGATTTTCCTGGAATGATTATTGCTTCCGTGTCAGAGACCCATCTCTTTGTGCTGAACGCATAACAGAGGTGTTAGTATCTGGCATGGAGGCGTACATTCCTCATTCTTTTTCTCAACCTAAACCTTCTAAACCTTGGTTTAACTCAGCCTGTTCTCGTGCTATACATGATAGAGAGGTTGCCCACAAAAGGTACTTGAGCCTTCCATCTCCTGAATCTCATGCACTTTATATCTCTGCCCGGAATCATGCCAAGTCTGTTCTTCAACTTGCCAAACACTCTTTCATAAATAGGAAATGTCAAAATCTTTCAAACTCAAACTCTCCTCGTGACTTCTGGCATCTAGCCAAAACATCTCAAATAACTTCACTTCTTCATCTTTCCTCCTTTATTTCATCCTGATGGCACCACTGCCATCTCTTCTGTCTCTAAAGCTGAACTCTTTTCTCAAACCTTTGCTCACAACTCCACCTTGGACGATTCTGGGCTTGTCCTCCTCTCCTCCTCCCTCTGACTATTTCATGTCTACAATCAAAATTCTTCGTAATGATGTTTTCCATGCCCTTGCTGGCCTAAACCCTCGGAAGGCTTATGGACCTGATGGGGTCCCTCCTATTGTTCTCAAAACTGTGCTTCTGTGCTTGCACCTTGCCTGGCCAAACTCTTCCAACTTTGTCTATCGACTTCTACCTTTCCTTCCTGCTGGAAGTTCGCCTACATTCAGCCTGTTCCTAAAAAGGGTGTAGGGTTAACTCCTGAATTTCTAACTCTTTCTCCTGCCTTTTAAGTCGTAACTGAAATTCTCTCTTTCTCTCTTCTTTTTCTGCCTGTAGTTGCATTTGTTTTTCTTGCATCTGGTATTCTAGCCTAAGCTTCTCAATTTCCCACTGACTTATCCTACTCTTATCCTGTTCTTCCTGGGGACTGTGTATTATAGTCCTCGTAGAGGCTGCTGACATGGGAGTTAACTCTTCTATGGCATTTCCTAGCAACTGACCTTCTTGCACTAGATGTTCAACAACTACATTCTTAATGACCTCTTTAGTCATCTGAGACGTGATGGGAACATCAAAATGTTTAGCGATGGCTTTCCATTGGTCCTTTTTTATATTAGCACCTTTAAGTTGTTCCAGAGAAGGGTCAGCACAAAAATCTTCAACGTTAAACTGAGCGGAAGCCATATTAAATAGATGTTAAACAACAACAACAAAAAATGATAAGCGAATTACTTAACTTGGCAGAGTGATAATAAAGGCAACCTTGGAAATTACCTAGATTATACTTAAGTAAACACTTATGAGTACAATCACTAATGAGGGGTAAACTAGAGAATTACGGCATTAAGAGGGATCCGGATTACTCCAGTTACGAGACTTGAGAGTGAGGAGCGAATTGTACTTAGACTTGTTATTGATAAGGAGGCGGATTAGTCTGAGAGACTAGTTAAAATGGCCAATTCTAACTAGCGAGAAAAATGATCCGCGAAGTGAGGGATTGAGGGTTCGCATGAACATATGATGATCCCAACACTTGGATAACACTTATTACACACCTGCCTATGTGCAAAAAATAGAGATAAGTGCTATCGGTGAACACGCCTTTCTACCTGGTTTCCTGCTCTACCACTGCTATGTGATACCAATGAAAGTCACGAAGCACTTTTAACCCAAAGGGAGCCACTTGATCGCACAAAGGTAAATTTAAACCACACGCAGAGTAAGTCACAGAAAAAAACACATCAAAGTCACAACACCACAGAAACACAAAAAAAAATAATGTAATCACAGAAAAAAAGTCACTGGAAAAATGGAACACTGAACAAGGGTTATAATGGTCCTGTCACGGTCGCCAATTGTTACGTTCACGGTTAAATGGGTTAGATTGGCATCGGGGAGCCAGTGAATAATAACAATAAAAAAAAAACACTGCAGGTTCAACTGGTGAGGAAATGCAAAGGGGCAGTTAAGAAGCTATTTAATAACCCAATAACAAAACACACATGAAACTGACATACACAGATAGATATAACACATAAATAAATATAACAATAAAGAACCCAACTTAACAATACCTAACAATAATACTAATCCTATATGGAGGCAATGTGGAAAAATGGGACGAGGGGAAGTGATACTTATGAGGTGTCGCAGTGGTGAAGTGCTGGGTGATGTGGATCCCACGGTATTCCAAGAGGCGGTGTGTTCACTGGTTGAGGCCTTGACCTCGACTGCCTTCCAAAAATCAGAGCTGCTTAACACTTCCGCTTGAGTTGAATGGGGCCGCGTGAATCCAACTTCGGGACAGGAGCGGGGCTTCATGAGATGGTGACGTGAAAGGGAGGTGGGGAGGTGGCGAACGAGATAGCAAGCGGAGGAGGTGATGGTAGTGGAGTATGTATATGTATATATATATATATATATATATATCATTACGTGATCCATTCAGGAATGTATCCCTCGCATAGATCAAGAAATCCCTGTATTTATTAATGTTTTATTAACAGTGATTGATCTAACTGTATATATTAATGAGAAGGATGTAGTATGTTTTTTTTTTTTTTTTTTTTTTTTTTTTTGCTACAAGCAAATCAATACATGGGTGTATGTGGCTTAAGGCACATCACATGTCTGCTTCAGCTTTTAACCTATTTTAAGACTGATAAGTTTAGCACCGTTCCAGCTAGCTGAATGTAGTATATATATATATATATATATATATATATATATATATATATATATATATATATATATATATATATATATATATATATATATATCATTACGTGATCCATTCAGGAATGTGTCCCTCGCATAGATCAAGAAATCCCTGTATTTATTAATGTTTTATTAACAGTGATTGATCTAACTGTATATATTAATGAGAAGGATGTAGTATGTTTTTTTTTTTTTTTGCTACAAGCAAATCAATACATGGGTGTATGTGGCTTAAGGCACATCACATGTCTGCTTCAGCTTTTAACCTATTTTAAGACTGAAAAGTTTAGCACCGTTCCAGCTAGCTGAATGTAGTATATATATATATATATATATATATATATATATATATATATATATATATATATATATATATATATATATATATATATATAATTGGACCTCCATGACCCCCAGAAAAAGGCTCATGGGATTATGACTAGGAATTTGTGAGGATTTAGCTTGGTGGCTGGCTCCATAGAAAGATGCTTCATGTACAGGAGCTCGTCCAAGGCAGATTTTATTTGCAGATGCATCCTGGCTTGGGTGGGGGCATATCTGAGAGCCTCCTTGGCATCAGGATTGTGGTCTCTTGAAGAATGGGGACTTCACATAAATCAGCTGGAGCTCTTGGCTGTTTTCTGAGCCCTACAGACACTGCATCAGTTTCTGTTGACCTCTGTAGTGTCCATAGTATCTGAAAATTCTTTGGTGGTGGCATATCTGAGGCACTCTAGGGTACTCTTTCCAAGTCCCTGTCAGATTATGGAGGGGAAGTTCTTTGGTGGTGTGAGGGCTTTTCTATCTCTCTACGTCCCATGTTCATTTCGGGACTTCACTAATTGATCGTAGATGTTCTCAGTCAGGTACGTGTGGAGTCAGATTGGACTCTATATCGAGTGGTTTGCAGGGCTCTCTTTCAGATATGGGGATTTTTTTTGCTATGGCTGGCTGCGGGCCTCCCTCTGTACATATCACTTTTGCCAGATCAGGCAGCATGGAAACAAGATGCATTCTCCTTCCACTGGAAAGGTCTTTATTTTTGTCTTTCTCCTGTTCACTCGTAAGTATCTGGATACTTTCATCCTGGGTCCAATAGTTGTGGCTCTGAGGGTAGTGCTTTGCTTTGATCTTTTGTTGAAACTGGTGCTGTGTATGTGAGTTTTGTTACAGTTCAGGTTACAATTTTTTTTTTTTTTTTTTTTTTTTTCAGGATTACTATCATATTTTCTTTGGTGTGAGGTAACTTCCTCCCTCCTATACTTGGAAATCAGGGCCATATTCTCTATAGTTATCATCAGGTCTCACAGAATTCCTGGCTGTCACTCCTCTGACTGTCTTATGGCTCACAATTTGTCAATCTTAAATATGTTGAATGAAATAGGTTCTTGACATAATTTTCATTGATTGAATTGTTTTGACATCATATTACTACTTTCAGTAATAGTTTGTTTGAGTTTGAGAAAACTGATTGTACCACTTCCAATGGTTGTAAATTTACAATAATACATTATTGTATCAAAGAAGGATATTATTTAGTCATCATTACTGATATTTATTGTTAAATTAATATCAAAATCAGTTGGAGATCATGTTGTGCTATATACAAGAGTTAAGAAGGTCAGAAGTGGCAATATAGCCCTGTCTTCACTTATGGGTGATGTGACAAAGTTAGAGCCTTTCATAGATAGACATATGTCTAAAATGCGCCATTTTGTCTCACTATGACTGATGTCATTATCTTTGATGGTTTATAGAATATGGACATACAGTAATTTCATATGTGTACATATTTGTATACCTAACAACAAAATAGTGTTTAAAGTAAAAGAACTCGTTTGTGAATATACTTACCCATATGTAATTATACAAAGTAGATCTCCTCCCTCCCCTCAATTTACATATTTTCATGTAATACAAATGACTGACCATTCTGGATGGCTACTTGGGTGGCAAACTTCTGTGAATGTGCATGGTAATAGCTAGAGGAGGAGGTAACCATGAAATGATCTATAACTGGGGTGTAGGTAATTTTTCTGTGCTGGTATGAGACAGACATATGTAATGGGTAAGTATATTCACAAAGAAAGTTTTTACATGGAAAAGAAAAAAAATTGACAGAACCTCTAGTGCATTACCAAGCAACAAAGTGTAAGATCCACTGGCTTGAATTTTCAAGAGAGAGATTTCAAGATACTAATTGTGATTTTGTTATTCCTTTGAGCTGTTCTCTTTGATGGCTGGCATCTTTAATGTTCTTTTCTTTCTCCAACCTTAGCTATAGTCTGTCATCTCTACAATGACTCCTGGGTCTGAGTTTAAATGGTGTCACAGGGAATGCATGGTTGTCAGATCTTGAGGAAAACCGTGAGCTATCCTTGTAATAAGTGCATTGATCAGAAAATAAGTATTATCCCATGAAATCAATTATGTTATCAGTAAGCTACAATGTGTTTTATATCCAGTAGCTATTCTACAGTAGACAGAATATAGTGCCTATCTTGCATGAAAAGAAAAAAAAATCTTTGAGATTCCTTTCTTTGAAATTGTTGCAGAAGTGTTTTACCAATGGTATTTTGCACTTGATCCCTTCATTTCTGCCTCCACCAACTGACATTTTTTTACTTTCCATCCAGGAACAAACTATTTCAACACATGTATAGTAAAGTGCTTTACTTTCAGTCACGTAAAGGGAAAGATCCATCATGCAATAGCAGACCATTTTGGGATAGATAAAGGACAACTCTACTTGACTCATCCTACATTTTTCTCAAGAATTACATCTGCTCCTCCTCAAACTATTCATGATGAATATTGGCATCCTCATGTTGATAAGGTAAAACATATCTGTGGATTCTCATGAATCAGTGCCAAAAGTTTTCCACAATGACTTGTTATCAATTGATAGATTGGAAGAATATGCTGTTGTACTCCTTGCATGTAAAAGGCAGTCAAAAGGGATAGACGGATAGAATTGGGAAGAATTTCCCGTATGTTTATTCATAACCATGAGATGTGACATCTTGTCTTGGATAAACTACCTAAAGAAAGATCTTGGCTAAGTGTATGACTTTATATGAATTTCCCTGAATTTATTTGTTACTTTGTTTTTCACAATATCCATTGACATCATGAACAACAAGACAAAATATCTTAATACTATTACATTTGCTGATGTAGACTAGCCACTAGACTGTGTCATATACTGTGCTCAAGACAAGGAATTATTATCTGTTTTAGGTATGTTTTAGTGGCTAAACCTTCCCCTTAATTGGCATAATGTGTTCCACATGAAGTATTCCTTAATATGAAAAGTGATGGCAAAAGTAATGAATTTGTTTATTTATAGGAAGTGTTACTTTTTTATTTGTTATTTTGTTAATTATTTTCAGGAGACCTATGAGTCATTCCACTACACTTCATTATTGTACCTTACTGATTATGGGCAGGAGTTTGATGGAGGACGCTTTGTGTTCATCGACAAGGATTCCAACAAGACAGTGGAGCCCCGGAGAGGTAAGAGTGGTGTTTGGTGAATTCATTCCATAACAGTTATTTATGACATGTCTCAAGTATGTGAGGTAATTAATCCATTGTATGTATGATAAAGACATACGAGGTCCATTAAAAAAGTAGAAATCGACTGACATGTTCTTTTTTTTCAGGGCCGATACCGATACCAATTATTAGTAGTCAAGGAGCCCGATAACCAATATTTAGAGCCGATATTCATTTGCTATATATATATATATATATATATATATATATATATATATATATATATATATATATATATATTATAATACAAAACACATTTCATAACATAAAACATTTACTGATGTCTGGTAAAGGGAAACAAAAAGAAAGTGTGGTGTGGTGAGGAAGTACACAGTGGACTGGTGGTAGTAGCAATCCCTGTAAAATGTTATGATAGTACTACAAAGAGATATAGCAAGTTGGGGTTAGTTTAGTGGGGTTTACATAGTACCCTCAAGATTTTAATCTTACTTTCAGCCTTACTATCTTACAATCCAGAAAATCCTAGAGTTCGGAATGCCTGAACCCTGATGACTTCCGGATTTCAGGACTTTTACTGTATTTAATTCAGCCTTTTATATTATGTAAACTCAGTACTTAGGTGTTACAAGTATTTTCAATACCATAATCTTTCCTGCAGCGTACTCGTCGTGTGGAGAAAACGGGCCACTCCCTCGTCTCATTGCAACACACATACATGCACACGAACACACACACATATGCCAGGTGCCTTTATACCTTTATAAATAGAACATCCAAATGGCTTACTCGTTCAAGCAAGAGTCAAAACTCCACTTGTGAATAATATTCACATTGATAAAGCCTATGAAGCACGACTGCAAAATAAAATTAATACAAACTGCAGCACTGACGTGTTCGTTTTCAGTGATCGGACAAGTGATTCCGTAATGTAAACAACACGTCCAATACATGCTGTCGCCCGCCACTAAAACAAGAAGAAAATATTAGGGTGCGTCTTCCAAGATGCAGCGTCTTGTGAGCCATAAAATACGGTACATTATAATGACTTAAATTAAACTGCCTAAATATTTAACTTCAGAATTTTTACTTTCATTAAACCTTTCACTGTACTATGATGCACTCTCGCTTTGTTTACTCTCAATGGAAGTTCAAGTCAGGGGTTAAACTTGTTATAATCGGTTTGCTTAACGAAGCTTCGTTTAACGAAGTGTTTTAGAACGTAACCCCTTCGTTAAGCGGGGGTTGCCTGTATACAGTAAAAGTCCTGAAATCCGGAAGTCATGGGGTTTCAGGCATTCCGGATTCTATGATTTTCCAGATTGTAAGATAGTAAGGCTGAAAGTAAGATTAAAATCTTGAGGGTACTATGTAAACCCCATTAAACTAACCCCAACTTGCTATATCTCTTTGTAGTACTGTCATAACATCTTGCAGGGGTTGCTACTACCACCAGTCCACTGTGTACTTCCTCACCACACCACACAAGATTTAGGTAGGCTTTTTTTTTTTTTTTTTTTTTTTTTCTTGAAGACTATGGCAGGAGTGGCATGGGCCTTTCCAGCCATTATGGCGGCCCATATGTGATGATTGCTCTTTTCCTACTTGTCAACTTGTATTTGTGTAGGTGATTTCACTATTTTACATAGGCTATTCCACCATCCACATATACTGAGAAGTTTGAGTGATTGTACTGTACTGTACCCCACATAATATGTATACAGTCCACAATACTTATGTCACACTTTATAAAATGATTTTAAGTATAATACAAAACACATTTCATAACATAAAACATTTACTGATGTCTGATAAAGGGAAACAAAAAGAAAGGAAGGCCTCCAACATCATACGGCAGCCAATCACGTCACCGGCGTCGAGCGTACACCAGCTGGACCACCCACGCAGAAAACAGGACTCCGCAACACATACACACACACACACACACACACACGGCCCGGTAGCTCAGTGGTTAGAGCACTGGTTTCACAAGCCAGAGGACCGAGGTTCGATTCCCCGGCCGGGTGGAGATATTTGGGTGTGTCTCCTTTCACGTGTAGCCCCTGTTCACCTAGCAGTGAGTAGGTACGGGATGTAAATCGAGGAGTTGTGACCTTGTTGTCCCGGTGTGTGGTGTGTCTCAGACCTATCCGAAGACCGGAAATAATGAGCTCTGAGCTCGTTCCGTAGGGTAACGTCTGGCTGTCTCGTCAGAGACTGCAGCAGATCAAACAGTGAATTACACACACACGCTGTAAGGGGCGAACTAGGGGTGAGCCCAGCCGCCCCTCATAAAAAGTGCTTTGAGTGTCTATCACCACCCACTAAGGACAACCAAATAAATTGTCACAGTAGTCACATATACTTAAACGGAACAAATACAATACCACTTACTCACAAGTATACAAACAAACACACGTATATATGCACAGGGAAGAACTCACTGCAACACCTAACACCATGGCACATACACCACAACACATACACAGCACCATACATACACCAGAACGCAACACAAACACAACACACATGCACACGTACACACAATGTAACATATGCACACAACAAGATAGCACACACGCACACAACAAGATAGCGCACACGGGCCAGTCACGTAGTATTCACGCCAGCCACTCTGGACAATGCCATTTCAGTGGACACCCAGGCCACGTAGTACTTACGCCGGACACCACACTGCGTCGGTCAATGTGCACAATGTCCAGTACAGACGAGAGTGGAGACAAGGAGGTAGGAAACAGCTCCTAGCGAACTGGCTGCATTCATAACGACCACAGCTCTGATCGTCACCCCAGCAAGCTATAACGCCCGACAAGCTGCGCTGGTGCCCACTCGTTGCCTTCTCACTCTGAGTCCTGGTCAGCTGGCGTCTTGTGACAGGCAAGACAGCCGGCGCCTTCTCGTGACTCCGTCGCAACATGCTGGAGTGAGCCCCCCCCCTCTCTCTCTCTCTCTCTCTCTGCGACATACACCACACAGCCAGACACAAGCCACAGTCACACGCACAAGACCGTTTCCCCACTGGAAACGATACCACGATACCCAATTAACATATAACAATAAATCCCAAATGGTATAATAAACCCAAAACAAGAACCCACGAATGGTAAATAAAAATGAATGAGAACACTTACAATATACGAAAGCGGAAAAGTAACGTGCTCGCTGGTGAGAGGAGGAACTGACGGGAAGCCACTAACGGTTACCCATGTCGCCTCCTAATGAAACCGCCTGGTACTCGGCAGGTGAGGCTTCGTTCACAAAACTATCCGCGGTAATTATAAGTCAACAGGTGACTTCACAGTCTTGGAAGAACGACCATCCCTGACACAGGCACATCACCTACAGAAACATAAAATACCACTTATAATACCTCCAAATATTGTTTTCTTATGAGTTTGTGTTAAACTCAATGTCAGTGATGACATGTTCGGTTTTGGCTATTATCATTATATATTTATTACTATTATTTCTTACTTTTTACATATTTAACTCAGCCTTTCAAATTTTCCGAATTATAAGGTTCCTGATTTAAGGACTTTTACTGTATATATATATATATATATATATATATATATATATATATATATATATATATATATATATATATACAGGCAATCCCCGTTTAACGAAGGGGTTACGTTCCTAAGAAACACTTCGTTAAGCAAAACTTCGTTAAGCGAACCGATTATAACAAGTTTAACCCCTGATTTGAACTTCCATTGAGAGTAAGCAAAACGAGAGTGCATTATAGTACAGTAAAAGGTTTAATGAAAGTAAACATTATGAAGTTAAACATTTAGGTAGTTTAATTTAAGTCATTATAATGTACACTAATGTATGTATGTACATAACTTTATAATGTTGATGATCTTAACTTTATGAAGGGAGGGAGAGTGAAACGGAAAAGACACTAACCGGCAACCTGTGAAATGTAAACAAAGTGCGCATCATGGTACCGCATACAAAACATATGTACCACATTTCCACAAGGCTTTCCATTTTATCCATTGTAGAGTCACGAGTTCAGATGGTTCTTTTAGCTTTCAAGGAAGATACGGTCTCACCAACCTTCTTAATAGAGTCTGCTGACTTGAAAATAGTAGACATTAGATGGAGTCAAGATGGTGGCCAGCAATGTTATTAGTTTTCTGGCCTCTCTCATGTCTGTGAATAATACCCAGCTTCACTTCGAGAGTAAGACACTTCCTGGTCTTCTTAGGAACGCTAGGCCACATTGCAGGGCATTTTGGTGGTAACTTGAACAAGGGAAGAGGAGCTGCTGGTGACGCTGTTATGTTTTGACTGGAGAGTGAGTGGTGCGAGTGATCTTGATCTTGAGCTTGATGCTACAGGTGACGCAGAATTTCTTCTGAGTCAGGCCTTTGTATCAGCAGCGCCTGTGTTGTCCACGAGAGGCTTGATCTTGATATTTATTCTACAGGTGTCTCACGATTTCTCCTGAGGCAGGCCTTAGTACCAGCAGCTACTGATGTATTCAAAAGCCTGTCAGCTTGCATGATACGGTGGGGCTTTCAAATTTGGAAAAAATTACCTGGATAAAACTTTGTTAAAGCGAGTTTGGTGTTCATTAAACGAGCAGATGGTAGTAAAATGAAACCTTCGTTGTAGCAAAAATTTCGTTGTGTGAACCTTCGTTAAACGGGGGTTGCCTGTATATATATATATATATATATATATATATATATATATATATATATATATATATATATATATATATGATATAAACATGTTGTTGTTACATATACTAATTACTCATATGTAATTACATATGCCTACATGCCATTATTCCCACACTCAGCACAGAAAATCAACCTGCACCTCTATATATAGAGATCGTGCCTATAGAAGTTCCACGTCACCTCCGTGCATGCACTGAACCACCAGCCCAGCTGGCCTACCATATCTCAGATCCTTTCTGTGCTCAGCATGGTGTTCACCTGTGCCTCGCCTTGCTTCTTCCTGCCTTTCTTTTGTGCCCGCTTCTTTGCTGCTTCCATTTCTACTTCTCCCTGAGTTGCCGTGGCCGCTCAGAGTTGTGTTGGATGTAAGAGGTGGTTGCCGGGCGAGGCTTTAGAGCCGCATTCCCGCTGTGTGTCTTGTCGACCCGCCATGTGTTCAGCTGAAGTAGTGAGTATAGTGAGTGTTCCCACCTCTCCCTTCTCCAATTCCAAGGATATGTGAAGGATGCTGAGAAGCGTTCTGCTAAGGAGAAGAAGCGGACAAAGTCGTCTGACGGTTCCAGTGAGAAGCGTTCTCACCGGCAGGAGCCGGCTTCTGAGGCCCCTTGGGCAAGAAGGTTTGTCGCTGTAGAAAGCTGATCTGGCTGCTATGAAGGCTTCTATTGGCCATTTGTCAGCGGTTTTGTTGCCCCTTGCCTCCGGTTCCGTGTTTTCAGGGTTTGCGGATGGCGGAGCGATTGTGCGTCCGCCCCCGAGGTTGGTGCCGGGTGTAGCGGGGTCCCGGTCTTCCCCCAGCTCAGACCCTTCGGTGGTGGTTGCTGGTAGTAGTGGAGTGAGTCTCTGTGTGTCCCCTCTCCTTGGTTTGGTTCCGGAAGTGAGTGGGGGACAGGCTCCCTCTGTTCCAAGCCCTGCCCTGGAGTTGGCGGTCAGGGGAGTGAGTTTGCATGCGGCCCCGCTTTCTGCCCCGTCGCGGTAGCGAGTGGCGTGCCTTCTCCCGCTGTTCCTGACCCATGTGCAGCCCCTCTCCCTAGTCTGGCTCTGGGAGGGAAAGGGGTCCAGTCCTCCGCTGTTTCAGGCTCTTCCTCGGAGTTTTCTGGCTTTGGTGGTCTGAGCTTCAGTGTGGCCCCGCTCCTTACCGTGGCCCCGGCAGTGAGTGTGGTGCAGACTCCCGCTGTGTCAGGTGTTTCCAGGAGTTTTCAGGTCTCGTGGAATGAGCTTGCGTGCAGCCCCGCTCCCCGGTGTGGCTCTGAGATTGAGTGGTTTGCAGGCTCCTGCGGATCCTGTTTCTTCCGTGGCCGGTCCTGGGGTCAGTGGATTGAGTCTGCGCTGCTCTCTCTCTGGTAAGGTCTCGGGGGTGTGTGGGGAGCCAGCTCCCGCCGGGCCAGTCTCCTCCTTGGGCCTTGTTGGTGGTGGAGAAACAGGACTTCATGCAGCACCACTACCTGGTGGATTGCCGGGTGATGGCAATTTTGTTGGCTCGGCGAGCGTGTCTTCCATGGGCCTGCCTCATGCTGATTTACTGCATGGGTCAACGCCCTCGCAGGTCCCGCCCCGGCCAGTTGATGCGGGCGTGGACTCTGGTGGCGCAGTAGTTAGTCAGGCTGCTGTCATGGGCTGGCCTTCATTTTCTGGAGAGGTGGATGAGGTTTTTGATGACGTTCCCTCGGGGGAGGCTGGCTCTCCGGATGAGTTGGGTGCATACTCCTTTCATGAGCTTATTACCTCAGTGAGAGAGTCTTTGGGTCTCCCCATGCCCTCTTCTCTTACCTCCACTCTTCAGACTGGGGTCGAGCGCACCTCTGGGACTTCTCGGCCTCTGGCTCTGGAGGTTCGCAGGGAACACCTGGGCTGTTCCCTGGGGATCTCTAATCCAGCTTCTGCCAAGCTCACCTTGCCCAGGTGAGACTTACCTCTGGTTAGTTGAAGTATGCTTAGAATTTTATGAGTCAAATCACCCCTGCCGTCGTGGAGATTTCACATGAGATGTCGCTGTCGCTCAGTAGCTGTCAGACTTTGTAGCCACGAACACCCACATGACACTAAATAACAAACTGATCAAAAGTACAAGCCTTGTACATCAAGATAAAACAGGGCGGGAAGAGGAGGGCATGTGAAATCTCCACGGCGGCAGGGTGATTTGACTCATAAAATTCTAAGCATACTTCAACTAACCAGAGGTAAGTCTCGTATACTTCTTAATTTTACTTCGTCAAATCACCCTCTGCCACGTGGAGCATTTCCCATGAGGCTTTGAAGCCATGTGGGTGTCGTGCCATAATAAATGTCCCCAAGAAAAAGTGGACAAAAGGGTCCAAAAAAAAAACACAATTTCACAACCTGAAACTTCATTGAGCAAAAGTTGAAGATTCACATATTACATAAATGTCAGAACAGTAGAAACTTAAACCAACATATCACATAATGTAGAAAAAACCAAAGCTTCTAGTTTTCAGTCCCTATGCAAACCTGTGCATAATGGCAGTGAATCTCACGCTATGCTCATATCTCCAAACCATTAATAACCCAAAGAAATGGAACAATATTACAATAATTTACACAAGTACAGCCTCCTGAAATGAATCTAGTTGTGGGACAATTTGCTTGTCATAAAACTTAGCAAAAGTACTGGCCCGAGTCCAGCCGGCTTTGGCCATAATAGTAGTAATAGGCACTGACATAGCCTTTGCCTTTGACACTGCCGCTGACCTAACACTACCAGCAGTAAATGTAGTAGTGTCAACACCTGATCTTTTAAGCATCGCCTTAACCCAACGGGCAATGGTGTCCTTAGTGACCGACTTGTGTGGTCTGGCGTAGCTGAGGAGAAGTCCAGCATCCTCTCGGGAAAGGTCCCGTCTGATCTCCGCCGTTCTTGCGAGGTAATGCTGTAAGGTATCGCAAACACATAAACTAGTGTCCCTGGAATAAGCTTGAAATTTAATTGAACGAATATTAAAGGAGGGCCTACACTGCTTAATGTGACCCCGTAACCGAACTGAAATAAAGTCCTCTCCTATGCTAATGCCAGTGGTAACTAACAGATGTAAAGTTTGTACACGTGCAGCCTGGGTTAGAGCCATCAGCATAACCAGTTTTAAAGTTAAATCCCTAAGGGTTAGAGTATGCAAGGGGTACATGGATTTCAATTCCGCAGGACTGGTTGAACGTCCCATGTTGCAGTGTATCTAGGTATGGGTGGACGCAAATTAAATACACCCCTCATGAACCTGATGACCAAAGGGTGGTTACCCGCTCTACAGCCATCCACCACAATGCCCAAAGAGGAGAGAGCACTTCTGGCCGTATTGAGTGTTTCATAACCCACATTCCTGTTAAAAGTTTCAGACAAAAAATTTATAATGTCCGCGACAGTGGGATTACAGGCACTAACGTTCCCTCTAACACAAAATTGTGCCCAGCGCTTAAGGTGCGGGCGGTATTGTTTCTCGGTGCCTGGTTTCCAAGAAGCCAAGATGATGTTTGCACCGTCCTCAGAAACTCCGCGTGCTCGTAAGTGCTCCTGACAGAAGGCACGCCATCAGATGTGTGTTGCGCATGATCGGGTGATCTTCCCCTGATGATGGGTGTACAAGCACCGCAGTTTTCTGCGATATGAGGCGCGGGTAATCGATGAGCATCCCGAGCAACGTGCCCATCCATGGTTGGGACTGCCACAGGGGAACAACCATCCACACTCTGGCTCCTTCGGCTTTCAACTTCTGCAGGCATCTAGCAATTAGCGAAAATGGAGGAAAAATGTAAGAAAGTTTGAATCTTGCCCAATTTAAAGAGAATGCATCCACATGCATTGCCCTGGGTCTGGTCTCCATGAGCAATATGAAGGTACCTGGTTATTTATCCTAGAGGCAAACAAATCAATAGTTGGTGTACCAAACACTTTACACAATTGTTGGAAAATACGTGGATCAAGCTTCCATTCATGCCTGTCGTTCACCAAGCGCGAGGCCATGTCTGCCAAAGTGTTTTCCTTGCCCGGAATATGTGAACAAGTGATCCAAGCATTGGAAGTGAGGCACCAATCCCAGATCTGGATAGCAATGTCATTGCAAGTGAGAGATTTAGTACCACCCATTTCATTCACATAGGTCATTGCAGTGGTGTTATCACAATAAACTTTAATGTGTTTCCCTGAAAGAAGTGGTGTAAAACCTTGCAACACCAACAAAATAGCTTTGAGCTCCAAAACATTAATGTGCAATAATCTTTCAGCTAGAGACCAAGTACCAGAAATAGACTGAGCATTCACGTGTCCCCCCCAACCTGTGTTGGAAGCATCAGTGTAAATGTCAATATCAGTACCAGGACGAAAAATTCTCCTAACCTGTGTTGATGTGTTTTCGAGCCACCATTGAAGGTCTGTCCGCATACCCTCTGTAATTTTCATGCAACTGTCAAAATTACCTTGAGCACACTGTAAAGCCGCAATTTTAGCTGCCTCTAATTGTCTGTAGTGCAATTTTCCCAATTCCACTGCTGGAAAGGCAGCAACCAAAAGACCTGTAACCCTAGCCACTTCTCTAATCTTGTCATGACTTTTGTTCTTAAGTTTCTGACAAGCTTGAGTGAGTTTCAGAATCCGTCGTTCCGGTAAAGAAACAGTCATAGAATTAGTGTCAATGATGTTCCCCAAATATTCAATTGACTGAGTGGGCTGCAACACTGACTTTGGTACATTAATACAAAATCCCAATCTGTGCAACAAGTCAATAGTATCAGTTACACAAGCAATACATCCAGCTTTAGACTTATTACAAATCAGTGTGTCATCAATGAAACTGGTGATAGAGTAGCCCATTCCTCTCAATGCAGCAAATACTGGTTTCATTAATTTTGTGAAAATTCTAGGCCCTTCAGAAATACCGTTAGGCAGACAAGTAAATTGGTAAATATTGTTCCTCCACTGAAAACACAAAATTTTTTGTTGTTCCTCTGCAATCTTTACAGTGTAATATGCATGTCTAAGGTCTACTGAAGCTAGGTAGTCCCCTGCATTAATCAATCTTATGGCTTGTTCAAAGTTATCCATCTTAAAGTGCTTGTATGGAATATGTTTGTTAAGCTCCTTTAAGTTTAACACCATCCTATACCCACCATCTTTTTTCGGTCTCAAAAAAATGGGGGAAATAATTTGTTCTGCCATCCTCTGTGTAGGAACAATAACATGAAGGTCCAAAAGTTTCCTGATCTCCTCATCAACCAGAGCTTGTTCTTCTAACCTGAATTTATATGTTAATTCCCGAGAAAATAAGTGTCTAACATCATCAACATTAATATCTAGGTGACAATGCTGCACCATGTCCAAGATAACTGGGTCACTTGTAACAGCCTGCCACTCATGTACAAAGTAATGTAACCTGCCTGCTACAAAGGGGTACTAACCTCACTCACGGTCGGGGCCTCTGGTGACCCCGACCTTTGGCGTTTTGGCTCCGTGTCCTGGCGTGCCAAGAACTGCCGCTGGCCCCCACGGTAACCCCACCGCTGCGTGGCGTAGGGCTGGAACCGAGTGGCATGGCTCCGAAAAGAGGACCTACCCCAGAAGCTCCTGGGCCTGCCACTGGAAGACTTCCATGCAAAAGTACTCTTCTTGGGAGTGATCTTGGTGCGCAGCTTCTCCATGTCCTCAATCTGTTTAGCTGATTGTGACACATCGTCCCCAAACAAAAACTTTGTCATGGGAACTTTGTCAGAACATAAGTGCACATATTTCTGGTTAAGTTCACGTTTCATCACGAACCGCCTCGCCAGGTTGTTATTATGATTGGCATGTCCAAGCAGCGCCAAAACACCATTGAGCTTACCTACTTCCTGAGCAATCACGGAGTTCCCAAGCTCCTGCACCAACTTGTCAAGCACTACTAGGGACTTGGTAAGAATAGAACCAGCTGAAACAATGTCTGAACTTACGTCTTTGAGTCGGGAGTCTGTCCTCCGTGCTTCCGTTTTCAAAGCGCCCAGAATCTGCTGGTTGCACTCAACAGGAACAAGCGCAGTGCAATTGTTAGGACGCCTGGTGACCGGGTCCTCCACAATCGCCTTGTGGTCTTCCTCTTGCAGCCCCTTCTCAAACCAACAATTTACCATGGCCGCCACTTGTGGGTCAATGTCCTCAGAAACCGTGTCACAGGGCCCGAAATCCTTAGCAGCCTGCAGCAAAACACTGCTGCCCGGAGGAAGGTCCCTAACTTCCCCGTCCTCACTGCTGGAGTCCCTAAAGCCCAAAAACGCCTCGGGCGAAACTGGCTGCTGCAGGCCCGAAGTGCTCGCCTGGAAGTTCACTTGTTGAGGTGGCGGAGGATCCCGGTTAGCCGACAATTTTGCAACAACCCCATTTAAGCGAGCCAATTCATCTACAACCACTTGCCAGGGAGGCTCTTGCAATTCGGCCCGTGTGTGGGAAACCTGGGGCCGAGCATGATCCTTGCGCCGGCGTGGGTAGTTGTTACTGTAGCGGCGACCGAGGCCCTCCTGCCGCCCCACAGGGGAACCACTGGAGCTCCCACTGGGAGCACGGGAAGACGTCCTCTCTCTAGCCCTGGGAGATCTGGTGGTACTCCGCCTACCAGCGGAAAAGCAGGGAACCTCAGGTGGCTGGGCTGCGCGGTGCTCCGGCTCCGACATGTCGTCCGACCTGCACCAAAACAAGCCGAAAGCCTGTGTAAGCCCACTATCACACTTGGCAAATTGGCAGGCCCAACCCATACCAATGCCCTATGGTAGGCCCAACCCATACCATAGATCCACCTGAGTATAAGGCCATGTACCTGTGTGGGAATTGCTGACGCCGAAAACACTCGTGGAAGACGGCGAAGAAACAACGTCCGATCAGCCCGAGAACGATCCAGCAACTGACAGCTACTGAGCGACAGCGACATCTCATGGGAAATGCTCCACGTGGCAGAGGGTGATTTGACGAAGTAAAATTATATAGTTATTACAAAGTCAGTGATAAAAGAAATAAGGATAGGATTGGACCACTCAGAAAAGATGGTGTAGTAGTGGATCAAAATGAAGACATAGTAGAATTATTGAATGAACAATTTTCTTCAGTATTTACTAGGGAAAGAATAGGAAATCCTGTTACAAACACTGCGACGAGTAGTTTAAGAGCTTTAGAAAATATTGATATAAAACCGGGAATTATTAGGAAATTTATTCTTGAACTAGACGATAGGAAAGCTAGTGGTCCTGATGAGCTACATGCCAGAGTACTTAGGGAGGGTGTAGACAGTATTTCTGAAGCACTTAAATTAATCTTTGAAAGATCACTTAGGTTTGCTGAGATACCACAGGACTGGAAGTTAGCTAATGTTACTCCAATATTTAAAAAAAGGTAGGAAGGATGATGCGAATAATTATAGACCGATCAGTTTAACTAGTATAGTATGTAAGATACTAGAGAAAATCATTAAGGGTAGTATTTGGGAGCATTTAAATGAGAATAGATTAATTAGAGATACCCAACATGGCTTTAGATCAGGGAGGTCCTGTCTTACAAATTTGCTTGATATCTTAGAATATATTACCAAGGAGTTAGATGATGGAAATAGCATAGATGTTATATATCTAGATTTTAGCAAGGCGTTTGATAAGGTACCGCATAGGAGGCTAGTGTACAAATTGAGACTACATGGGATAGGGGTAGGTTAGTTGATTGGATTAGTGAATGGCTTTCTGATAGGAAACAGAGAGTAGTATTAAATGGGGCAATGTCTGAGTGGAAGGAAGTGGTTAGTGGGTACCCCAAGGATCAGTGCTAGGACCTCTTCTTTTCTTGGTGTACATTAACGATTTAGATATAGGAATTAGTAGCAAAGTATCAAAGTTTGCAGATGATACTAAGATAGCATGTGCAGTACAGGGTGAAAAGGACAATTACAGAATACAACGAGACCTGGACAGGCTGATAGCATGGGCAGACAGGTGGCAGATGGAGTTTAATTCTAAAAAGTGTCAGGTTATGCATTTAGGTAAAGACAACACAAACTTTAACTATGAGATGGAGGGATGTTGGCTAGAGGCAGTAGAGGAAGGAAAGGATTTAGGAGTAGTGATAGACAGGACTATGAAATTTTCAAAGCAATGTTTAGAAGCAAGAAATAGGGCAAATAGGATCCTGGGTTTTATAAATAGAAATGTTAGTTATAAAAGTAAGGAAGTGGTGCGTAGCTTATATAATTCCTATGTTAGGCCCCATTTAGAGTATTGCATACAGGCCTGGTCACCCCACTATAGGCAGGATATCAACATGTTAGAAGCAGTTCAGAGAAGAGCAACTAGGATGATACCAGCATTTGAAGCGCCTGGAGTATAGAGATAGATTAAAGGAATTAAACATGTTTTCATTTGAGAGGAGATGTATAAGAGGGATATGATAGAGTTATTTAAAATGTTCTCAGATACAAACTACATAGATGTGAGATCTTTCTTTACCTTAGAGGAGGGAAGTAGGACTAGAAATCATGGCAGGAAGATTAGAAAGCAAGGCTGCAGGTTAGATATAAGAAAATATTTCTTTAGTCATAGGGTGGTAGACTTCTGGAATGCATTGCCAGAGACGGTTGTAAATAGCACTAGTTTGACAATGTTTAAAACAGATTAGATAAGCACTTAAATTTATTAGATTTATAATTATGTATAGCGCTGCATGATAGTTTTTATAAGAAATTTACTATAGTTAAACAAGACATGATCCCCATGTATGGGGATCACAGATTGTAGAGGAATTTCGCTGCAGGACTTAGCCCTGTTAATGGGCCAAATATTTAGAATTAGTATATAATGTATTGTGTACTTGTAAGTGTATCTTTAAGTACTGATGACGAGGTCGCTGTGCGACTGATACAGGATAACCTAGATGGGCCCTGGTGGCCCTTTGTTATCCTATTATTTATGTTATGTTATGTTACTTCTACTTGGGAATCTAAATGTCCTAAAAGTCTCTTCTGCATGCACTCCTTTTTTGTTTCTTACAATGTCTTCTATCACTTACATTCCTTATCACTAGATCTATTTCAGTCATCTCTGTTCCCTCTTGGATTCAATATATTGCTATTAGGTCTCCTCTTTGTCTCTTTTCTTCCAATATTACCAGTCCCAGTTCTCTTAGTCTTTCTTCATTTGGGAGATTGCTTAGTCTTGTTGGTATTTTTGTTGCTACTCTGTATCCTTTTTAATTTTTCTATTTCTTTCTCCAATCCTAGTGACCACACTGTTACTACATATTCTTGTCTTGATCATATCAATGTTATTCATTTCTGGATCATATGGATTCAATTATGTGAAGACTGTTCTAGTATTTATGAGCCAGTTCTTTATTTCTCCAGTTATTTTGTTTATGTGTTTCTCTACTGATAATTTATGTCATAATTACTCCTTGATCTTTCCCTTCTGTTGATTTTTTTTTTTTTTCCATTTGCTAATGAGTAATTTCCTCTTAATTCTTTTATTGCTCTTTCTGACCCATCATACTGTACTTCTTCATTGAATTAGTTTGCCATTTAGATGCCAGGATATGACATTGTTGGACTCAACTTGGCACTTGTTACCTTTTCCAGTTTGATTTGTTATTCTGAATTACTGTCCTTATTTTTTGGTTACATAAAAGTCTTCCACCCATTTTAAAATTGGTTCTCCAATTCCTTCTAGTATTTCAGCTTCCATGTTAGTTCTTTGTGCAGCACCTTATCAAAAACTTTCTTTAAATCCAAGCAAATGCATTCCACCCATCCATTTCTCTCATCCACTATTTCTATTACTCTGAAGAAGAAGCTGATAAAATTTGTAGTACATGATCATCCTTCTCTGAACTCAAATTACCTCTTCATTAATATGTTCTTCTCTAATTGTTCTATCCAGCTCTTTGGGACTTTTCCTTGTTTTAATGATTTGTTTATTAATTCACAAATCTTTTTTGACAGTTAGGGACTGCACTTACATAGAACCCAATTCAATACATTATTACATCCTGTCGCTTTCCTTCTTTGAAGTTCATTCAATATTACTTTGACTTCTATGGTTGTTGTTCTTATTCTGTTTAGTGTATATTGTCCTCTACTCTATGACATTCATTGAAGTAATTTTCTCTAGTGTACCTAGTTGTATTTACTTAGATGTAAGATACAGGACAAGAGCCACACTAGACTTGTGCTGTCCCATCTCCATATCTACTTTTATCCAAGTTTTCCTTAAATTTGAGCATTGTCTTGGCACACACAGTCTCATCAGTAAGCTCATTCCATGCTGCTATACTTCTGTGAGGAAAGCTGTGTTTCTTGATGTCTCTTCTGCGCACACTCTTTTTCAATTTCTTTTTATGTCCTTTAGTTCCACTATTTTCAGGTAGTACTATGAGGTCATCCCTGTCCACCTTTTCCAAACCTTCTAATATTCTATATAGTGCTATCAGATCACCTCTCCTTCCTTTTTTTTAGTGTTGTTAGGCCAAATTTTTTCAACCTCTCTTCATAACTATATTCTTTTAGACTTGTAGGAATTTTTGCAGGAGCTCTCTGAATCCTTTCCAGTTTCCTAATATCTTTCTTTAGATTTGGTAACCACACTAATGATGCACATTCCAATCTTACGTGTATCATAGACATTATCAGTTTTTTTTATCATCTCTTCATCTATGTAGTTGAAGGCCGTCTTGATGTTTCTCACTAGATATGTTTCTCCAGTGATCTTGTTTATGTGCTTGCTAAATGTCAGATTGTTTGAGTTAGTTACTCCCAAGTCTTATCCTCTGTTCTTATGTTAAGTTTCTCTGTATCCAAAAAGTAGTTTCCTTCTGTTCTTCTTGCACGTGTACCAAATGCCATCACACTGCATTTCTTGGCATTGAACTCCATGTTCGACCTTGATGACCGTTCATGTATTTTGGTTAGGTCTTGGTTCATGGCATTACAATCTCTTCATATGTTATTTTCCTCATGATTTTAGCATCGTCAGCAAATAGACTCACATAACTTGTTACCTCCTGCCATGTCATTTTTATAGATTGACAACATTACTGGCACTAACACTGATCCCTGCGGGACTCCACTTTTTACAGCTCTCCACTCTGATTTACTGCCTCTGACAACTGTCTTCATTTCTCTACCTGTCAAGAAGTCAGTCATCCATTTTAATGTGAATCCTCCTAGTCCTCCTATATTTTCAAGTTTCCATTTTAGTCTTTTGTGTGGTACCTTATCCAAAACCTCCTTGAGGTCTAGATAAATGCAATCTCCCCATCCATCTCTCTCTTGAATTATGTCAATTACCCTTGAGTAGAAGCTTATCAGGTTGGCTACACACGACCTCCCCTCTCTGAAGCCAAATTGTCTCTCCATTATAGCCTTGTTGTTTTCAAAGTGTTTTGCCCATCTTTTCTTGATCTTTCCCCAAATTTTTGCTGTTACACTTGTTAGGGATATTGGTCTATAATTAAGTGGGCCTTCTTTGTTTCTAACCTTGTAAATTGGAGTGTGTATGCATGTGTAATAATGATAATAATAATGATAATAATAACAATAATGATAATAATAATAATAATAATAATAATAATAACAATAATAATAATAATAATAATAATAATAATAATAATAGTAATAATATAATGATAATGATAAAAAAAAAAATAATAATCAGTGATGGCTCTTGTATATGTAGGCACTGCGGATCTGTGAGATTCACAGCTTCAGCCAAACTAAAGAGAATACAAGGTAGTCTCGGCTCTCACCTGCTGCACAGGTTATTAGGATGTCACATATTGGAAGAGAGAATTAAAGAAAACAGATATGACTTGCACCTTATACTATTGTATTTGTAGGTGTGTAACTTCTCTAGCAGCAGTCATATTAGGTGATGCAGTGATAGGCCTTTTCTTGGTAATGCTACATATTTTCAGCCATTTCTTCCTTTTTTTTCTCCTCTTTAGGTAAACTATGACAACATAGGGCAGTTCCTCTCTGATGCACAGACTTGCATCCACGAACAGTGCAAGAAGCAGACATTTTTTGTAAAAAAGTCATAGCCTCAAGGGTCATGCACTGACTAGCAGAGGCTGTATATGACTGACCAAGGGTCAGGTCAGAGACTGGCCAACCCTTCCAATATGTGACGCCACTACCGTCCCAACTCATATTAAGCTTATTTTGTGCTCCAGTTCCCTTTAGCTGAGACTACCTTGGCTTTGGCGACATAGTATTTGACTGTTGTGAGTGTGCTTGCAAGATAGGTAGTAGTCTGCAGCACATAGGGGAGAGGGAACACTGATGCACCACCTCAGAGTTGCTGGTCCTGGTATGCTGGTGAAAGGCAGTGTTTCTTTTTTACTCTGCGTGTGTTGTGCTTAATACCATGTACCATATTCTTTAATGTGATATGAAGTGTGGAATTCAGGGTCGTATCTGCTAAAAGGCTCCATTTTCTGAGAAAGGCAAGACAAAAACTGGGACCCTTCTGTTGAATGTAATTTTTGTGTACATATTTACCATTGAATAATATGATCAGTTGATGATCCACAAAATGTTTTTTATTTTTATTTTTTTATTTTATTTTATTTTATTTTTTTTTTTTACGTAGGGAAGAGGGCCAGCCAAGGGCGAAAAAAAGAAAGTTAGAAAAAAGCCCACTTGAGCGCTGGCTCTCCAAAGAGTAGAAAAAGTGCCAAAATCGTCAGCCAGAATTAGGGGAGCAAATGCCTCGATACCTCCCTCTTAAAAGAAGACAAGTTGTAGGAATTTGGAAATACAGATGCAAGGAGGGAGTTCCAGAGTTTACCAGTGAAAGGGATGAATGATTGAGCGTACTGGTTAACTCTTGCATTAGAGAGTTGGACATAATAGGGATGAGAGGAAGAAGAAAGCCTTGTGCAGTGTGGCCGCAGGAGGAGGGGAGGCATGCAGTTAGCAAGATCAGTAGAACAGTTACCATGAAAATAGCGATAAAATATAGAAAGGGATGCAACATTTCGGCGGTGAGAAAGAGACTGAAGACAGTTAGTCAGAGGAGGGAGTTGATGAGACGAAGAGCTTTTGATTCCACCCTATCAAGCAAAGCTGTGTGACTGGAACCCCCAAACATGCGAAGAGTACTCCATACAGGGACGGATAAGGCCCTTATACAGAGTAAGCAGTTGGAGGGGCGAGAAAACTGGCGGAGACGCCTCAGAACACCTAACTTCATAGAAGCTGTTTTAGCAAGAGATGAGATGTGAAGTTTCCAGTTAAGATTATGAGCAAAGGACAGACCGAGGATATTCATTGTGGAAGAGGAAGACAGTTGAGTGTCATTGAAGAAGAGGGGATAGTTGTCTGGAAGGTTGTGTCGAGTTGATAGATGGAGGAATTGAGTTTTTGAGGCATTGAAAACTACTAGATTTTCTCTGCCCCAATCGGAAATTTTAGAAAGATCAGAAGTCAGGCGTTCCGTGGCGTCCCCGCGTGATCTGTTAATTTTCTGAAGGGTTGGACGTCTCTGAAAGAACGTGGAAAGATGTAGGTGGTATCATCAGCGTAGGAGTGGATAGGGCAAGAAGTTTGGTTAAGAAGGTCATTAATGAATAATAGAAAGAGAGTGGGTGACAGGACAGAACCCTGAGGAACACCACTATTAATAGGTTTAGGAGAAGAACAGTAGCCGTCTACCACAGCAGCAATAGAGCGGTCGGAAAGGAAACTTGAGATAAAGTTGCAGAGAGAAGGATAGAAGCCGTAAGAGGGCAGTTTTGAAATCAAAGCTTTATGCCAGACTCTATCAAAAGCTTTTGATATGTCTAACGCAACAGCAAAAGTTTCACCGAAATCTCTAAAAGAGGATGACCAAGACTCAGTAAGGAAAGTCAGAAGATCACCAGTAGAGTGACCTTGACGGAAGCCATACTGGCGATCAGACAGAAGATTGTGAAGTGACAGATGTTTGAGAATCTTCCTATTCAGGATAGATTCAAAAACTTTAGACAAGCAAGAGATTAAAGCTATAGGACGGTAGTTTGAGGGGTTAGAACGGTCACCCTTTTTAGGAACAGGCTGAATGTAGGCGAACTTCCAGCAGGAAGGAAAGGTAGAAGTCGATAGATAAAGTTGGAAGAGTTTGGCCAGGCAAGGTGCAAGCACAGAAGCACAGTTTTTGAGAACAATAGGAGGGACCCCATCAGGTCCATAAGCCTTCCGAGGGTTTAGGCCAGCAAGGGCATGGAAAACATCATTACGAAGAATTTTGATTGTAGACATGAAATAGTCAGAGGGAGGGACAAGCCCAGAATCGTCCAAGGTGGAGTTGATATATTTGATAGAGATCAAGATTTAAAGGCCTTGACAAAAAAAAAAATATCTTTGGGCCCTCATCCCTTACATGCACACAAAATTTTCCTACGAAGAAAATAGAAAATGTTTACCCTTAGAAGACTTTTATTAGATAAAAAAAAACAAGAAAACGAGGCTGCATAGCTGATAGCCAAATAAAATTTCTGAAGCAGCACTACCCCACCAACTAATCTTGGCCAAGCTGTCACTGATAATAAACATAGTAATAGTAATAATAAGCAGTTTATACATACAGAAAATCTACAAAGGGGGCTGGGAGATTAGAAAACTATCCCAATGGTTAATTGCTTGCACCAGGGTGGGTATCACGCTGAGGCATAGGCAGTACTTCCTTGATGATGGATGATTGGATGTGTTTTCACTTTTTACTCAAAGAACAATTATAATATAGTACAAACTTATGTTTTAGAGGTTGATGAAGGTTTATTTATATATTTGAATTAGTAGTATGATGATTTACTTCCAATTTGTTTTTCTTGATGGTGCACAGGTCGGGTATCTGCCTTCACCTCTGGCTCAGAAAACCTTCACTATGTAGAGCAAGTTACACGTGGCACAAGGTATGCTATAACAGTCTCTTTCACTTGTGATCCTAAACATGCCATTGAGGATCCCAAACTTGAAAGATAGCTGTATTTCAGAATTTTCTTGATACTTTTATTTTTTTTTCTGGTGTGCAAATTGCAAAGTAGTGTGGGTGTTTTAAATATTTTTCCTTTGCTTAACAAAAAATATGGATTCTTTATATATTCCTTATTTGTTTATGTATAAACATAGTTTTATATAATATGATATATGTTTTAGTTGTAGTGGAAATTTCATTAAGAAATGTTTGATTTAATTTTAAAGGTTACCACCTTATAAATAAATGTTATTCAGTATTTTCAGGTTATTTATAATTTATCTCCCTCACCAAAAAATAAAAGAGAGTATAGGTGATTCCCACTATACAAAAAGGTTAGGTTCCTAAAAAATCCTTTTTGTATAGCGAAAATTCATGTAGTGAATAGCTAAAGCAATGCAAAAATTGATATTTTAATGTAAAATCCATTTTTATCTACATACTTACCCCTAATTATTAATTATTGCTTAAACCCCCATTCCCACAGCAAACTTACACCATTTCTAACAGCTCAGGAAAAGAAACAAAAAAAATACTTGAGGTGCCCTTTCTCATTTTCTTTAAGAAGACACCTAGCCCGTTTTCAACACCCAGGTACCAGCCATCAGGCCAATTCCCTCATTCGCCTCTAGTCTAAAAGGTTATAAAGGGGAGGGAGGAAAGGAAACTCAGTTATCATTAATGATTATGGATAAGTATGTAGATGAAATGGATTTGTTGCACACCCCTGTTTCACATGACTAGGAAGAGAGGTGGACTCTCTCTTTCCCTGACACAGAATATATAAGAACCCCATAAAACTTTCTCATAGTGGAGGAAGAGGAGGTAGGGTTCATAGAAAATGGGAAGCCCTCATACCCCCCCTTCCTCCACCCACCCCCACTACCTGCTCAGCAACCGCTCCATTGCTTTTTCTGTGTCCGTGAGAACTGGACCTCTGACCCTGGCACTCCTACTAACAAGCTTTAGGTGCAGCATGTCTACTTTGGGCAGTCATGGGCCAGCTGTGGATCCTTCACCCCCCCAGCGTACACGCAGGACTTGCAAGGGCAAGGATTGCAACAGGCAGATAAGTTGTGCTTCTCTGGACCCCCACAATCTCTGTGTGAAGTGTAGGGGCCAGATTTGTGCTCTTGACAACAGGTGTGAGGAGTGTCAGACGTGGGACAACGAGAACGCTGCTAAAGGCTTGCAAACACCAACGTCAACTGGAGGCTAAACGCAAGTCTTACAGCAAGAAGCGTTCTTCCGCATTACACTCGTCATGCTCTTCCCCCGGGTTTTTGGATTCTGAGGTAGGAGGTGAAGTTCTAGATGATTCTGTGGTTTCATCACCTTCCAACATGGACCCAGGACCGTCAGCCTCTCAGGTAGGGCCTCCTGCCCAGGATTTCCATACACAGATGTCTCATATGCTGAATATGATGTCTCAGTTCACTAACTTAATTGGTATGGCTGGTGTTAACAAGCTTACTACCCTCAGAGAGGTTGTTAAAGAGGTAGTTGAGGAGGCAGTTCCTAACTATCTTTCTGTTGCAGCTCCCCCAATGGTGACTGCGGTCACGTCCGGCGCCCCACCCACCCCAGGCGACAGAGAGCTCACACTGGTGAGACAAGTCGGGTCAGTCAGTGAGGGACGGTCGCCAGTGGGTTATACAAGACTTCCCCATTCCCCTAGTGCTGAATGGTTAGGGTTTCAGGGTTCAGGTAGCTACCATGACGGTGTTACTGTACAGGTTACGACTGACATCTCACTGGGTGATAAGTTTTGTGCGAACAACAGCCGTCTGGGAGACAATATCACATTTTCTGCCAAGAAAGCCAAGAGAGTGGCTAAGGATCTTACAGGATGAATTAAGCACTCACGAGCTGAGTGCTCATCTAGTGACAGAGGTGTCGTTGCGAGTCTGGTCCATGTTACCACGCAACCTCACCCGCCCCGTTGCGATGGCTGACAGGCTTCAGCCACACCACCAGCACGGGAGAGATCAGCTGAGGTGGTGATGGTCCAAGTTACCCACACTCCTCACTGTCCGGTAGATGGG
>NC_059295.1:5965920-5997416 GCF_017591435.1 Portunus trituberculatus
AATATTCTGAGGCATGTGGAAGAACGGGAGAGAGTGATCTTATGTCTGCCGCTAAAGTGGCTGATGCCTTTGCTTTGTTGATGGGATCCCTGGGTAGTAGAGGTCGTGGTTCACTATCTAATGTTAGGTCCTCCTTTGGGGAAGGTTTTGGGGGCGGGTGGTAAGCCGACCGGATTCTCGCCAAATGCATATAATTCCCCTGGTGTACATACTGTAAGAAACCAGGTCACACGATCCAAAAATGTAGACACCCAAATTGCAAGGCCTCTCAACGTCAACTTTCTTTTGTGGCCCCTAAACCTAACACATTTGAGAACAAGAAACCAGTGGCCCTAGCTAACCCTGTCAACTCTCCTCTAGAACTTTATGACTCGTACATGTATCAAGGTAAAGTGTCCCTGACTGATGGTAAAGACAAGGCAATAAATGTCAAGGTTCTGCGTGATACAGGTGCTGCCCAATCCATCTTAAGGGAAGATGTCATCCCTAACATCAAACAGGCTTTCACTGGGGAGAAGGTGATCCTTACAGGTCTCGAATCACAGCTCTCCTATCCCTTGGCTAAAATTAGCTTACAGTGCCCTTTCATTTCAGGAGAGGTTGAGGTAGCCATTAAACCTGGTGAACTGCCAGTACCGGGGTACATCTTGTACTGGGTAATGATCTTGCGGGTAACTTGGCTGTTCCAAACTTAATTGTTCTTGATTCTCCCTTAACAGAAAGTCCCACTAAGACCCTGGACGAAACATCCCTCACTTCTTCCCAGTGTGTGCAGTCACCAGGTCTCAGTCCAAGTCCCCTGCCCTTTCACCACCTCCTCCACCAATGATTGCCTCTACTGACAACTTGTACAATAACATCATTTCAAAGGAGAATTTGATTAATGCTCAGGAACAGGATCTCACTTTGGCTAAGATCAGACATGTTGCCAGTGAGACAAAGGATATGTCTAAATTGCCTTGTTTTTATTATCAGGAAGGAGTCCTGATGCGTGCCTACAGACCTCCTGAACTGAAACAACTAGACACCTGGTCAGAAACACATCAAGTTGTCATCCCTTGTCTGTAAGACCAGCCATTATAGAACTAGCTCATGATGGATTGTCAGGTCATCTAGGCATCCAAAAAACCTACAAGAAGGCTCTTCAACATTTTTTTGGCCAGGAATGAAAAGGATGTGTCACACTATGTAAAAACATGTCACATATGTCAAATTGTGGGTAAGCCTAACGAACGCCTTGTGCCAGCTCCTCTGACGCCTATTCCAGTTCAGACGGAGCCCTTCGAAAAGATCATTCTAGACTGCGTAGGGCCCTTACCCAAAACCAAACGAGGGAATCAGTATTTGTTAACCCTCATGGATCCCACTACCAGGTACCCTGAAGCATTCCCTCTTAAGAACATCACATCAAAGACCATTGTAAAACATCTAATACATTTTTTCACCTCGGTAGGAATTCCAAAACAAATTCAGTCTGACAAGGGTAGCAATTTTTTCCAACAGATAGTGAATGAGCTAAACATCGACCATGTAACCTCCTCGGCTTACCACCCCAATCCCAAGGCTGTCTGGAGCGGTTTCACCAAACATTAAAATCCATGATGAAGAAGTATTGCTTGGAGCATCAAGGAGACTGGGATGAAAGTATCTCTTTCCTTCTCTTCGCTTTAAGAGAATCTCCTCAAGATTCTTTAGGTTACTCCCTTTTGAATTACTCTATGGTAGACAGATCAGGGGGCCTCTCAAAATATTAAAGGATCAATGGTTTACTCAAAATACTCCTTCAAGCCCCAGTGTGTCTGACTACATCAGTAACCTTAAGAATAAAATCAGTGAAGTCAGATCTTTTGCTAAATCAAACTTCCTCAAATCTCAAACTAAAATGCAACAAAATTCTCTTCCCAAATCTGTCATGAGAAGTTTCAAACCAGGAGACAAGGTTTTACTTTTTCTGCCACTCCAGGCAATGCTCTTCACAGTAAGTTCATGGGACCTTATGTTGTGGCTCAAAAACTAAGTCCATTAAACTATGTGGTCCACACTCCTGACCGTCGTAAGGATTCCCAACTAGTTCATATTAATCTAATGAAACCTTACCACTCCAGAGAACCAGAGGACGACTTGTCTCGCACTGTACCTGTATGTCTGGTAGGGAAGGAGTCTGGTCCTGTGCCCCCGAGGAAGAGTCCGACATCGAATTCCTCTTCTCGTCACCTAAAGGACGCCCCTCAAACAGCCAAATCATGTCCAACCTTGATGAGGTTTTTTTTTCCTTAACACCTTCACAACAGTCTGATCTTAAAAAGTTATTGCTAGACTTTTCAGAAATCACAGGTGACCTTCCAGGACTCTGTACTACTATCCAACATGATATAACTTTAATATCTAATGACATCAAGCCTATAAGACAACAAGCCTATCGCATTTCACCCATTAAAAGAGGCTTGATGAAAAAAGAGGTAGACTATCTGCTCTCTCATCACCTTGCAGAACCTAGTATATTCCCCTGGGCTTCTCCTCGATTGTTAACATCTAAGCCAGATGGTAGTAGTTGATTTTGCACCGACTACAGGAAATTAAATAAAGTGACGGTGCCAGACTCTTACCCATTGCCCTTGATAGAGGACCTTATAGATAGTATAGGAGTAGCCAAATTTGTAACCACTATAGATTTACTTAAAGGTTACTACCAGATTCCCCTCTCGGACGAGGCCTGAATAATATCAGCCTTCATCACCCCCTTCGGACTATACCAATACACAGTGATGCCCTTCGGCTTGTCTAATGCTCCCGCCACCTTCCAGAGGGCTATAAATTACATCACCCAGGACTTGGAGGGAACATCTGCCTATCTGGACGACCTGGTGGTGACTTCGGACGACTGGGTGACACATCTGACCCGTCTCCGGAGGCTGATGGGTCGGTTGCAGGAAGCCGGTCTTACAATCAACCTGGCCAAGTCCACCTTCGGGAAGTCTACGGTGGTCTACCTGGGACATGTGGTGGGGAACGGCAAGGTTCGCCCCAAGAGAGCCAACGTGGAGGCCATCCTTGGCTTCCTGTCCCTACCACCAGGAAAGCTCTCATGAGGTTCTTGGGGATGGCTGGTTTCTACAGACGATTCTGTAGGAACTTCTCCACCCTGGCCGCCCCTGACGGACCTTATCAGCACTTCCGTCCCCTTCCACTGGACCCCGACCTGTGACCAAGCCTTCCAACATCTCAAGGCGTTCCTCTCCTCGGAGCCAGTGGTCTGGACGCCAGATCACTCCCCCCCTTCCATCTACAAGTGGACGCGAGTGGAGTTGGAGTGGGTGCTGTCCTCCTACAAGCGGACCCCACAAGCGGCATCCTCCATCCCATCGCCTATCACTCCGCCAAGCTGAAGAAACACCAACTCAACTACTCCACCATCGAGAAGGAGGCTCTGGCACTCGTCCTGGCGCTCCAACGTTTTGAGTGCTACCTTCATCCTGGTCCTCAAACTACGAAGGGCTTCACCGATCACAACCCTCTGGCCTTCCTTCAAGCCATGAAGAACCGAAACCAACGCATTCTTAGGTGGGCCTTGTTAACTCAACCCTTCAACTTGGAAGTCCATCATATCAAGGGGGTGGACAACATCATCGCCGACGCCTTATCAAGATCTTCCCCTCTTAGGGGGGAGGAAATGTTACGGCCTGCCCGTACATACTCCACTACCATCGCCTCCTCCGCTTGCTACCTCGTTCGCCACCTCTCCACCTCCCCTCCACCTCAGCATCTCATGAAGCCCCGCTACTGTCCCGAAGTTGGATTTACACGGCCCCATTCAACTCAAGCGGAAGTGTTAAGCGAGCTCCCTGATTTCTGGAAGTCAGTCGAGGTCAAGGCCTCAACCAGTGAACACACCGCCTCTTGGATTACTGTGGGATCACCCATCACCCAGCACGTCACCACTGCGACACCTCATAAGTATCACTTCCCTCGTCCCGGTTTTTTCCACATTGCCTCCATATAGGATTAGTATTATTGTTAGGTATTAAGTTGGGTTCTTTGTTATATTTATTTATGTGTTATATCTATGTGTATGTCAGTTTCATGTGTTTCATGTTATATCTATATGTGTGTGTCAAGTTTCATTGTTATTGGGTTATTAAATAGCTTCTTAAGTGCACCCTTTGCATTTCCTCACCAGTTGAACCTGCAGTGTTTTTTTTTTATTGTTATTATTCACTGGCTCCCTGATGCCAATCTTACCCATTTAACCAGTGAACGTAACACTCACCAAACTGGTCATAGATAAAGTTTGCCAGCTTTAAGAAGTCTGAGGGCTCACTCACCATGTGTTGTTCCTCCTCTTCAGATGTTTGGTATAAGTCTTCATGGGTGGCGTGCCGAGGGTTGCAAGTCTGATACAAGGGGTCTGGATCATCATTCAAGCGACTGGCAGGAGGGTGCGGGCGCACCGGACTCACCTACGTTGGGATGCCACGGAGCCACTGAACCCTGGGCAGCCCAGTTTCCTTCCTCCAAGGCCGGAAGGGTAGAATGGGTGGGCACTGATCGTATGTTATGGCAGGAACCCATATGACAGTCGGCCGAAGCTTGCCCATCTACCGGACAGTGAGGAGTGTGGGTAACTTGGACCATCACCACCTCAGCTGATCTCTCCCGTGCTGGTGGTGTGGCTGAAGCCTGTCAGCCATCGCAACGGGGCGGGTGAGGTTGCGTGGTAACATGGACCAGACTCGCAACGACACCTCTGTCACTAGATGAGCACTCAGCTCGTGAGTGCTTAATTCATCCTGTAAGATCCTTAGCCACTCTCTTGGCTTTCTTGGCAGAAAATGTGATATTGTCTCCCAGACGGCTGTTGTTCGCACAAAACTTATCACCCAGTGAGATGTCAGTCGTAACCTGTACAGTAACACCGTCATGGTAGCTACCTGAACCCTGAAACCCCAACCATTCAGCACTAGGGAATGGGAAGTCTTGTATAACCCACTGGCGACCGTCCCTCACTGACTGACCCGACTTGTCTCACCAGTGTGAGCTCTCTGTCGCCTGGGGTGGGTGGGGCGCCGGACGTGACCGCAGTCACCATTGGGGGAGCTGCAACAGAAAGATAGTTAGGAACTGCCTCCTCAACTACCTCTTTAACAACCTCTCTGAGGGTAGTAAGCTTGTTAACACCAGCCATACCAATTAAGTTAGTGAACTGAGACATCATATTCAGCATATGAGACATCTGTGTATGGAAATCCTGGGCAGGAGGCCCTACCTGAGAGGCTGACGGTCCTGGGTCCATGTTGGAAGGTGATGAAACCACAGAATCATCTAGAACTTCACCTCCTACCTCAGAATCCAAAAACCCGGGGGAAGAGCATGACGAGTGTAATGCGGAAGAACGCTTCTTGCTGTAAGACTTGCGTTTAGCCTCCAGTTGACGTTGGTGTTTGCAAGCCTTTAGCAGCGTCTCGTTGTCCCACGTCTGACACTCCTCACACCTGTTGTCAAGAGCACAAATCTGGCCCCTACACTTCACACAGAGATTGTTCCAGAGAAGCACAACTTATCTGCCTGTTGCAATCCTTGCCCTTGCAAGTCCTGCGTGTACGCTGGGGGGGTGAAGGATCCACAGCTGGCCCATGACTGCCCAAAGTAGACATGCTGCACCTAAAGCTTGTTAGTAGGAGTGCCAGGGTCAGAGGTCCAGTTCTCACGGACACAGAAAAAGCAATGGAGCGGTTGCTGAGCAGGTAGTTGGGTGGAGGAAGGGGTATGAGGCTTCCCATTTTCTATGAACCCTACCTCCTCTTCCTCCACTATGAGAAAGTTTTATGGGGTTCTTATATATTCTGTGTCAGGAAAAGAGAGTCCATCTCTTCCTAGTCATGTGAAACAGGGGTGTGCAACAAATCCATTTCATCTACATACTTATCCATAATCATTAATGATAACTGAGTTTCCTTTCCTCCCTTCCCTTTATAACCTTTTAGACTAGAGGCGAATGAGGGAATTGGCCTGATGGCTGGTACCTGGGTGTTGAAAACGGGCTAGGTGTCTTCTTAAAGAAAATGAGAAAGGGCACCTCAAGTATTTTTTTTGTTTCTTTTCCTGAGCTGTTAGAAATGGTGTAAGTTTGCTGTGGGAATGGGGTTTAAGCAATAATTAATAATTAGGGGTAAGTATGTAGATAAAAATGGATTTTACATTAAAATATCAATTTTGCATTGCTTTAGCTATTCACTACATGAATTTTCGCTATACAAAAGGATTTTTTAGGAACCTAACCTTTTTGTATAGTGGGAATCACCTATACTCTCTTTTATTTTTTGGTGAGGGAGATAAATTATAAATAACCTGAAAATACTGAATAACATTTATTTATAAGGTGGTAACCTTTAAAATTAAATCAAACATTTCTTAATGAAATTTCCACTACAACTAAAACATATATCATATTATATAAAACTATGTTTATACATAAACAAATAAGGAATATATAAAGAATCCATATTTTTGTTAAGCAAAGGAAAATATTTAAAACACCCACACTACTTTGCAATTTGCACACCAGAAAAAAAAATAAAAGTATCAAGAAAATTCTGAAATACAGCTATCTTTCAAGTTTGGGATCCTCAATGGCATGTTTAGGATCACAAGTGAAAGAGACTGTTATAGCATACCTTGTGCCACGTGTAACTTGCTCTACATAGTGAAGGTTTTCTGAGCCAGAGGTGAAGGCAGATACCCGACCTGTGCACCATCAAGAAAAACAAATTGGAAGTAAATCATCATACTACTAATTCAAATATATAAATAAACCTTCATCAACCTCTAAAACATAAGTTTGTACTATATTATAATTGTTCTTTGAGTAAAAAGTGAAAACACATCCAATCATCCATCATCAAGGAAGTACTGCCTATGCCTCAGCGTGATACCCACCCTGGTGCAAGCAATTAACCATTGGGATAGTTTTCTAATCTCCCAGCCCCCTTTGTAGATTTTCTGTATGTATAAACTGCTTATTATTACTATTACTATGTTTATTATCAGTGACAGCTTGTGGCCAAGATTAGTTGGTGGGGTAGTGCTGCTTCAGAAATTTTATTTGGCTATCAGCTATGCAGCCTCGTTTTCTTGTTTTTTTTTATCTAATAAAAGTCTTCTAAGGGTAAACATTTTCTATTTTCTTCGTAGGAAAATTTTGTGTGCATGTAAGGGATGAGGGCCCAAAGATATTTTTTTTTTTGTCAAGGCCTTTAAATCTTGATCTCTATCAAATATATCAACTCCACCTTGGACGATTCTGGGCTTGTCCCTCCCTCTGACTATTTCATGTCTACAATCAAAATTCTTCGTAATGATGTTTTCCATGCCCTTGCTGGCCTAAACCCTCGGAAGGCTTATGGACCTGATGGGGTCCCTCCTATTGTTCTCAAAACTGCTTCTGTGCTTGCACCTTGCCTGGCCAAACTCTTCCAACTTTATCTATCTACTTCTACCTTTCCTTCCTGCTGGAAGTTCGCCTACATTCAGCCTGTTCCTAAAAGGGTGACCGTTCTAACCCCTCAAACTACCGTCCTATAGCTTTAATCTCTTGCTTGTCTAAAGTTTTTGAATCTATCCTGAATAGGAAGATTCTCAAACATCTGTCACTTCACAATCTTCTGTCTGATCGCCAGTATGGCTTCCGTCAAGGTCACTCTACTGGTGATCTTCTGACTTTCCTTACTGAGTCTTGGTCATCCTCTTTTAGAGATTTCGGTGAAACTTTTGCTGTTGCGTTAGACATATCAAAAGCTTTTGATAGAGTCTGGCATAAAGCTTTGATTTCAAAACTGCCTCTTACGGCTTCTATCCTTCTCTCTGCAACTTTATCTCAAGTTTCCTTTCCGACCGCTCTATTGCTGCTGTGGTAGACGGCTACTGTTCTTCTCCTAAACCTATTAATAGTGGTGTTCCTCAGGGTTCTGTCCTGTCACCCACTCTCTTTCTATTATTCATTAATGACCTTCTTAACCAAACTTCTTGCCCTATCCACTCCTACGCTGATGATACCACCCTACATCTTTCCACGTTCTTTCAGAGACGTCCAACCCTTCAGAAAATTAACAGATCACGCGGGACGCCACGGAACGCCTGACTTCTGATCTTTCTAAAATTTCCGATTGGGGCAGAGAAAATCTAGTAGTTTTCAATGCCTCAAAAACTCAATTCCTCCATCTATCAACTCGACACAACCTTCCAGACAACTATCCCCTCTTCTTCAATGACACTCAACTGTCTTCCTCTTCCACAATGAATATCCTCGGTCTGTCCTTTGCTCATAATCTTAACTGGAAACTTCACGTCTCATCTCTTGCTAAAACAGCTTCTATGAAGTCAGGTGTTCTGAGGCGTCTCCACCAGTTTTTCTCGCTCCTCAAACTGCTTACTCTGTATAAGGGCCTTATCCGTCCCTGTATGGAGTACTCTTCACATGTTTGGGGGGGATTCCAGTCACACAGCTTTGCTTGATAGGGTGGAATCAAAAGCTCTTCGTCTCATCAACTTCCCTCCTCTGACTAACTGTCTTCAGTCTCTTTCTCACCGCCGAAATGTTGCATCCCTTTCTATATTTTATCGCTATTTTCATGGTAACTGTTCTACTGATCTTGCTAACTGCATGCCTCCCCTCCTCCTGCGACCACGCTGCACAAGGCTTTCTTCTTCCTCTCATCCCTATTCTGTCCAACTCTCTAATGCAAGAGTTAACAGGTACGCTCAATCATTCATCCCTTTCACTGGTAAACTCTGGAACTCCCTCCTTGCATCTGTATTTCCAAATTCCTACAACTTGTCTTCTTTTAAGAGGGAGGTATCGAGGCATTTGCTCCCCTAATTCTGGCTGACGATTTTGGCACTTTTTCTACTCTTTGGAGAGCCAGCGCTCAAGTGGGCTTTTTCTAACTTTCTTTTTTTCGCCTTGGCTGGCCCTCTTCCTACGTAAAAAAAAAAAAATAAAATAAAATAAAATAAAAAATAAAATAAAAACATTTTGTGGATCATCAACTGATCATATTATTCAATGGTAAATATGTACACAAAAATTACATTCAACAGAAGGGTCCCAGTTTTTGTCTTGCCTTTCTCAGAAAATGGAGCCTTTTAGCAGATACGACCCTGAATTCCACACTTCATATCACATTAAAGAATATGGTACATGGTATTAAGCACAACACACGCAGAGTAAAAAAGAAACACTGCCTTTCACCAGCATACCAGGACCAGCAACTCTGAGGTGGTGCATCAGTGTTCCCTCTCCCCTATGTGCTGCAGACTACTACCTATCTTGCAAGCACACTCACAACAGTCAAATACTATGTCGCCAAAGCCAAGGTAGTCTCAGCTAAAGGGAACTGGAGCACAAAATAAGCTTAATATGAGTTGGGACGGTAGTGGCGTCACATATTGGAAGGGTTGGCCAGTCTCTGACCTGACCCTTGGTCAGTCATATACAGCCTCTGCTAGTCAGTGCATGACCCTTGAGGCTATGACTTTTACAAAAATGTCTGCTTCTTGCACTGTTCGTGGATGCAAGTCTGTGCATCAGAGAGGAACTGCCCTATGTTGTCATAGTTTACCTAAAGAGGAGAAAAAAAAGGAAGAAATGGCTGAAAATATGTAGCATTACCAAGAAAAGGCCTATCACTGCATCACCTAATATGACTGCTGCTAGAGAAGTTACACACCTACAAATACAATAGTATAAGGTGCAAGTCATATCTGTTTTCTTTAATTCTCTCTTCCAATATGTGACATCCTAATAACCTGTGCAGCAGGTGAGAGCCGAGACTACCTTGTATTCTCTTTAGTTTGGCTGAAGCTGTGAATCTCACAGATCCGCAGTGCCTACATATACAAGAGCCATCACTGATTATTATTTTTTTTTTTTTTATCATTATCATTATATTATTACTATTATTATTATTATTATTATTATTATTATTATCATTATTGTTATTATTATTATTATTATTATTATTATCATTATTGTTATTATTATCATTATTATTATCATTATTACACATGCATACACACTCAATTTACAAGGTTAGAAACAAAGAAGGCCCACTTAATTATAGACCAATATCCTAACAAGTGTAACAGCAAAAATTTGGGGAAAGATCAAGAAAAGATGGGCAAAACACTTTGAAAACAACAAGGCTATAATGGAGAGACAATTTGGCTTCAGAGAGGGGAGGTCGTGTGTAGCCAACCTGATAAGCTTCTACTCAAGGGTAATTGACATAATTCAAGAGAGAGATGGATGGGGAGATTGCATTTATCTAGACCTCAAGGAGGTTTTGGATAAGGTACCACACAAAAGACTAAAATGGAAACTTGAAAATATAGGAGGACTAGGAGGATTCACATTAAAATGGATGACTGACTTCTTGACAGGTAGAGAAATGAAGACAGTTGTCAGAGGCAGTAAATCAGAGTGGAGAGCTGTAAAAAGTGGAGTCCCGCAGGGATCAGTGTTAGTGCCAGTAATGTTGTCAATCTATAAAAATGACATGGCAGAGGAGGTAACAAGTTATGTGAGTCTATTTGCTGACGATGCTAAAATCATGAGGAAAATAACATATGAAGAGATTGTAATGCCATGAACCAAGACCTAACCAAAATACATGAACGGTCATCAAGGTCGAACATGGAGTTCAATGCCAAGAAATGCAGTGTGATGGCATTTGGTACACGTGCAAGAAGAACAGAAGGAAACTACTTTTTGGATACAGAGAAACTTAACATAAGAACAGAGGATAAGACTTGGGAGTAACTAACTCAAACAATCTGACATTTAGCAAGCACATAAACAAGATCACTGGAGAAACATATCTAGTGAGAAACATCAAGACGGCCTTCAACTACATAGATGAAGAGATGATAAAAAAAACTGATAATGTCTATGATACACGTAAGATTGGAATGTGCATCATTAGTGTGGTTACCAAATCTAAAGAAAGATATTAGGAAACTGGAAAGGATTCAGAGAGCTCCTGCAAAAATTCCTACAAGTCTAAAAGAATATAGTTATGAAGAGAGGTTGAAAAATTTGGCCTAACAACACTAAAAAAGGAAGGAGAGGTGATCTGATAGCACTATATAGAATATTAGAAGGTTTGGAAAAGGTGGACAGGGATGACCTCATAGTACTACCTGAAAATAGTGGAACTAAAGGACATAAAAAGAAATTGAAAAAGAGTGTGCGCAGAAGAGACATCAAGAAACACAGCTTTCCTCACAGAAGTATAGCAGCATGGAATGAGCTTACTGATGAGACTGTGTGTGCCAAGACAATGCTCAAATTTAAGGAAAACTTGGATAAAAGTAGATATGGAGATGGGACAGCACAAGTCTAGTGTGGCTCTTGTCCTGTATCTTACATCTAAGTAAATACAACTAGGTACACTAGAGAAAATTACTTCAATGAATGTCATAGAGTGAGGACAATATACACTAAACAGAATAAGAACAACAACCATAGAAGTCAAAGTAATATTGAATGAACTTCAAAGAAGGAAAGCGACAGGATGTAATAATGTATTGAATTGGGTTCTATGTAAGTGCAGTCCCTAACTGTCAAAAAAGATTTGTGAATTAATAAACAAATCATTAAAACAAGGAAAAGTCCCAAAGAGCTGGATAGAACAATTAGAGAAGAACATATTAATGAAGAGGTAATTTGAGTTCAGAGAAGGATGATCATGTACTACAAATTTTATCAGCTTCTTCTTCAGAGTAATAGAAATAGTGGATGAGAGAAATGGATGGGTGGAATGCATTTGCTTGGATTTAAAGAAAGTTTTTGATAAGGTGCTGCACAAAGAACTAACATGGAAGCTGAAATACTAGAAGGAATTGGAGAACCAATTTTAAAATGGGTGGAAGACTTTTATGTAACCAAAAAATAAGGACAGTAATTCAGAATAACAAATCAAACTGGAAAAGGTAACAAGTGCCAAGTTGAGTCCAACAATGTCATATCCTGGCATCTAAATGGCAAACTAATTCAATGTGAAGAAGTACAGTATGATGGGTCAGAAAGAGCAATAAAAGAATTAAGAGGAAATTACTCATTAGCAAATGGAAAAAAAAAAAAAATCAACAGAAGGGAAAGATCAAGGAGTAATTATGACATAAATTATCAGTAGAGAAACACATAAACAAAATAACTGGAGAAATAAAGAACTGGCTCATAAATACTAGAACAGTCTTCACATAATTGAATCCATATGATCCAGAAATGAATAACATTGATATGATCAAGACAAGAATATGTAGTAACAGTGTGGTCACTAGGATTGGAGAAAGAAATAGAAAAATTAAAAAGGATACAGAGTAGCAACAAAAATACCAACAAGACTAAGCAATCTCCCAAATGAAGAAAGACTAAGAGAACTGGGACTGGTAATATTGGAAGAAAAGAGACAAAGAGGAGACCTAATAGCAATATATTGAATCCAAGAGGGAACAGAGATGACTGAAATAGATCTAGTGATAAGGAATGTAAGTGATAGAAGACATTGTAAGAAACAAAAAAGGAGTGCATGCAGAAGAGACTTTTAGGACATTTAGATTCCCAAGTAGAAGTAACATAACATAACATAAATAATAGGATAACAAAGGGCCACCAGGGCCCATCTAGGTTATCCTGTATCAGTTGCACAGCGACCTCGTCATCAGTACTTAAAGATACACTTACAAGTACACAATACATTATATACTAATTCTAAATACATATTTGGCCCATTAACAGGGCTAAGTCCTGCAGCGAATTCCTCTACAATCTGTGATCCCCATACATGGGGATCATGTCTTGTTTAACTATAGTAAATTTCTTATAAAAACTATCATGCAGCGCTATACATAATTATAAATCTAATAAATTTAAGTGCTTATCTAATCTGTTTTTAAACATTGTCAAACTAGTGTTATTTACAACCGTCTCTGGCAATGCATTCCAGAAGTCTACCACCCTATGACTAAAGAAATATTTTCTTATATCTAACCTGCAGCCTTGCTTTCTAATCTTCCTGCCATGATTTCTAGTCCTACTTCCCTCCTCTAAGGTAAAGAAAGATCTCACATCTATGTAGTTTGTATCTGAGAACATTTTAAATAACTCTATCATATCCCCTCTTATACATCTCCTCTCAAATGAAAACATGTTTAATTCCTTTAATCTATCTCTATATTCCAGGCGCTTTAAAGCTGGTATCATCCTAGTTGCTCTTCTCTGAACTGCTTCTAACATGTTGATATCCTGCCTATAGTGGGGTGACCAGGCCTGTATGCAATACTCTAAATGGGGCCTAACATAGGAATTATATAAGCTACGCACCACTTCCTTACTTTTATAACTAACATTTCTATTTATAAAACCCAGGATCCTATTTGCCCTATTTCTTGCTTCTAAACATTGCTTTGAAAATTTCATAGTCCTGTCTATCACTACTCCTAAATCCTTTCCTTCCTCTACTGCCTCTAGCCAACATCCCTCCATCTCATAGTTAAAGTTTGTGTTGTCTTTACCTAAATGCATAACCTGACACTTTTTAGAATTAAACTCCATCTGCCACCTGTCTGCCCATGCTATCAGCCTGTCCAGGTCTCGTTGTATTCTGTAATTGTCCTTTTCACCCTGTACTGCACATGCTATCTTAGTATCATCTGCAAACTTTGATACTTTGCTACTAATTCCTATATCTAAATCGTTAATGTACACCAAGAAAAGAAGAGGTCCTAGCACTGATCCTTGGGGTACCCACTAACCACTTCCTTCCACTCAGACATTGCCCCATTTAATACTACTCTCTGTTTCCTATCAGAAAGCCATTCACTAATCCAATCAACTAACCTACCCCTATCCCATGTAGTCTCAATTTGTACACTAGCCTCCTATGCGGTACCTTATCAAACGCCTTGCTAAAATCTAGATATATAACATCTATGCTATTTCCATCATCTAACTCCTTGGTAATATATTCTAAGATATCAAGCAAATTTGTAAGACAGGACCTCCCTGATCTAAAGCCATGTTGGGTATCTCTAATTAATCTATTCTCATTTAAATGCTCCCAAATACTACCCTTAATGATTTTCTCTAGTATCTTACATACTATACTAGTTAAACTGATCGGTCTATAATTATTCGCATCATCCTTCCTACCTTTTTAAATATTGGAGTAACATTAGCTAACTTCCAGTCCTGAGGTATCTCAGCAAACCTAAGTGATCTTTCAAAGATTAACTTAAGTGCTTCAGAAATACTGTCTACACCCTCCCTAAGTACTCTGGCATGTAGCTCATCAGGACCACTAGCTTTCCTATCGTCTAGTTCAAGAATAAATTTCCTAATAATTCCCGGTTTTATATCAATATTTTCTAAAGCTCTTAAACTACTCGTCGCACTGTTTGTAACAGGATTTCCTATTCTTTCCTAGTAAATACTGAAGAAAATTGTTCATTCAATAATTCTACTATGTCTTCATTTTGATCCACTACTACACCATCTTTTCTGAGTGGTCCAATCCTATCCTTATTTTAATTTTACTATATAATTTTACTTCGTCAAATCACCCTCTGCCACGTGGAGCATTTCCCATGAGATGTCGCTGTCGCTCAGTAGCTGTCAGTTGCTGGATCGTTCTCGGGCTGATCGGACGTTGTTTCTTCGCCGTCTTCCACGAGTGTTTTCGGCGTCAGCAATTCCCACACAGGTACATGGCCTTATACTCAGGTGGATCTATGGTATGGGTTGGGCCTACCATAGGGCATTGGTATGGGTTGGGCCTGCCAATTTGCCAAGTGTGATAGTGGGCTTACACAGGCTTTCGGCTTGTTTTGGTGCAGGTCGGACGACATGTCGGAGCCGGAGCACCGCGCAGCCCAGCCACCTGAGGTTCCCTGCTTTTCCGCTGGTAGGCGGAGTACCACCAGATCTCCCAGGGCTAGAGAGAGGACGTCTTCCCGTGCTCCCAGTGGGAGCTCCAGTGGTTCCCCTGTGGGGCGGCAGGAGGGCCTCGGTCGCCGCTACAGTAACAACTACCCACGTCGGCGCAAGGATCATGCTCGGCCCCAGGTTTCCCACACGGGCCGGTGCAAGAGCCTCCTGGCAAGTGGTTGTAGATGAATTGGCTCGCTTAAATGGGGTTGTTGCAAAATTGTCGGCTAACCGGGATCCTCCGCCACCTCAACAAGTGAACTTCCAGGCGAGCACTTCGGGCCTGCAGCAGCCAGTTTCGCCCGAGGCGTTTTCGGGCTTTAGGGACTCCAGCAGTGAGGACGGGGAAGTTAGGGACCTTCCTCCGGGCAGCAGTGTTTTGCTGCAGGCTGCTAAGGATTTCGGGCCCTGTGACACGGTTTCTGAGGACATTGACCCACAAGTGGCGGCCATGGTAAATTGTTGGTTTGAGAAGGGGCTGCAAGAGGAAGACCACAAGGCGATTGTGGAGGACCCGGTCACCAGGCGTCCTAACAATTGCACTGCGCTTGTTCCTGTTGAGTGCAACCAGCAGATTCTGGGCGCTTTGAAAACGGAAGCACGGAGGACAGACTCCCGACTCAAAGACGTAAGTTCAGACATTGTTTCAGCTGGTTCTATTCTTACCAAGTCCCTAGTAGTGCTTGACAAGTTGGTGCAGGAGCTTGGGAACTCCGTGATTGCTCAGGAAGTAGGTAAGCTCAATGGTGTTTTGGCGCTGCTTGGACATGCCAATCATAATAACAACCTGGCGAGGCGGTTCGTGATGAAACGTGAACTTAACCAGAAATATGTGCACTTATGTTCTGACAAAGTTCCCATGACAAAGTTTTTGTTTGGGGACGATGTGTCACAATCAGCTAAACAGATTGAGGACATGGAGAAGCTGCGCACCAAGATCACTCCCAAGAAGAGTACTTTTGCATGGAAGTCTTCCAGTGGCAGGCCCAGGAGCTTCTGGGGTAGGTCCTCTTTTCGGAGCCATGCCACTCGGTTCCAGCCCTACGCCACGCAGCGGTGGGGTTACCGTGGGGGCCAGCGGCAGTTCTTGGCACGTCAGGACACGGAGCCAAAACGCCAAAGGTCGGGGTCACCAGAGGCCCCGACCGTGAGTGAGGTTAGTACCCCTTTGTAGCAGGCAGGTTACATTACTTTGTACATGAGTGGCAGGCTGTTACAAGTGACCCAGTTATCTTGGACATGGTGCAGCATTGTCACCTAGATATTAATGTTGATGATGTTAGACACTTATTTTCTCGGGAATTAACATATAAATTCAGGTTAGAAGAACAAGCTCTGGTTGATGAGGAGATCAGGAAACTTTTGGACCTTCATGTTATTGTTCCTACACAGAGGATGGCAGAACAAATTATTTCCCCCATTTTTTTGAGACCGAAAAAAGATGGTGGGTATAGGATGGTGTTAAACTTAAAGGAGCTTAACAAACATATTCCATACAAGCACTTTAAGATGGATAACTTTGAACAAGCCATAAGATTGATTAATGCAGGGGACTACCTAGCTTCAGTAGACCTTAGACATGCATATTACACTGTAAAGATTGCAGAGGAACAACAAAAAATTTTGTGTTTTCAGTGGAGGAACAATATTTACCAATTTACTTGTCTGCCTAACGGTATTTCTGAAGGGCCTAGAATTTTCACAAAATTAATGAAACCAGTATTTGCTGCATTGAGAGGAATGGGCTACTCTATCACCAGTTTCATTGATGACACACTGATTTGTAATAAGTCTAAAGCTGGATGTATTGCTTGTGTAACTGATACTATTGACTTGTTGCACAGATTGGGATTTTGTATTAATGTACCAAAGTCAGTGTTGCAGCCCACTCAGTCAATTGAATATTTGGGGAACATCATTGACACTAATTCTATGACTGTTTCTTTACCGGAACGACGGATTCTGAAACTCACTCAAGCTTGTCAGAAACTTAAGAACAAAAGTCATGACAAGATTAGAGAAGTGGCTAGGGTTACAGGTCTTTTGGTTGCTGCCTTTCCAGCAGTGGAATTGGGAAAATTGCACTACAGACAATTAGAGGCAGCTAAAATTGCGGCTTTACAGTGTGCTCAAGGTAATTTTGACAGTTGCATGAAAATTACAGAGGGTATGCGGACAGACCTTCAATGGTGGCTCGAAAACACATCAACACAGGTTAGGAGAATTTTTCGTCCTGGTACTGATATTGACATTTACACTGATGCTTCCAACACAGGTTGGGGGGGACACGTGAATGCTCAGTCTATTTCTGGTACTTGGTCTCTAGCTGAAAGATTATTGCACATTAATGTTTTGGAGCTCAAAGCTATTTTGTTGGTGTTGCAAGGTTTTACACCACTTCTTTCAGGGAAACACATTAAAGTTTATTGTGATAACACCACTGCAATGACCTATGTGAATGAAATGGGTGGTACTAAATCTCTCACTTGCAATGACATTGCTATCCAGATCTGGGATTGGTGCCTCACTTCCAATGCTTGGATCACTTGTTCACATATTCCGGGCAAGGAAAACACTTTGGCAGACATGGCCTCGCGCTTGGTGAACGACAGGCATGAATGGAAGCTTGATCCACGTATTTTCCAACAATTGTGTAAAGTGTTTGGTACACCAACTATTGATTTGTTTGCCTCTAGGATAAATAACCAGGTACCTTCATATTGCTCATGGAGACCAGACCCAGGGCAATGCATGTGGATGCATTCTCTTTAAATTGGGCAAGATTCAAACTTTCTTACATTTTTCCTCCATTTTCGCTAATTGCTAGATGCCTGCAGAAGTTGAAAGCCGAAGGAGCCAGAGTGTGGATGGTTGTTCCCCTGTGGCAGTCCCAACCATGGATGGGCACGTTGCTCGGGATGCTCATCGATTACCGCGCCTCATATCGCAGAAAACTGCGGTGCTTGTACACCCATCATCAGGGGAAGATCACCCGATCATGCGCAACACACATCTGATGGCGTGCCTTCTGTCAGGAGCACTTACGAGCACGCGGAGTTTCTGAGGACGGTGCAAACATCATCTTGGCTTCTTGGAAACCAGGCACCGAGAAACAATACCGCCCGCACCTTAAGCGCTGGGCACAATTTTGTGTTAGAGGGAACGTTAGTGCCTGTAATCCCACTGTCGCGGACATTATAAATTTTTTGTCTGAAACTTTTAACAGGAATGTGGGTTATGAAACACTCAATACGGCCAGAAGTGCTCTCTCCTCTTTGGGCATTGTGGTGGATGGCTGTAGAGCGGGTAACCACCCTTTGGTCATCAGGTTCATGAGGGGTGTATTTAATTTGCGTCCACCCATACCTAGATACACTGCAACATGGGACGTTCAACCAGTCCTGCGGAATTGAAATCCATGTACCCCTTGCATACTCTAACCCTTAGGGATTTAACTTTAAAACTGGTTATGCTGATGGCTCTAACCCAGGCTGCACGTGTACAAACTTTACATCTGTTAGTTACCACTGGCATTAGCATAGGAGAGGACTTTATTTCAGTTCGGTTACGGGGTCACATTAAGCAGTGTAGGCCCTCCTTTAATATTCGTTCAATTAAATTTCAAGCTTATTCCAGGGACACTAGTTTATGTGTTTGCGATACCTTACAGCATTACCTCGCAAGAACGGCGGAGATCAGACGGGACCTTTCCCGAGAGGATGCTGGACTTCTCCTCAGCTACGCCAGACCACACAAGTCGGTCACTAAGGACACCATTGCCCGTTGGGTTAAGGCGATGCTTAAAAGATCAGGTGTTGACACTACTACATTTACTGCTGGTAGTGTTAGGTCAGCGGCAGTGTCAAAGGCAAAGGCTATGTCAGTGCCTATTACTACTATTATGGCCAAAGCCGGCTGGACTCGGGCCAGTACTTTTGCTAAGTTTTATGACAAGCAAATTGTCCCACAACTAGATTCATTTCAGGAGGCTGTACTTGTGTAAATTATTGTAATATTGTTCCATTTCTTTGGGTTATTAATGGTTTGGAGATATGAGCATAGCGTGAGATTCACTGCCATTATGCACAGGTTTGCATAGGGACTGAAAACTAGAAGCTTTGGTTTTTTCTACATTATGTGATATGTTGGTTTAAGTTTCTACTGTTCTGACATTTATGTAATATGTGAATCTTCAACTTTTGCTCAATGAAGTTTCAGGTTGTGAAATTGTGGTTTTTTTGGACCCTTTTGTCCACTTTTTCTTGGGGACATTTATTATGGCACGACACCCACATGGCTTCAAAGCCTCATGGGAAATGCTCCACGTGGCAGAGGGTGATTTGACGAAGTAAAATTAAGAAGTATACGAGACTTACCTCTGGTTAGTTGAAGTATGCTTAGAATTTTATGAGTCAAATCACCCCTGCCGTCGTGGAGATTTCACATGCCCTCCTCTTCCCGCCCTGTTTTATCTTGATGTACAAGGCTTGTACTTTTGATCAGTTTGTTATTTAGTGTCATGTGGGTGTTCGTGGCTACAAAGTCTGACAGCTACTGAGCGACAGCGACATCTCATGTGAAATCTCCACGACGGCAGGGGTGATTTGACTCATAAAATTCTAAGCATACTTCAACTAACCAGAGGTAAGTCTCGTATACTTCTTAATTTTGCCCAGGTGTTCCCTGCGAACCTCCAGAGCCAGAGGCCGAGAAGTCCCAGAGGTGCGCTCGACCCCAGTCTGAAGAGTGGAGGTAAGAGAAGAGGGCATGGGGAGACCCAAAGACTCTCTCACTGAGGTAATAAGCTCATGAAAGGAGTATGCACCCAACTCATCCGGAGAGCCAGCCTCCCCCGAGGGAACGTCATCAAAAACCTCATCCACCTCTCCAGAAAATGAAGGCCAGCCCATGACAGCAGCCTGACTAACTACTGCGCCACCAGAGTCCACGCCCGCATCAACTGGCCGGGGCGGGACCTGCGAGGGCGTTGACCCATGCAGTAAATCAGCATGAGGCAGGCCCATGGAAGACACGCTCGCCGAGCCAACAAAATTGCCATCACCCGGCAATCCACCAGGTAGTGGTGCTGCATGAAGTCCTGTTTCTCCACCACCAACAAGGCCCAAGGAGGAGACTGGCCCGGCGGGAGCTGGCTCCCCACACACCCCCGAGACCTTACCAGAGAGAGGAGCAGCGCATAGACTCAATCCACTGACCCCAGGACCGGCCACGGAAGAAACAGGATCCGCAGGAGCCTGCAAACCACTCAATCTCAGAGCCACACCGGGGAGCGGGGCTGCACGCAAGCTCATTCCACCGAGACCTGAAAACTCCCTGGAAACACCTGACACAGCGGGAGTCTGCACCACACTCACTGCCGGGGCCACGGTAAGGAGCGGGGCCACACTGAAGCTCAGACCACCAAAGCCAGAAAACTCCGAGGAAGAGCCTGAAACAGCGGAGGACTGGACCCCTTTCCCTCCCAGAGCCAGACTAGGGAGAGGGGCTGCACATGGGTCAGGAACAGCGGGAGAAGGCACGCCACTCGCTACCGCGACGGGGCAGAAAGCGGGGCCGCATGCAAACTCACTCCCCTGACCGCCAACTCCAGGGCAGGGCTTGGAACAGAGGAGCCTGTCCCCACTCACTCCGGAACCAAACCAAGGAGAGGGGACACACAGAGACACACTCACTACTACCAGCAACCACCACCGAAGGGTCTGAGCTGGGGAAGACCGGGACCCGCTACACCCGGCACCAACCTCGGGGCGGACGACACGCTCCGCCATCCGCAAACCCTGAAAACACGGAACCAGAGGCAAGGGCAACAAAACCGCTGACAAATGGCCAATAGAAGCCTTCATAGCAGCCAGATCAGCTTTCTACAGCGACAAACCTTCTTGCCCAAGGGGCCTCAGAAGCCAGGCTCCTGCCGGTGAGAACGCTCTCACTGGAACCGTCAGACGACTTTGTCCGCTTCTTCTCCTTAGCAGAACGCTTCTCAGCATCCTTCACATATCCTTGGAATTGGAGAAGGGAGAGGTGGGAACACTCACTATACTCACTACTTCAGCTGAACACATGGCGGGTCGACAAGACACACAGCGGGAATGCGGCTCTAAAGCCTCGCCCGGCAACCACCTCTTACATCCAACACAACTCTGAGCGGCCACGGCAACTCAGGGAGAAGTAGAAATGGAAGCAGCAAAGAAGCGGGCACAAAAGAAAGGCAGGAAGAAGCAAGGCGAGGCACAGGTGAACACCATGCTGAGCACAGAAAGGATCTGAGATATGGTAGGCCAGCTGGGCTGGTAGTTCCCGGTGCGCATGCGCACGGAGGTGACGTGGAACTTCTATAGGCACGATCTCTATATATAGAGGTGCAGGTTGATTTTCTGTGCTGAGTGTGGGAATAATGGCATGTAGGCATATGTAATTACATATGAGTAATTAGTATATGTAACAACAACATGTTTATATCATATATATATATATATATATATATATATATATATATATATATATATATATATATATATATATATACAGGCAACCCCGTTTAACGAAGGTTCACAACGAAATTTTTGCTACAACGAAGGTTTCATTTTACTACCATCTGCTCGTTTAATGAACACCAAACTCGCTTTAACAAAGTTTTATCCAGGTAATTTTTTCCAAATTTGAAAGCCCCACCGTATCATGCAAGCTGACAGGCTTTTGAATACATCAGTAGCTGCTGGTACTAAGGCCTGCCTCAGGAGAAATCGTGAGACACCTGTAGAATAAATATCAAGATCAAGCCTCTCGTGGACAACACAGGCGCTGCTGATACAAAGGCCTGACTCAGAAGAAATTCTGCGTCACCTGTAGCATCAAGCTCAAGATCAAGATCAAGCGCACCACTCACTCCCCCAGTCAAAACATAACAGCGTCACCAGCAGCTCCTCTTCCCTTGTTCAAGTTACCACCAAAATGCCCTGCAATGTGGCCTAGCGTTCCTAAGAAGACCAGGAAGTGTCTTACTCTCGAAGTGAAGCTGGGTATTATTCACAGACATGAGAGAGGCCAGAAAACTAATAACATTGCTGGCCACCATCTTGACTCCATCTAATGTCTACTATTTTCAAGTCAGCAGACTCTATTAAGAAGGTTGGTGAGACCGTATCTTCCTTGAAAGCTAAAAGAACCATCTGAACTCGTGACTCTACAATGGATAAAATGGAAAGCCTTGTGGAAATGTGGTACATATGTTTTGTATGCGGTACCATGATGCGCACTTTGTTTACATTTCACAGGTTGCCGGTTAGTGTCTTTTCCGTTTCACTCTCCCTCCCTTCATAAAGTTAAGATCATCAACATTATAAAGTTATGTACATACATACATTAGTGTACATTATAATGACTTAAATTAAACTACCTAAATGTTTAACTTCATAATGTTTACTTTCATTAAACCTTTACTGTACTATAATGCACTCTCGTTTTGCTTACTCTCAATGGAAGTTCAAATCAGGGGTTAAACTTGTTATAATCGGTTCGCTTAACGAAGTTTTGCTTAACGAAGTGTTTCTTAGGAACGTAACCCCTTCGTTAAACGGGGATTGCCTGTATATATATATATATATATATATATATATATATATATATATATATATATATATATATATATATACAGTAAAAGTCCTTAAATCAGGAACCTTATAATTCGGAAAATTTGAAAGGCTGAGTTAAATATGTAAAAAGTAAGAAATAATAGTAATAAATATATAATGATAATAGCCAAAACCGAACATGTCATCACTGACATTGAGTTTAACACAAACTCATAAGAAAACAATATTTGGAGGTATTATAAGTGGTATTTTATGTTTCTGTAGGTGATGTGCCTGTGTCAGGGATGGTCGTTCTTCCAAGACTGTGAAGTCACCTGTTGACTTATAATTACCGCGGATAGTTTTGTGAACGAAGCCTCACCTGCCGAGTACCAGGCGGTTTCATTAGGAGGCGACATGGGTAACCGTTAGTGGCTTCCCGTCAGTTCCTCCTCTCACCAGCGAGCACGTTACTTTTCCGCTTTCGTATATTGTAAGTGTTCTCATTCATTTTTATTTACCATTCGTGGGTTCTTGTTTTGGGTTTATTATACCATTTGGGATTTATTGTTATATGTTAATTGGGTATCGTGGTATCGTTTCCAGTGGGGAAACGGTCTTGTGCGTGTGACTGTGGCTTGTGTCTGGCTGTGTGGTGTATGTCGCAGAGAGAGAGAGAGAGAGGGCTCACTCCAGCATGTTGCGACGGAGTCACGAGAAGGCGCCGGCTGTCTTGCCTGTCACAAGACGCCAGCTGACCAGGACTCAGAGTGAGAAGGCAACGAGTGGGCACCAGCGCAGCTTGTCGGGCGTTATAGCTTGCTGGGGTGACGATCAGAGCTGTGGTCGTTATGAATGCAGCCAGTTCGCTAGGAGCTGTTTCCTACCTCCTTGTCTCCACTCTCGTCTGTACTGGACATTGTGCACATTGACCGACGCAGTGTGGTGTCCGGCGTAAGTACTACGTGGCCTGGGTGTCCACTGAAATGGCATTGTCCAGAGTGGCTGGCGTGAATACTACGTGACTGGCCCGTGTGCGCTATCTTGTTGTGTGCGTGTGTGCTATCTTGTTGTGTGCATATGTTACATTGTGTGTACGTGTGCATGTGTGTTGTGTTGTGTTGCGTTCTGGTGTATGTATGGTGCTGTGTATGTGTTGTGGTGTATGTGCCATGGTGTTAGGTGTTGCAGTGAGTTCTTCCCTGTGCATATATACGTGTGTTTGTTTGTATACTTGTGAGTAAGTGGTATTGTATTTGTTCCGTTTAAGTATATGTGACTACTGTGACAATTTATTTGGTTGTCCTTAGTGGGTGGTGATAGACACTCAAAGCACTTTTTATGAGGGGCGGCTGGGCTCACCCCTAGTTCGCCCCTTACAGCGTGTGTGTGTGTAATTCACTGTTTGATCTGCTGCAGTCTCTGACGAGACAGCCAGACGTTACCCTACGGAACGAGCTCAGAGCTCATTATTTCCGGTCTTCGGATAGGTCTGAGACACACCACACACCGGGACAACAAGGTCACAACTCCTCGATTTACATCCCGTACCTACTCACTGCTAGGTGAACAGGGGCTACACGTGAAAGGAGACACACCCAAATATCTCCACCCGGCCGGGGAATCGAACCTCGGTCCTCTGGCTTGTGAAACCAGTGCTCTAACCACTGAGCTACCGGGCCGTGTGTGTGTGTGTGTGTGTGTATGTGTTGCGGAGTCCTGTTTTCTGCGTGGGTGGTCCAGCTGGTGTACGCTCGACGCCGGTGACGTGATTGGCTGCCGTATGATGTTGGAGGCCTTCCTTTCTTTTTGTTTCCCTTTATCAGACATCAGTAAATGTTTTATGTTATGAAATGTGTTTTGTATTATACTTAAAATCATTTTATAAAGTGTGACATAAGTATTGTGGACTGTATACATATTATGTGGGGTACAGTACAGTACAATCACTCAAACTTCTCAGTATATGTGGATGGTGGAATAGCCTATGTAAAATAGTGAAATCACCTACACAAATACAAGTTGACAAGTAGGAAAAGAGCAATCATCACATATGGGCCGCCATAATGGCTGGAAAGGCCCATGCCACTCCTGCCATAGTCTTCAAGAAAAAAAAAAAAAAAAAAAAAAAAAGCCTACCTAAATCTTGTGTGGTGTGGTGAGGAAGTACACAGTGGACTGGTGGTAGTAGCAACCCCTGCAAGATGTTATGACAGTACTACAAAGAGATATAGCAAGTTGGGGTTAGTTTAATGGGGTTTACATAGTACCCTCAAGATTTTAATCTTACTTTCAGCCTTACTATCTTACAATCTGGAAAATCATAGAATCCGGAATGCCTGAAACCCCATGACTTCCGGATTTCAGGACTTTTACTGTATACAGGCAACCCCCGCTTAACGAAGGGGTTACGTTCCTAAAAAACACTTCGTTAAACGAAGCTTCGTTAAGCAAACCGATTATAACAAGTTTAACCCCTGACTTGAACTTCCATTGAGAGTAAACAAAGCGAGAGTGCATCATAGTACAGTGAAAGGTTTAATGAAAGTAAAAATTCTGAAGTTAAATATTTAGGCAGTTTAATTTAAGTCATTATAATGTACCGTATTTTATGGCTCACAAGACGCTGCATCTTGGAAGACGCACCCTAATATTTTCTTCTTGTTTTAGTGGCGGGCGACAGCATGTATTGGACGTGTTGTTTACATTACGGAATCACTTGTCCGATCACTGAAAACGAACACGTCAGTGCTGCAGTTTGTATTAATTTTATTTTGCAGTCGTGCTTCATAGGCTTTATCAATGTGAATATTATTCACAAGTGGAGTTTTGACTCTTGCTTGAACGAGTAAGCCATTTGGATGTTCTATTTATAAAGGTATAAAGGCACCTGGCATATGTGTGTGTTCGTGTGCATGTATGTGTGTTGCAATGAGACGAGGGAGTGGCCCGTTTTCTCCACACGACGAGTACGCTGCAGGAAAGATTATGGTATTGAAAATACTTGTAACACCTAAGTACTGAGTTTACATAATATAAAAGGCTGAATTAAATACAGTAAAAGTCCTGAAATCCGGAAGTCATCAGGGTTCAGGCATTCCGAACTCTAGGATTTTCTGGATTGTAAGATAGTAAGGCTGAAAGTAAGATTAAAATCTTGAGGGTACTATGTAAACCCCACTAAACTAACCCCAACTTGCTATATCTCTTTGTAGTACTATCATAACATTTTACAGGGATTGCTACTACCACCAGTCCACTGTGTACTTCCTCACCACACCACACTTTCTTTTTGTTTCCCTTTACCAGACATCAGTAAATGTTTTATGTTATGAAATGTGTTTTGTATTATAATATATATATATATATATATATATATATATATATATATATATATATATATATATATATATAGCAAATGAATATCGGCTCTAAATATTGGTTATCGGGCTCCTTGACTACTAATAATTGGTATCGGTATCGGCCCTGAAAAAAAAGAACATGTCAGTCGATTTCTACTTTTTTAATGGACCTCGTATGTCTTTATCATACATACAATGGATTAATTACCTCACATACTTGAGACATGTCATAAATAACTGTTATGGAATGAATTCACCAAACACCACTCTTACCTCTCCGGGGCTCCACTGTCTTGTTGGAATCCTTGTCGATGAACACAAAGCGTCCTCCATCAAACTCCTGCCCATAATCAGTAAGGTACAATAATGAAGTGTAGTGGAATGACTCATAGGTCTCCTGAAAATAATTAACAAAATAACAAATAAAAAAGTAACACTTCCTATAAATAAACAAATTCATTACTTTTGCCATCACTTTTCATATTAAGGAATACTTCATGTGGAACACATTATGCCAATTAAGGGGAAGGTTTAGCCACTAAAACATACCTAAAACAGATAATAATTCCTTGTCTTGAGCACAGTATATGACACAGTCTAGTGGCTAGTCTACATCAGCAAATGTAATAGTATTAAGATATTTTGTCTTGTTGTTCATGATGTCAATGGATATTGTGAAAAACAAAGTAACAAATAAATTCAGGGAAATTCATATAAAGTCATACACTTAGCCAAGATCTTTCTTTAGGTAGTTTATCCAAGACAAGATGTCACATCTCATGGTTATGAATAAACATACGGGAAATTCTTCCCAATTCTATCCGTCTATCCCTTTTGACTGCCTTTTACATGCAAGGAGTACAACAGCATATTCTTCCAATCTATCAATTGATAACAAGTCATTGTGGAAAACTTTTGGCACTGATTCATGAGAATCCACAGATATGTTTTACCTTATCAACATGAGGATGCCAATATTCATCATGAATAGTTTGAGGAGGAGCAGATGTAATTCTTGAGAAAAATGTAGGATGAGTCAAGTAGAGTTGTCCTTTATCTATCCCAAAATGGTCTGCTATTGCATGATGGATCTTTCCCTTTACGTGACTGAAAGTAAAGCACTTTACTATACATGTGTTGAAATAGTTTGTTCCTGGATGGAAAGTAAAAAAATGTCAGTTGGTGGAGGCAGAAATGAAGGGATCAAGTGCAAAATACCATTGGTAAAACACTTCTGCAACAATTTCAAAGAAAGGAATCTCAAAGATTTTTTTTTCTTTTCATGCAAGATAGGCACTATATTCTGTCTACTGTAGAATAGCTACTGGATATAAAACACATTGTAGCTTACTGATAACATAATTGATTTCATGGGATAATACTTATTTTCTGATCAATGCACTTATTACAAGGATAGCTCACGGTTTTCCTCAAGATCTGACAACCATGCATTCCCTGTGACACCATTTAAACTCAGACCCAGGAGTCATTGTAGAGATGACAGACTATAGCTAAGGTTGGAGAAAGAAAAGAACATTAAAGATGCCAGCCATCAAAGAGAACAGCTCAAAGGAATAACAAAATCACAATTAGTATCTTGAAATCTCTCTCTTGAAAATTCAAGCCAGTGGATCTTACACTTTGTTGCTTGGTAATGCACTAGAGGTTCTGTCAATTTTTTTTCTTTTCCATGTAAAAACTTTCTTTGTGAATATACTTACCCATTACATATGTCTGTCTCATACCAGCACAGAAAAATTACCTACACCCCAGTTATAGATCATTTCATGGTTACCTCCTCCTCTAGCTATTACCATGCACATTCACAGAAGTTTGCCACCCAAGTAGCCATCCAGAATGGTCAGTCATTTGTATTACATGAAAATATGTAAATTGAGGGAGGGAGGAGATCTACTGTATAATTACATATGGGTAAGTATATTCACAAACGAGTTCTTTTACTTTAAACACTATTTTGTTGTTAGGTATACAAATATGTACACATATGAAATTACTGTATGTCCATATTCTATAAACCATCAAAGATAATGACATCAGTCATAGTGAGACAAAATGGCGCATTTTAGACATATGTCTATCTATGAAAGGCTCTAACTTTGTCACATCACCCATAAGTGAAGACAGGGCTATATTGCCACTTCTGACCTTCTTAACTCTTGTATATAGCACAACATGATCTCCAACTGATTTTGATATTAATTTAACAATAAATATCAGTAATGATGACTAAATAATATCCTTCTTTGATACAATAATGTATTATTGTAAATTTACAACCATTGGAAGTGGTACAATCAGTTTTCTCAAACTCAAACAAACTATTACTGAAAGTAGTAATATGATGTCAAAACAATTCAATCAATGAAAATTATGTCAAGAACCTATTTCATTCAACATATTTAAGATTGACAAATTGTGAGCCATAAGACAGTCAGAGGTGACAGCCAGGAATTCTGTGAGACCTGATGATAACTATAGAGAATATGGCCCTGATTTCCAAGTATAGGGAGGAAGTTACCTCACCAAAGAAAATATGATAGTAATCCTGAAAAAAAAAAAAAAAAAAAAAAAAATTGTAACCTGAACTGTAACAAAACTCACATACACAGCACCAGTTTCAACAAAAGATCAAAGCAAAGCACTACCCTCAGAGCCACAACTATTGGACCCAGGATGAAAGTATCCAGATACTTACGAGTGAACAGGAGAAAGACAAAAATAAAGACCTTTCCAGTGGAAGGAGAATGCATCTTGTTTCCATGCTGCCTGATCTGGCAAAAGTGATATGTACAGAGGGAGGGCCGCAGCCAGCCATAGCAAAAAAAATCCCCATATCTGAAAGAGAGCCCTGCAAACCACTCGATATAGAGTCCAATCTGACTCACATGCCTGACTGAGAACATCTACGATCAATTAGTGAAGTCCGAAATGAACATGGGACGTAGAGAGATAGAAAAGCCCTCACACCACCAAAGAACTTCCCCTCCATAATCTGACAGGGACTTGGAAAGAGTACCCTAGAGTGCCTCAGATATGCCACCACCAAAGAATTTTCAGATACTATGGACACTACAGAGGTCAACAGAAACTGATGCAGTGTCTGTAGGGCTCAGAAAACAGCCAAGAGCTCCAGCTGATTTATGTGAAGTCCCATTCTTCAAGAGACCACAATCCTGATGCCAAGGAGGCTCTCAGATATGCCCCCCACCAAGCCAGGATGCATCTGCAAATAAAATCTGCCTTGGACGAGCTCCTGTACATGAAGCATCTTTCTATGGAGCCAGCCACCAAGCTAAATCCTCACAAATTCTAGTCATAATCCCATGAGCCTTTTTCTGGGGGTCATGGAGGTCCAACTATATATATATATATATATATATATATATATATATATATATATATATATATATATATATATATATATATATATACTACATTCAGCTAGCTGGAACGGTGCTAAACTTTTCAGTCTTAAAATAGGTTAAAAGCTGAAGCAGACATGTGATGTGCCTTAAGCCACATACACCCATGTATTGATTTGCTTGTAGCAAAAAAAAAAAAAAACATACTACATCCTTCTCATTAATATATACAGTTAGATCAATCACTGTTAATAAAACATTAATAAATACAGGGATTTCTTGATCTATGCGAGGGACACATTCCTGAATGGATCACGTAATGATATATATATATATATATATATATATATATATATATATATATATATATATATATATATATATATATATATATATATATATATACTACATTCAGCTAGCTGGAACGGTGCTAAACTTATCAGTCTTAAAATAGGTTAAAAGCTGAAGCAGACATGTGATGTGCCTTAAGCCACATACACCCATGTATTGATTTGCTTGTAGCAAAAAAAAAAAAAAAAAAAAAAAAAAAAAAAAAAACATACTACATCCTTCTCATTAATATATACAGTTAGATCAATCACTGTTAATAAAACATTAATAAATACAGGGATTTCTTGATCTATGCGAGGGATACATTCCTGAATGGATCACGTAATGATATATATATATATATATATATATACATATACATACTCCACTACCATCACCTCCTCCGCTTGCTATCTCGTTCGCCACCTCCCCACCTCCCTTTCACGTCACCATCTCATGAAGCCCCGCTCCTGTCCCGAAGTTGGATTCACGCGGCCCCATTCAACTCAAGCGTAAGTGTTAAGCGAGCTCCCTGGTTTTTGGAAGGCAGTCGAGGTCAAGGCCTCAACCAGTGAACACACTGCCTCTTGGAATACCGTGGGATCCACATCACCCAGCACTTCACCACTGCGACACCTCATAAGTATCACTTCCCCTCGTCCCATTTTTCCACATTGCCTTCATATAGGATTAGTATTATTGTTAGGTATTGTTAAGTTGGGTTCTTTAGGGTTATATTTATTTATGTGTTATATCTATCTGTGTATGTCAGTTTCATGTGTGTTTTGTTATTGGGTTATTAAATAGCTTCTTAACTGCCCCTTTGCATTTCCTCACCAGTTGAACCTGCAGTGTTTTTTTTTTATTGTTATTATTCACTGGCTCCCCGATGCCAATCTAACCCATTTAACCGTGAACGTAACAATTGGCGACCGTGACAGGACCATTATAACACTTGTTCAGTGTTCCATTTTTCCAGTGACTTTTTTCTGTGATTACATGTATTTTTTTTAAATAGTGTTTCTGTGGTGTTGTGACTTTGATGTGTTTTTTTCTGTGACTTACTCTGCGTGTGGTTTAAATTTACCTTTGTGCGATCAAGTGGCTCCTTTGGGTTAAAAGTGCTTCGTGACTTTCATTGGTATCGCATAGCAGTGGTAGAGCAGGAAACCAGGTAGAAAGGCGTGTTCACCGATAGCACTTATCTCTATTTTTGCACATAGGCAGGTGTGTAATAAGTGTTATCCAAGTGTTGGGATCATCATATGTTCATGCGAACCCTCAATCCCTCACTTCGCGGATCATTTTTCTCGCTAGTTAGAATTGGCCATTTTAACTAGTCTCAGACTAATCCGCCTCCTTATCAATAACAAGTCTCAGTACAATTCCTCCTCACTCTTAAGTCTCATAACTAGAGTAATCCGGATCCCTCTTAATGCCGTAATTCTCTAGTTTACCCCCCATTAGTGATTGTACTCATAAGTGTTTACTTAAGTATAATCTAGGTAATTTCCAAGGTTGCCTTTATTATCCCTCTGCCAACTTAAGTAATTCACTTATCATTTTTTTTTGTTGTTTGTTTAACATCTATTTAATATGGCTTCCGCTCAGTTTAACGTTGAAGATTTTTGTGCTGACCCTTCTCTGGAACAACTTAAAGGTGCTAATATAAAAAAAGGACCAATGGAAAGCCATCGCTAAACATTTTGATGTTCCCATCACGTCTCAGATGACTAAAGAGGTCGTTAAGAATGTAGTTGTTGAACATCTAGTGCAAGAAGGTCAGTTGCTAGGAAATGCCATAGAAGAGTTAACTCCCATGTCAGCAGCCTCTACGAGGACTATAATA
>NC_059295.1:5997916-6008965 GCF_017591435.1 Portunus trituberculatus
CCCGGCCGGGTGGAAATATTTGGGTGTGTCTCCTTTCACGTGTAGCCCCTGTTTACCTAGTAGTGAGTAGGTACAGGATGTAAATTGAGGAGTTGTGACCTTGTTGTTCCGGTGTGTGGTGTGTGCCTGGTCTCAGGCCTATCCGAAGATTGGAAATAATGAGCTCTGAGCTCGTTCCAGCAGATCAAACAGTGAAACCACCATCCACACCACCTCTACCAGTCCCAGTCTGCTTCTGTCATCCACCACCGTCAGGTGAACCAAGTAAACCTCAAAGTTTCATATTCTCACTTTACATGAACCCTGTCTGCTTCATGGTAGTTCCCTCATACATACAACAGCTTTTATGCAAAATTACTCTTTACATTAATCCAATGTAGTTATATGGTACATCTACAACAATCAATAGTCTACCAAGAGTTCCCCATCACACACCCACCCTTAAGATTAAAACACTGGGGTTTTAACCCCTTCAATATGGTGACGCCTATGTGGGCGTCATGAAGCCCCAGTAGCAAATACGGTGACGCCTACGTAGACATATTTCTTTTCTGAGCTTTCTTCAGTTCAGTTGTCCCGTATAGTGTGTTGGATACCAACTACACACACTGTATGCTGTCCTTGAAATCCTAGTGCTCCTCCCACCATCCTTGTCTCCACCAATCACTAAAGATAAGCTACATGTGTCCCGCCTTGTGTCTAAAATTACCCAATGGCATAGACTGTTCCCATCTCTCTCTCTCTCTCTCTCTCTCTCTCTCTCTCTCTCTCTCTCTCTCTCTCTCTCTCTCTCTCTCTCTCTCTCTCCTCCCTCTCCCTTCTCTCTCCCTCCCCCTCTCTCTCTCGAAAGATAAGTTACATGCGTCCCGCCTTGTAACATTCGTGAAAACACACACACACACACACACACACACAAAAAAAAAAAAAAGTCAGGAAGTGGAAAGAAAGGAGGTAAATTACAAAGTTGCAAGTCTGGAAAAGGAAATCAAAGAGTCTGGGGAGAAAACTTTGGGCCTTGCTGAAATTATAGATCAACAGATCATAGAAGAGAAGATAGCTGAGAAAGTGGTGAAGGTTATTAAGTCAAATGAGACATTGGTGAGGGAAACTGTAGACAAAAAGAGATGTGTGGTGATATTTGGTGTGGAGGAGGATAAGACACCGAGTAAAATGGAGAGAGAAAAACATAAAAAGGTGATAAATAATATCATTAATGTGGTGCAGGAGGAGGAAAAGACCTAGTACAAGAAATAGAGGACTTCCATAGAATTGGAAAGTTCACAAGAGAAGGTATGAGGCCAATAAGAATCAAACTTAAGTCACAAAAGGATGTAGATGAATTGGTGGAGAAGTCATGGAGGCTAGCCCAGCAGGAAACAACAAGGAAGATTTGGTTGAGAAGAGATCTCGGTGAAAAGGAAAGAGAAATGTTAAATGAGTTGAGAAAGGAGGCTTTGAAAAAAATGAAGAGAGGACAGAAGAGGAGAAGAAAGAGTTTTTCTGGAGAATCTTGGATATGAGACTGAGGAAGTGGTTCATAACCCAGAAAAGTACAGCAAGAAAGGACTAAAGAAACTTACATATGAGCGAAATGTAATGTATTCCAACATAAATGGAGTGATATCGGGATTTTAGAACTCAACGATTACTTGAGGGACAAGAACCCAGATATTGTGGGTCTTACTGAAACAAAACTGAGAGAGGGAGAAGACCTGATGATGGTTGGAGAAGGAAATATAATGTTTGGAAAAGAAATAGAGTAGGTAAGATGGGAGGAGGAGTGATGTTGCTGGTTAAAAAAGATATAAAGGTGGATCAAGTGAAAAAAGGTATGGGAAAGGCAGAAGTGCTAAAGATCAGAGCAGAAACTAATGAAGGAAAAAAGAGGCACTACATAGTGGTGTACGTACCACCTAAGACAAATGCATGGTCAGTACAGGAATATGAAGAAATGATAAGTGATACAGGAACATGTCTGGAAGAAATGTTGGGTGGCTGTGAACGAACTATAATGATGGGAGATTTTAATTGTAAAGAGGTGTGTTGGGAGGACTGGTCAATGGAAGGATCAGAGACAACATGGGAAATACACTATTGACACTGGCAATGGAAAATGTGTTAACTCAGTGGGTCAAAGAAGATACTAGGTTTGGAGGAGAGGGAGCATCGTCAAGACTGGACTTGGTCTTTAGTACAGAGCCAATGGTCATTGAGGAGATGAGGGTGGAGTGCCCTTTAGCAAAGAGTGATCATGCAGTTTTGGAGTTCAAGGTGATAGATGAAGAGAAATCTAGAAGAAATGAAGAATATAAAGTGGGAAGATGGAATTATGCCAAGACAGATTTTGGAAACCTAAAGAAATTCTTTCAAGAGACAAATTGATGAAATTCAAGAGTGCTAAGGAGCAAATGAAAAGTGGAAGGAATTTATAAAAATATACAAAGAAGGTGAGAAAAATTTGTACCAATAAGACAACATAGAGAAGTTGGAAAGCAGGACTGGTTTAACGATAGATGTGAAAAGGCTAGAACAAGAAAAGAGGATGCATGGAAGAGGTGGAGAAGGAAAAGACGGATTAAGCAGTGGAAAGTTACAAAAGAGCAAGAAATGAATATGTGTTGATTAGAAGAGAAGAAAGAAAGAAACAAGAAAAGGATATAATTGATAAATGTAAAGACCAACCAAGGCTTTTTACAGACATGTGAACAACAACATCAAAAATAGAGAAAGTATTGAAAGTTTAGAAGTAAATGGAGTATGCAGTGAAGATCCCAGGAAATGGCAGAGGCTATGAATGGATGCTTTCGGAAGGTATTCACAAAGGAGACTGCTTTTGACAAACCACTGGTAATGGAACAGAAAGGGATTATGAAGGAGTTTCAAGTAACTGTGGAGGAGATCAAGAACATGATGGGGAGTTTAGAAGTGAGAAAAGCTGTGGGACCTGATGGGGTATCAGGATGGATTTTAAGAGAATGCAGGAGCAACTGGCAGAAAAAGTTTGTGAAGTAATTGATGCCTCATTAAGGGAAGGTGTAGTGCCCCAAGACTGGAAAAGAGCTAACATTGTCCCAATCTATAAATCAGGTAACAAGAGAGACCCATTGAACTATAGACCAGTGTCACTTACAAGTGTGGTAGCTAAGATGTGTGAGAGGGTGGTGAAGAATAGATGGACAGACTTCTTGGAGAAAATGACATACTTTGTGAGTGTCAATTTGGTTTTAGAAAAGGGCGTTCATGCACGACAAACCTGATATGTTACTATTCGAGGGTGATAGATGTAATACAGGAAAGAGATGGTTGGGCTGATGGAATATATCTGGATTTAAAAAGGCCTTTGATAAGGTACCACACCAGAGACTGATCTGGAAACTTGAAATGGTAGGAGGAGTGCATGGCAGTTTACTAAAATGGATGGAAGACTTTTGGTAGGAAGAGAAATGAGAACAATAATTAAGGACAGACCATCAGAATGGGGATTGGTGGAGAGTGGAGTTCCACAGGGATCAGTGTTGGCACCAGTAATGTTCGCGGTCTACATAAATGACATGGTGGATGGGGTGTCCAGTTATGTGAGCCTATTTGCAGACGATGCAAAATTGTTAAGAAAAGTGAGATGTGACAAAGATTGCGAACTACTCCAGGAAGACTTGGACAGAATATGGAAATGGAGCTGTACATGGCAAATGGAGTTCAACACGACAAAATGCAAGAAAATAGAGTTTGGCAAGAGTGAAAGAAGAATCAGGAGTATGTACAAGATAGGAAATGAAGACATAAAACCAGTCATGAAGAAAAGACCTTGGGGTGACAATTACCAATGACCTATCGCCAGAGAGACATATAAACAAAATAATTGGAGAAGTATTGAACTTATTGAGGAACATAAGAGTGGCGTTCAGATATCTAGATGAAGAAATGATGAAGAAAATAATTACTGCAATGATAAGACCGAGGCTTGAATATGCAACAATACAGTGGGCTCCGAACTTAAAGAAACACATAAGGAAACTAGAGAAAGTACAGAGGGCTGCAACAAAAATGGTGCCTGACTTAAGAGATTTGACTTATGAAGACAGACTGAAAAGAATGCAACTTCCAACCCTGAAGAAAGGACTAAAGAAACTTACATGGCCATGAGCGGAAGATGTAATGTATTCCAACATAAATGGAGTGATATCGGGATTTTAGAACTCAACGATTACTTGAGGGACAAGAACCCAGATATTGTGGGTCTTACTGAAACAAAACTGAGAGAGGGAGAAGACCTGATGATGGTTGGAGAAGGAAATATAATGTTTGGAAAAGAAATAGAGTAGGTAAGATGGGAGGAGGAGTGATGTTGCTGGTTAAAAAGATATAAAGGTGGATCAAGTGAAAGAAGGTATGGGAAAGGCAGAAGTGCTAAAGATCAGAGCAGAAACTAATGAAGGAAAAAGAGGCACTACATAGTGGTGTACGTACCACCTAAGACAAATGCATGGTCAGTACAGGAATATGAAGAAATGATAAGTGATACAGGAACATGTCTGGAAGAAATGTTGGGTGGCTGTGAACGAACTATAATGATGGGAGATTTTAATTGTAAAGAGGTGTGTTGGGAGGACTGGTCAATGGAAGGATCAGAGACAACATGGGGAAATACACTATTGACACTGGCAATGGAAAATGTGTTAACTCAGTGGGTCAAAGAAGATACTAGGTTTGGAGGAGAGGGAGCATCGTCAAGACTGGACTTGGTCTTTAGTACAGAGCCAATGGTCATTGAGGAGATGAGGGTGGAGTGCCCTTTAGCAAAGAGTGATCATGCAGTTTTGGAGTTCAAGGTGATAGATGAAGAGAAATCTAGAAGAAATGAAGAATATAAAGTGGAAGATGGAATTATGCCAAGACAGATTTTGGAAACCTAAAGAAATTCTTTCAAGAGACAAATTGATGAAATTCAAGAGTGCTAAGGAGCAAATGAAAAGTGGAAGGAATTTATAAAATATACAAAGAAGGTGAGAAAAATTTGTACCAATAAGACAACATAGAGAAGTTGGAAAGCAGGACTGGTTTAACGATAGATGTGAAAAGGCTAGAACAAGAAAAGAGGATGCATGGAAGAGGTGGAGAAGGAAAAGACGGATTAAGCAGTGGAAAGTTACAAAAGAGCAAGAAATGAATATGTGTTGATTAGAAGAGAAGAAAGAAAGAAACAAGAAAAGGATATAATTGATAAATGTAAAGACCAACCAAGGCTTTTTACAGACATGTGAACAACAACATCAAAAATAGAGAAAGTATTGAAAGTTTAGAAGTAAATGGAGTATGCAGTGAAGATCCCAGGAAATGGCAGAGGCTATGAATGGATGCTTTCGGAAGGTATTCACAAAGGAGACTGCTTTTGACAAACCACTGGTAATGGAACAGAAAGGGATTATGAAGGAGTTTCAAGTAACTGTGGAGGAGATCAAGAATATGATGGGGAGTTTAGAAGTGAGAAAAGCTGTGGGACCTGATGGGGTATCAGGATGGATTTTAAGAGAATGCAGGAGCAACTGGCAGAAAAAGTTTGTGAAGTAATTGATGCCTCATTAAGGGAAGGTGTAGTGCCCCAAGACTGGAAAAGAGCTAACATTGTCCCAATCTATAAATCAGGTAACAAGAGAGACCCATTGAACTATAGACCAGTGTCACTTACAAGTGTGGTAGCTAAGATGTGTGAGAGGGTGGTGAAGAATAGATGGACAGACTTCTTGGAGAAAATGACATACTTTGTGAGTGTCAATTTGGTTTTAGAAAAGGGCGTTCATGCACGACAAACCTGATATGTTACTATTCGAGGGTGATAGATGTAATACAGGAAAGAGATGGTTGGGCTGATGGAATATATCTGGATTTAAAAAAGGCCTTTGATAAGGTACCACACCAGAGACTGATCTGGAAACTTGAAATGGTAGGAGGAGTGCATGGCAGTTTACTAAAATGGATGGAAGACTTTTGGTAGGAAGAGAAATGAGAACAATAATTAAGGACAGACCATCAGAATGGGGATTGGTGGAGAGTGGAGTTCCACAGGATCAGTGTTGGCACCAGTAATGTTCGCAGTCTACATAAATGACATGGTGGATGGGGTGTCCAGTTATGTGAGCCTATTTGCAGACGATGCAAAATTGTTAAGAAAAGTGAGATGTGACAAAGATTGCGAACTACTCCAGGAAGACTTGGACAGAATATGGAAATGGAGCTGTACATGGCAAATGGAGTTCAACACGACAAAATGCAAGAAAATAGAGTTTGGCAAGAGTGAAAGAAGAATCAGGAGTATGTACAAGATAGGAAATGAAGACATAAAACCAGTCATGAAGAAAAGACCTTGGGGTGACAATTACCAATGACCTATCGCCAGAGAGACATATAAACAAAATAATTGGAGAAGTATTGAACTTATTGAGGAACATAAGAGTGGCGTCAGATATTTAGATGAAGAAATGATGAAGAAAATAATTACTGCAATGATAAGACCGAGGCTTGAATATGCAACAATACAGTGGGCTCCGAACTTAAAGAAACACATAAGGAAACTAGAGAAAGTACAGAGGGCTGCAACAAAAATGGTGCCTGACTTAAGAGATTTGACTTATGAAGACAGACTGAAAAGAATGCAACTTCCAACCCTGGAAAACAGAAGAGAAAGGGGAGACCTGATAGCAATATACAGAGTGATGATTGGCATGGAAAAATGGATAGGGAAGATCTGTGTATGTGGAATGAAAGAATGTCGAGAGGGCATGGGAAAAACTAAAATGGCCACTTATAGGAGAGATGTGAAAAATATAGCTTCCTCATAGAAGGGTGGAAGCATGGAATAGTTTAGACGTGGAAGTGGTCAACGCAAGGAATATTCATGATTTTAAGAAAAGCTGGACATTAATAGATATGGAGACGGGACAACACGAGCATAGCTCTTTTCCCGTATGTTACAATTAGGTAAATACAATTAGGTAAATACACACACACACACACACACACACACACACACACACGGACACACACGCAGTTCTGGCGCAGTTCGACGATCAGCTGATCTTCACTACACCTGTTGTATAGTATTTACAGTGGCCTGGGCAGGTAGTGTGGACTCATTTTTTTTTTTTTTTCATGAAATCAATTATTAAGGAATAATGAGTGAAAAAGATATTCCATCCAAATGCAGACATGAGAATAGAGAAGGGGCTGATGATGACTATGTTGGTGAGGGAGAACGCGATTCAAGGGTTCGATACGACGACAACTTCACTACTTAAGAGAGTGTCAATATTGAATGTAAACTAGATAAACTGATAAAGGAGAAGATGGAAATGAAAGAGAATAAAGAACAGGAAATGGAGTTTATAAGACTGAGAGAAAGGATAAGAAAAGTGGAAGAAAATGAAGCTAGGCTAAGAGCGGAAAACGAAGAACTAAAAAAGGAAGTAGCTAACTACAAGAAGCAGATGGAAGAAGGACTCGGTAAAGCCGAGAAAGAAAAGGAGAAGCTGAAAGATCTAGTAAACAAGGAAGAGGAAAGAGTACAGAACGTGATTAAAAAGAAGTACAAGCATGGAGAGTCCAAGATAAGAAAGATAAGGCTGATTTTCAGGAGGTGATTCAAGAACAACTTAAAGAAAAGAAGAAAATATGACAAACAAAATGATAGGAGTCCTCAAGACAAAAGAAAATCTAGTTAGAGAAATTGCAGAAAAAAGAAGAGTGTAGTCGTATTTGGAATAAAAGAAAAAATATAAAATATAGACCAAAAAGAGAAAAGAAGAAATGAAATCAGTCAAAGACCTACTGAAGAATCTAATGACGAAGATAGGCAGAACTTGGAAGAGGAAGTAGAAGAAATAAACAGAATGGGACCATATCAAGAAGGAAAACGAGACCAATTAAAATACTACTAAAATCACAAGCAGCAACAGAAGAAATATTATATAGAACAACAAAACTTAGAGAAACAGAAGGCTGCAAGGATATCTATATAAAGAAAAATAGAAATGAGGAAGAAAGGAAGAGATACAATGAACTGGCAGCAGCAGTAAGGGAAAAGAATAATGAAAGGTCAGAAGAGGAGAAGAAGGCATTTTTTGGAGAATTCTAGGAGACAGGATAAGGAAATGGTATATAAACGAGAAGGAAGAGAAAAAAGTGGAACAAGTTTAACTAAAAATGATAAAGGCAAAAGACTAAAATGATGTATACGAACATAGACGGGTTTTATCAAGTAAATTAGAATTAAGAGATTACATAAGAAAGAAAATCCAGATATTGTATGCCTGGCTGAAACAAAACTAAATGAGGCAATCAAAATAGATTTGGATAATAGGTATAATGTATGGAGAAGAGACAGAGTGGGTAAAGGAGGAGGAGGAGTCATGATAATGTTAAGGAAGGAGATAGTGATAAACCAAGTGGAATGTGGGAAGGAAAAGCAGAAGTATTGTATATTAAGATGCATATTAATAAAAAGAGTTAACAATCATTGTAACATATGTGCCACCAAAACAAATTCATGGACCAATCAAGAATATAAAGACATGATAGATGACACAATAAGGAGTCTAATGAGAATCGTTAAAGAAAGGAGAAAAGTGATATTAGTAGGAGATTTCAACTGTAAAGAAGTGGACTGGGAAAATTATGAAAGTGGTATGGGGAAGAAGCCTGGGAGAAAGATTCTGAACCTAATGATAGACAATATGATGGACCAGAGAGTAAAGGAATGCACAAGATTCAGAGGAAACGACGAGCCGGCGAGATTGGACCTAGTTTTTACAAGGGTATACAAATGAATGATGATATAAGATATAAGTGCCCATTGGGAAAGAGTGACCATGCAATATTAGAAATAGATATAGAAGAAGGAAAGGAAGATAGAGACGATTCATACAAAGGAGACCGATTAAATTACAGAAAGGCTGATATTGAGAATCTCAAGAACTATTTTAAAACGTAGACTGGGAGGAGATGGAAAACTCAGAGACAATGCAAGACAAATATAACTTATTTTTGGAAATATACAAAACAGGAGTCAGGAATATGTCCCAAAATATAGACCAAAAGAAGAAGGAAAGAAAGATTGGTTTAATGCAAGGTGTGCTAGGGCAAAGGAGAAAAGAGATGGAGCATGGAAAAGGTGGAGGAGAAATAGAATCCAACAAACAAGGAAAACTTCAAGGCAGCGAGAAATGAATATGTTAAGGTGAGGAAGGAAGAGGAAAAGAACTTGAAAAGATATTGTCGAAAAATGTAAGGAGCAACCAAAATTGTTCTATAGATTCATAAATGGAAAAATTAGGCAAAAAGAAACAATAGAAAGGTTAAAAGGAGAGAACGGATGGTGGAAGACCCAAAAGTATGGCAGAACTATTAAATAAAAATTCCAGGAGGTCTTTACTAAAGAATCCAAATTTGAGAGGCCACAGGGTAATAGAGAGACAATCTATATGAAAGAGATTAAAGTAACCAAGCTTGAAATAAAAGAGTTAATGAAGGAACTGGATGAAGAGAAGGCAATGGGACCGGATGAAGTCTCAGGCAGAATACTGAAAGAATGTAGGGAAGAACTAGCAAGTCCTATATACAACATCATAAAATGCTCAATAGAAAATGGAACAGTGCCAGTAGAATGGAAAAGAGCTGAGGTGGTTCCCATATATAAGAGCGAAGGAAAGAAGAACCTTTAAATTACAGACCGGTATCACTAACTAGTGTAATATGCAAGATGTGTGAAAGAATAATAAAGAAACAATGGATCGAGTTCCTTGAAGACAACAAATTAATATCAAATAGCCAATTTGGTTTTAGAAAAGGACGGTCTTGTGTAACTAATTTATTGAGTTTCTATTCTAGAATAGTTGATAGAGTACAAGAGAGAGAGGATGGGTTGACTGCATCTATTTGGATTTAAAAAGGCGTTTGACAAAGTGCCACATGCAAGATTACTGTGGAAGTTAGAGGAGAAGGGTGGCTTAAAAGGAAGCACATTGAGATGGATAGAAAATTATTTGAGGGGGAGAGAAATAAGGACGGTAGTTAAAGATATGAAGTCCAAGTGGAGAGCAGTAGAAAGCGGAGTGCCACAGGGTCAGTATTGGCACCAATACTTTTCCTCATTTATATTAACGACATGCCAGAAGGAGTGAACAGCTACATAAATTTGTTTGCAGATGATACGAAACTGTGCAGAGTTATAAAGCAAAAGGAGGATTGTGAAATACTGCAAGAAGACCTAAATAAGATCTGGGAATGGAGTAAGAAGTGGAAATGGAATTCAATGTGAACAAAAGCCATGTCATGGAAATGGGAAAGAGTGAAAGACGACCTGTGGGAATCTATAAGATGGGAGATGGAGTAGAACTGGAGAAAGTCAAAAAGGAAAAGGACTTAGGAGTGACGATGGAAGAAAACAATCAACCAGTAAGCCATATTGATAGAATTTTAGAGAAACATATAATTTGCTAAGGAATATTGGAGTAGCATTTCACTACATGGACAAAGAAATGATGAAGAAATTGATAAATACTATAATAAGACCCAGATTGGAATATGCAGGAGTAGTGTGGACCCCTCATAAAAAGAAACACATAAGAAAATTGGAGAGGCTACAAAAAATGGCTACAAGAATGGTCCCAGAACTTGAAGGGATGACATATGAGGAGAGACTAAAGGCTATGGATCTACCAACCTTGGAACAAAGAAGGAGAGAGGAGACCTGATACAAGTCTATAAATTGATCAACGGAATGGACCAAGTGGATAATGAGAAACTGATCCTGAGAGAAGAATATGACATCCAAGCACAAGATCGCATAGTAAAAAGCTGAGAAAGGAAGATGTCTGAGAGATATTAAAAATATAGTTTCCGCAGAGATGTATTGAGACGTGGAACAGTTTAGATGAAGAAGTAGTGTCTGCAACGAGTGTGCACACTTTTAAAGTAAGATTGGATAAGTGTAGATATGGAGACGGGCCACACGAGCATAAAGCCCAGGCCCTGTAAAACTACAACTAGGTAAATACA
>NC_059295.1:6371965-6379465 GCF_017591435.1 Portunus trituberculatus
AGGCACTGATGTATTCAAAAGCCTGGCACCTTGCATGATACAGCACGGCTTTCAAACTTGGAAAAAATTACCTGGATAAAACTTTGTTAAAGCGAGTTTGGTGTTCGTTAAACGAGCAGATGGTAGTAATAGGAAACCTTCATTGTAGCAAAATTTCGTTGTGTGAACCTTTGTTAAGCGGGGGTTGCCTGTATATATATATATATATATATATATATATATATATATATATATATATATATATATATATATACAGTAAGGTCCCGAGTTACGTCAGAGTTGCATTCCTGAAACATGACGTAAGTCAATTTTGTACGTAACTCGAATTTTTGTACTTTCAAAGCATATTATCGAGTTTTCAACCAATAATTTTTTATGGTTATTCAGGTAAGTAAAAGGTTATATTGTTATATTGGTATATTATTTACAACTATGTAGGAATATATTGATTATGGCTGCGAATGCGAAGGACTGCAGGTTGCCGAGAGGGGCGGCCTGAGGCCGCCAGGAGGGTGGGCAGGTCGAATGTTGTGATGCCCAGGGCGGACAGCTGTGAGCTTTGTGGAGTGCGGTAGGAGTAGAAGCGTTATATAAGTAAAAGGTTATATTGTTATATTATTTACAAGTATGTAGGAATATGAAACACAAGCTTGTTTTTGTTGTTGATTAGGGCCGCGAACGCGAAGGACTGCATGTTGCCAGAGGGGTGGACGCCTGAGGCTGCCAGGAGGGTAGGCAGGTCGAATGTTGTGACGCCCAGGGCGGACAGCTGGGAGCGTAGTGCAGTGCGGTGGGAGTAGAAGTGTGGGCAGCGGAGCAGGAAATGCAATAGGAAAGGGCAATAGGGATCAGCAGACAAGTGCAGACGGTGCAAGTTAGCTGCGAGTGTCGTGTGGCCCAGGCGAAGGCTCCGGAGTTGTTATTGTTGTGATAGGTGCGTGAGCCCTCAAGGTCATCAACCTCCCCGTTGTCATGGTAACGGGCTTCCCATTTTCTTCTTCACTCCCTTACACACAGCTGCTGCCTCCCTTCTTATGTTTTTTAATTATGTCCACTTTTTCTTGTAGCGTAATGGTTTTCCTTTTCTTAGCATTACTGCTATCACTCAGAAGTTTTCTTTTTGGTGCCATTGAGCAAGATACTAAGATAGTCAGCAAACGCAGATGTAGGAACACTCTTGCCAGGGGTGACGGTGTGGTGGAACTGAGGTACGTAGAGTGTTATTGTATTCAAGCATGAGGTGAGCGGTGTGGTGGATAACCACTAGTGACGCCTGGCGGCCAACAATAACAATAAACCCCGCGCTTTACGATTTAGAACTTTTGAATTTTTTAAATCTTAAATTGCCTTATAGTGGACTGACGTAAGTGCGAGTTTGATGTAACTCGAGACCGACGTAACCCGGGACTTTACTGTATATATATATATATATATATATATATATATATATATATATATATATATATATATATATATATATATATATATATTGTGATGGGCACCTTCTTAATCCCCTTTAATTTATTATTTCATTATATGTGTAGCTTATGGCTAACCAGCGAGGGCCCCTCGGGCTGCTCTGCTGAGCAGACAACCCGCCTCCCTCTCTCCACCATTTTGTGTGCCTGCGAGCTTCACATCAGTACCGGCCAGTCTTCAGTGGAGTTAACATGTACGTTCTCGGCACAGTAAGAGACACGTGTGGCTGGACTGTGCGTTACCAGTACTCGCTAGTCATCGGTCTGGGAGTTGTGCCCTCCTGTTGAGTAGCTGGCTTGCTACTGGGCAGACCGTGACTGTTAGAGCAACGGGCTTATTGCTCTGGGAGAGCTGTAGTAAGTTTGGCTGCATTTCTCGTGCGTTCGTCCACTCGGGTGGAGCAACACGGAGGGACGTGATATTGTTTCATCCTGTTTTTGCTGTTGGTGGTTGTAGTCACCAGTGGGGTTTGGTGGGCGGCTCTGTGCCCCCACCCTCTTTTGGTTAGTTTCAGTAGTATACTGTATTGTAGTGGTAGTAGCCACGCACACTATTGAATGCTGAGAGGCTTTATGTCGGCCAGTGGTGCGTAGTTGTCGTCCGCCAGACTTGTCTGCGACGAGTATTTGGACTCCGTGTATAGCTGGTGTCACCCGTAGATGGTGTCTGGGCTTATATGTACATCACCGGATGTGCTGTACACATCATATAATGCAGTAGTAGTAGGCCAGGGATGTCAGTCTGACAGGTGTTAGTAAGCACTTGTTTTAGTAGGATAGTATAGTAATATAATATACCGCGCGTGTTGTTCCGGTCTGTGAGTTATCACAGTCTGTGAACAAGGCGGGTGGAGAGGCATTAATACTTCATAGAGAAGTGGGTGGAATTGTCCTTGTGGGCGGTTTCTCTAGGGGGTATTAAGGCCTCGCCCTGTTACACATAGCATCTACCATTTATAAATTCTACTTGGTTGGGTACAGGAGGAGGAGAAGGAGTTGCTGAGGGGATTCCCTTACAGTGGGAGAAATTATGCACTGTTGGCGACCTTGAAAGAACCTGAGGGTTACGGCGGCTGTGAGTTATAGTAGTGGGGACTCTGTGGACTGTATTTATAATCCCCACTGTACTGACCAACACAAAATTGGCGATTTTGCTAGAATAACACTCTAGTGAGCTGTAGCAGTTAACCGCAGCCGTGTGGCGTATGTAACTATATATATATATATATATATATATATATATATATATATATATATATATATATATATATATATATATATATATATATATATATATATATATATATATATATATATATATATATATATATATATATATGTGTGTGTGTGTGTGTGTGTGTACAGTAATACTCCACTTAACGAACGTTCGTTTAACGAATTTCCGGTTGTTACGTTCACCGGTTAAACTGGTAAGATTGGCATCGGGGAGCCGGTGAACAATAACAAAAAAAAAAAAACACTGCAGGTTCAACTGGTGAGGAAATGCAAGGGGGCACTTTAAAAAGTTATTTTAATAACCGATAATGAAACTGACACACATATAACATGAAACATGAAACACAGATATATAACATGAAACACAAGAAAATGACATACACATATACATATAACACAGAAATAAATTCAACAATAAAGAACCCAACTTAATACCTAACAATAACCCTAATCCTATATGGAGGCAATGTGGAAAACACGGGACAAGGGGAAGTAATACTTATGAGGTGTCGCAGTGGTGAAGTGCTGGGTGATGGTTGATCCCACGGTAGACCTGGACCTCGACTTGACTTCCAGAAAGCCAAGAGCTGGCTTAACACTTCCGGTTGAGTTAAATGGGGCCGCATGAATCCAACTTCGGGACAGTAGCGGGGCTTCATGAAACGGTGACGTGGAGGGTTCATGAGACGGTAGCGTGGAAGGTTCACGAGACGGTGACGTGGAAAGGGAGGCGGAGAGGTGGCGAACGAGGTAACAAGCAGAGGAGGTAATGGTAGTGGAGTATGTTACGGGCGGGCCATAACATTTTCTCCCCCCTAAGACCTCCGTAATGGGCTCATGAAGGAGGTGAGACGGGAGATCTTGATAAGACGTCGGCGATGATGTTGTCCACCCCCTTGATATGGTGGACTTCCAAGTTGAAGGGTTGAGTTAACAAGGCCCACCTAAGAATGCGTTGGTTTCGGTTCTTCATGGCGTGAAGGAAGGCCAGAGGATTGTGATCGGTGAAGACCTTCGTAGTTTGAGGACCAGGATGAAGGTAGCACTCAAAACGTTGGAGCGCCAGGATGAAGGTAGCACTCAAAACGTTGGAGTGCCAGGATGAGTGCCAGAGCCTCCTTCTTGATGGTGGAGTGATAGGCGATGGGATGGAGGATGCCGCTTTTGGCGTCCGTTTGTAGTAGGACAGCACCCACTCCAACTCCACTCACGTCCACTTGTAGATGGAAGGGGCGGGAGTGATCTGGCGTCCAGACCAGGGGTACGGAAGTGCTGATAAGGTCCGTCAGGGGGGCGGCCAGGGTGGAGAAGTTCCTACAGAATCTTCTGTAGAAACCAGCCATCCCCAAGAACCTCATGAGAGCTTTCCTGGTGGTAGGGACAGGGAAGCCAAGGATGGCCTCCACATTAGCTCTCTTGGGGCAAACCTTGCCGTTCCCCACCACATGTCCCAGGTAGACCACCGTAGACTTCCCGAAGGTGGACTTGGCCAGGTTGATTGTAAGCCTGGCTTCCTGCAACCGACCCATCAGCCTCTGAAGGCGGGTCAGATGTGTCACCCAGTCGTCCGAAGTCACCACCAGGTTGTCCAGATATGCAGCTATTCCCTCCAAGTTTTGGGTGATGTAATTTATAGCCCTCTGGAAGGTGGCGGGAGCATTAGACAAGCCGAAGGGCATCACTGTGTATTGGTATAGTCCGAAAAGGGTGATGAAGGCGGATATTATTCGGGCCTCGTCCGAGAGGGGAATCTGGTAGTAACCTTTAAGTAAGTCTATAGTGGTTACAAATTTGGCTACTCCTATACTATCTATAAGGTCCTCTATCAAGGGCAATGGGTAGGAGTCTGGCACCGTCACTTTATTTAATTTCCTGTAGTCGGTGCAAAATCGACTACTACCATCTGGCTTATATGTTAACAGGCAGGGAGAAGCCCAGGGAGATATACTAGGTACTGCAAGGTGATGACAGAGCAGATAGTCTACCTCTTTTTTCATCATGTCTCTTTTAATGGGTGAAATGCGATAGGCTGGTTGTCTTATAGGCTTGATGTCATTAGATATTAATGTTATGTCATGTTGGATAGTATTACAAAGTCCTGGAAGGTCACCTGTGACTTCTGAAAAGTCTAGCAATAACTTTTTAAGATCAGACTGTTGTGAAGATGTTAAGGAAAGAAACACCTCATCAAGGACATGATTTGGCTGTTTGAGGGGCGTCCTTTAGGTGACGAGAAGAGGAATTCGATGTCGGACTCTTCCTTGGGGGGCACAGGACCAGACTCCTTCCCTACCAGACATACAGGTACAGTGCGAGACAAGTCGTCCTCTGGTTCTCTGGAGTGGTAAGGTTTCATTACATTAATATGAACTAGTTGGGAATCCTTACGACGGTCAGGAGTGTGGACCACATAATTTAATGGACTTAGTTTTTGAGCCACAACATAAGGTCTCATGAACTTACTGTGAAGAGCATTGCCTGAAGTGGGGAGAAAAAGTAAAACCTTGTCTCCTGGTTTGAAACTTCTCATGACAGATTTGGGAAGAGAATTCTCTTGCATTTTAGTTTGAGATTTGAGGAAGTTTGATTTAGCAAAAGATCTGACCACTGATTTTATTCTTAAGGTTACTGATGTAGTCAGACACACTGGGGCTTGAAGGAGTATTTTGAGTAAACCATTGATCCTTTAATATTTTGAGAGGCCCCCTGATCTGTCTACCATAGAGTAATTCAAAAGGGAAGTAACCTAAAGAATCTTGAGGAGATTCTCTTAAAGCGAAGAGAAGGAAAGAGATACTTTCATCCCAGTCTCCTTGATGCTCCAAGCAATACTTCTTCATCATGGATTTTAATGTTTGGTGAAACCGCTCCAGACAGCCTTGGGATTGGGGGTGGTAAGCCGAGGAGGTAACATGGTCGATGTTTAGCTCATTCACTATCTGTTGGAAAAAAAATTGCTAGTGAAATTGCTACCCTTGTCAGACTGAATTTGTTTTGGAATTCCTACCGAGGTGAAAAAATGTATTAGATGTCTTTGATGTGATGTTCTTAAAAGGGAATGCTTCAGGGTGCCTGGTAGTGGGATCCATGAGGGTTAACAAATACTGATTCCCTCATTTGGTTTTGGGTAAGGGCCCTACGCAGTCTAGAATGATCTTTTCGAAGGGCTCCGTCTGAACTGGAATAGGCGTCAGAAGAGCTGGCACAAGGCGTTCATTAGGCTTACCCACAATTTGACATATGTGACATGTTTTAACATAGTGTGACACATCCTTTTTCATTCCTGGCCAAAAAAAATGTTGAAGAGCCTTCTTGTAGGTTTTTTGGATGCCTAGATGACCTGACAATCCATCATGAGATAGTTCTATAATGGCTGGTCTTACAGACAACAACTTGATGTGTTTCTGACCAGGTGTCTAGTTGTTTCAATTCAGGTGGTCTGTAGGCACGCATCAGGACTCCTTCCTGATAATAAAAACAAGGCAATTTAGATATATCCTTTGTCTCACTGGCAACATGTCTGATCTTAGCCAAAGTGAGATCCTGTTCCTGAGCATTAATCAAATTCTCCTTTGAAATTATGTTATTGTACAAGTTGTCAGTAGAGGCAATCATTGGTGGAGGAGGTGATGAAAGGACAGGGGACTTGGACTGAGACCTGGTGACTGCACACACTGGGAAGAAGTGAGGGGATGTTTCGTCCAGGGTCTTAGTGGGACTTTCTGTTAAGGGAGAATCAAGAACAATTAAGTTTGGAACAGCCAAGTTACCCGCAAGATCATTACCCAGTACAAGATGTACCCTTGGTACTGGCAGTTCACCAGGTTTAATGGCTACCTCAAGCTCTCCTGAAATGAACGGGCACTGTAAGCTAATTTTAGCCAAGGGATAAGAGAGCTGTGATTCAAGACCTGTAAGGATCACTTTCACCCCAGTGAAAGCCTGTTTGATGTTAGGGATGACATCTTCCCTTAAGATGGATTGGGCAGCACCTGTATCACGCAGAACCTTGACATTTATTGCCTTGTCTTTACCATCAGTCAGGGACACTTTACCTTGATACATGTACGAGTCATAAAGTTCTAGAGGAGAGTTGACAGGGTTAGCTAGGGCCACTGTTTTCTTGTTCTCAAATGTGTTAGGTTTAGGGACCACAAAAGAAAGTTGACGTTGAGAGGCCTTGCAATTTGGGTGTCTACATTTTTGGATCGTGTCTCCTGGTTTCTTACAGTATGTACACCAGGAGGAATTATATGCATTTGGCGAGAATCCGGTCAGCTTACCACCCGCACCCCCAAAACCTTCCCCAAAGGAGGACCTAACATTAGATAGTGAACCACGACCTCTACTACCCAGGGATCCCATCAACAAAGCAAACGCATCAGCCACTTTAGCGGCAGACATAAGATCACTCTCTCCTTGTTCTTCCACATGCCTCAGAATATTAAAGGGTAACTTGTTCTTCCATTCTTCCAGGACCATTAGATTGAGCAACTCCGAAAAGGTGGTAATGCTAAGGGCAGCTAACCATTTCTTAAATTGTCTTAGTTTCTCACTAGCGAATTCAACATAGGTGTGAGAGTCTGGTTTTACATACTTTCGGAACTGTTGTCTGTATCCATCAGAAGTGATAGAGTAGGCGTCTAGAATGTTACCTTTGATCTCTTCATATTCTACCTCATCACTAAGGCCGTTGTATACCCTATAAGCTTTTCCTACTAGCTTAGGGACAAGGAAAGACACCCACTGATCCTTGGGCCATTTATTCCTATTAGCAATGCTCTCA
>NC_059295.1:6384465-6444465 GCF_017591435.1 Portunus trituberculatus
CCCTTGAATAGTAACATATCAGGTTTGTCGTGCATGAACGCCCTTTTCTAAAACCAAATTGACACTCACAAAGTATGTCATTTTTCTCCAAGAAGTCTGTCCATCTATTCTTCACCACCCTCTCACACATTTTAGTTACCACACTTGTAAGTGACACTGGTCTATAGTTCAATGGGTCTCTCTTGTTACCTGATTTATAGATTGGGACAATGTTAGCTCTTTTCCAGTCTTGGGGCACTACACCTTCCCTTAATGAGGCATCAATTACTTCACAAACTTTTTCTGCCAGTTGCTCCCTGCATTCTCTTAAAATCCATCCTGATACCCCATCAGGTCCCACAGCTTTTCTCACTTCTAAACTCCCCATCATATTCTTGATCTCCTCCACAGTTACTTGAAACTCCTTCATAATCCCTTTCTGTTCCATTACCAGTGGTTTGTCAAAAGCAGTCTCCTTTGTGAATACCTTCCGAAAGCATCCATTCATAGCCTCTGCCATTTCCTGGGATCTTCACTGCATACTCCATTTACTTCTAAACTTTCAATACTTTCTCTATTTTTGATGTTGTTGTTCACATGTCTGTAAAAAGCCTTGGTTGGTCTTTACATTTATCAATTATATCCTTTTCTTGTTTCTTTCTTTCTTCTCTTCTAATCAACACATATTCATTTCTTGCTCTTTTGTAACTTTCCACTGCTTAATCCGTCTTTTCCTTCTCCACCTCTTCCATGCATCCTCTTTTCTTGTTCTAGCCTTTTCACATCTATCGTTAAACCAGTCCTGCTTTCCAACTTCTCTATGTTGTCTTATTGGTACAAATTTTTCTCACCTTCTTTGTATATTTTTATAAATTCCTTCCACTTTTCATTTGCTCCTTAGCACTCTTGAATTTCATCCAATTTGTCTCTTGAAAGAATTTCTTTAGGTTTCCAAAATCTGTCTTGGCATAATTCCATCTTCCCACTTTATATTCTTCATTTCTTCTAGATTTCTCTTCATCTATCACCTTGAACTCCAAAACTGCATGATCACTCTTTGCTAAAGGGCACTCCACCCTCATCTCCTCAATGACCATTGGCTCTGTACTAAAGACCAAGTCCAGTCTTGACGATGCTCCTCTCCTCCAAACCTAGTATCTTCTTTGACCCACTGAGTTAACACATTTTCCATTGCCAGTGTCAATAGTGTATTTCCCATGTTGTCTCTGATCCTTCCATTGACCAGTCCTCCCAACACACCTCTTTACAATTAAAATCTCCCATCATTATAGTTCGTTCACAGCCACCCAACATTTCTTCCAGACATGTTCCTGTATCACTTATCATTTCTTCATATTCCTGTACTGACCATGCATTTGTCTTAGGTGGTACGTACACCACTATGTAGTGCCTCTTTTTCCTTCATTAGTTTCTGCTCTGATCTTTAGCACTTCTGCCTTTCCCATACCTTCTTTCACTTGATCCACCTTTATATCTTTTTAACCAGCAACATCACTCCTCCTCCCATCTTACCTACTCTATTTCTTTTCCAAACATTATATTTCCTTCTCCAACCATCATCAGGTCTTCTCCTCTCTCAGTTTTGTTTCAGTAAGACCCACAATATCTGGGTTCTTGTCCCTCAAGTAATCGTTGAGTTCTAAAATCCCGATATCACTCCATTTATGTTGGAATACATTACATTCCGCTCATACGTAAGTTTCTTTAGTCCTTTCTTGCTGTACTTTTCTGGGTTATGAACCACTTCCTCAGTCTCATATCCAAGATTCTCCAGAAAAACTCTTTCTTCTCCTCTTCTGTCCTCTCTTCATTTTTTTCAAAGCCTCCTTTCTCAACTCATTTAACATTTCTCTTTCCTTTTCACCGAGATCTCTTCTCAACCAAATCTTCCTTGTTGTTTCCTGCTGGGCTAGCCTCCATGACTTCTCCACCAATTCATCTACATCCTTTTGTGACTTAAGTTTGATTCTTATTGGCCTCATACCTTCTCTTGTGAACTTTCCAATTCTATGGAAGTCCTCTATTTTTTGTACTAGGTCTTTTCCCTCCTCCTGCACCACATTAATGATATTATTTATCACCTTTTTTATGTTTTTCTCTCTCCATTTTACTCGGTGTCTTATCCTCCTCCACACCAAATATCACCACACATCTCTTTTGTCTACAGTTTCCCTCACCGATGTCTCATTTGATTTAATAACCTTCACCACTTTCTCAGCAATCTTCTCTTCTGTGTGTGTGTGTGTGTGTGTGTGTGTGTGTATTTACCTAATTGTATTTACCTAATTGTAACATATGGGAAAAGAGCTATGCTCGTACTGTCCCGTCTCCATATCTACTAATGTCCAGCTTTTTCTTAAAATCATGAATATTCCTTGCGTTGACCACTTCCACTTCTAAACTATTTCATGCTTCCACCCTTCTATGAGGGAAGCTATATTTTTTCACATCTCTCCTATAAGTGGCCATTTTAGTTTTTCCCATGCCCTCTCGACATTCTTTCATTCCACATACACAGATCTTCCCTATCCATTTTTTCCATGCCAATCATCACTCTGTATATTGCTATCAGGTCTCCCTTTCTCTTCTGTTTTCCAGGGTCGGAAGTTGCATTCTGTTCAGTCTGTCTTCATAAGTCAAATCTCTTAAGTCAGGCACCATTTTGTTGCAGCCCTCTGTACTTTCTCTAGTTTCCTTATGTGTTTCTTTAAGTTCGGAGCCCACTGTATTGTTGCATATTCAAGCCTCGGTCTTATCATTGCAGTAATTATTTTCTTCATCATTTCTTCATCTAAATATACGAACGCCACTCTTATGTTCCTCAATAAGTTCAATACTTCTCCAATTATTTTGTTTATATGTCTCTCTGGCGATAGGTCATTGGTAATTGTCACCCCAAGGTCTTTTTCTTCATGACTGGTTTTTGTCTTCATTTCCTATCTTGTACATACTCCTGATTCTTCTTTCACTCTTGCCAAACTCTAATTTCTTGCATTTTGTCGTGTTGAACTCCATTTGCCATGTACAGCTCCATTTCCATATTCTGTCCAAGTCTTCCTGGAGTAGTTCGCAATCTTTGTCACATCTCACTTTTCTTAACAATTTTGCATCGTCTGCAAATAGGCTCACATAACTGGACACCCCATCCACCATGTCATTTATGTAGACCGCGAACATTACTGGTGCCAACACTGATCCCTGTGGAACTCCACTCTCCACCAAGCCCCATTCTGATGGTCTGTCCTTAATTATTGTTCTCATTTCTCTTCCTACCAAAAAGTCTTCCATCCATTTTAGTAAACTGCCATGCACTCCTCCTACCATTTCAAGTTTCCAGATCAGTCTCCGGTGTGGTACCTTATCAAAGGCCTTTTTTAAATCCAGATATATTCCATCAGCCCAACCATCTCTTTCCTGTATTACATCTATCACCCTCGAATAGTAACATATCAGGTTTGTCGTGCATGAACGCCCTTTTCTAAAACCAAATTGACACTCACAAAGTATGTCATTTTTCTCCAAGAAGTCTGTCCATCTATTCTTCACCATTTCTGCCTCTGCCATTTCCCTGGGATCCTCACTGCATACTCCATTTACTTCTAAACTTTCAATACTTTCTCTATTTTTGATGTTGTTGTTCACATGTCTGTAAAAAAGCCTTGGTTGGTCTTTACATTTATCAATTATATCCTTTTCTTGTTTCTTTCTTTCTTCTCTTCTAATCAACACATATTCATTTCTTGCTCTTTTGTAACTTTCCCACTGCTTAATCCGTCTTTTCCTTCTCCACCTCTTCCATGCATCCTCTTTTCTTGTTCTAGCCTTTTCACATCTATCGTTAAACCAGTCCTGCTTTCCAACTTCTCTATGTTGTCTTATTGGTACAAATTTTTCTCACCTTCTTTGTATATTTTTATAAATTCCTTCCACTTTTCATTTGCTCCTTAGCACTCTTGAATTTCATCCAATTTGTCTCTTGAAAGAATTTCTTTAGGTTTCCAAAATCTGTCTTGGCATAATTCCATCTTCCCACTTTATATTCTTCATTTCTTCTAGATTTCTCTTCATCTATCACCTTGAACTCCAAAACTGCATGATCACTCTTTGCTAAAGGGCACTCCACCCTCATCTCCTCAATGACCATTGGCTCTGTACTAAAGACCAAGTCCAGTCTTGACGATGCTCCCTCTCCTCCAAACCTAGTATCTTCTTTGACCCACTGAGTTAACACATTTTCCATTGCCAGTGTCAATAGTGTATTTCCCCATGTTGTCTCTGATCCTTCCATTGACCAGTCCTCCCAACACACCTCTTTACAATTAAAATCTCCCATCATTATAGTTCGTTCACAGCCACCCAACATTTCTTCCAGACATGTTCCTGTATCACTTATCATTTCTTCATATTCCTGTACTGACCATGCATTTGTCTTAGGTGGTACGTACACCACTATGTAGTGCCTCTTTTTCCTTCATTAGTTTCTGCTCTGATCTTTAGCACTTCTGCCTTTCCCATACCTTCTTTCACTTGATCCACCTTTATATCTTTTTTAACCAGCAACATCACTCCTCCTCCCATCTTACCTACTCTATTTCTTTTCCAAACATTATATTTCCCTTCTCCAACCATCATCAGGTCTTCTCCTCTCTCAGTTTTGTTTCAGTAAGACCCACAATATCTGGGTTCTTGTCCCTCAAGTAATCGTTGAGTTCTAAAATCCCGATATCACTCCATTTATGTTGGAATACATTACATTCCGCTCATACGTAAGTTTCTTTAGTCCTTTCTTGCTGTACTTTTCTGGGTTATGAACCACTTCCTCAGTCTCATATCCAAGATTCTCCAGAAAAACTCTTTCTTCTCCTCTTCTGTCCTCTCTTCATTTTTTTCAAAGCCTCCTTTCTCAACTCATTTAACATTTCTCTTTCCTTTTCACCGAGATCTCTTCTCAACCAAATCTTCCTTGTTGTTTCCTGCTGGGCTAGCCTCCATGACTTCTCCACCAATTCATCTACATCCTTTTGTGACTTAAGTTTGATTCTTATTGGCCTCATACCTTCTCCTGTGAACTTTCCAATTCTATGGAAGTCCTCTATTTCTTGTACTAGGTCTTTTCCTCCTCCTGCACCACATTAATGATATTATTTATCACCTTTTTATGTTTTCTCTCTCTCCATTTTACTCGGTGTCTTATCCTCCTCCACACCAAATATCACCACACATCTCTTTTTGTCTACAGTTTCCCTCACCAATGTCTCATTTGACTTAATAACCTTCACCACTTTCTCAGCAATCTTCTCTTCTATGATCTGTTGATCTATAATTTCAGCAAGGCCCAAAGTTTTCTCCCCAGACTCTTTGATTTCCTTTTCCAGACTTGCAACTTTGTAATTTACCTCCTTTCTTTCCACTTCCTGACTTTTTTTCCATTCAGCCTGCTTCTCCATCACTTTTCCTAAAGATTCTCCACATTTGTCGCAATTCACTTTAATTAACTTAACTTCCTCTTTCAGTACTGCATTTTCTTTCTTCATATCGGCACTCTTTCATTACATTGTCATAACTCGTTTCCAGGCCCCATACTTTTCAAACAGTTTTCAATTTTACCTTCCAACTCCAGAATTTTCTTCACATAAACGCTCTTCTCCATTATTCCTTGAAATCCTGTGAAGTCTGATTCATCCTTCGAGTTCACGGCCGCCATGTTGCGCAGATGTAAACAAACCAGCTGATGGCTCAAACGCAGGCTACAGTTTATGTTCACCTTCCCTGAACATTATTTTGCTAATCAACAGTTAACATGACTATATGGAGTGTGTGTGTGTGTGTGTGTGTAATCCTGCTTGCGCGCGTCTTTCAACAGTTTACGTATTGGTTCTCCTGTGACACACACACACACACACACACACACACACACACACACACACACACACACACACACACACACACACACACACACACACTCTCTCTCTCTCTCTCTCTCTCTCTCTCTCTCTCTCTCTCTCTCTCTCTCTCTCTCTCTCTCTCTCTCTCTCTCTCTTTTTTTTTTTTTTTTTTTATTACATATTTTTATACATAGGTTAGTCAAGAGCTTCAGTAGGGTTGCTGAGAACTATCTTTGACATGGAATTAATTAAATACATGGAACACCTAAAATATGCAAAACGAAATTATTAATTATACAACAGTACATGTGCTATTTACATGCTATGGTTGTTTAATCCATGCATTGGCAGCAGACTTAAAGGTGTGTAGGGAGGTGGTGTAGTGAAGCTGTGTCTGCATAACCAGATGGTTCCACATTCGCGTGTAACGTGGAAGGAAGGAGCGAAGGAAGGTCTCCGTCCTAGCAAAAGGGACGACGAGTTGGTGAACCCTGGATGTGGCAGCTCTTGTGGTGTGGACATGTGGCTGCGCCCAGGGCTGGCGGAGTGCAGTCAGGTGCGGGGCGCCTTGCTTATGAGTCTTGAAGATGACACACAACCCTGCCACATCACGACGCTGCTGAAGAGGCTGCATGGTAGGGGACGGCTGGTCTGGTGGGACCTTTAGACGTATCAGGCGTTGTGCTCGATGCTGGATCTTGTCTAGAAGGCTTAGGTATGAGGGGGGGCAGGACAACCAGGTGAGAGGGGCATACTCCATAAGGGGGCGGACTTGAGCTGCATATAGGGTAGAGATTCCCTGGGAGTCGAGGAGATGTGAGACGCGCTGGATGCAACTAAGTTTCCATGCGGCTTTCTTGGCTATGGTCCTGATGTGTCCAGTGAAGGTCAGGGCACTGTTCATTTCCACGCCAAGTATGGAGATGGAAGCCTGCAGGGGTAACGCCCTTCCATCAAGTAAGATGGGGATGGGTGTGTCAGGGGGGGAGTGTCGTCGGGAAACCAGCATCACTTGTGTCTTGTCAGGAGCAAGTTCCACTTGCCATCGATGCCCCCATGAAACTATGGTTTGCAGTACCTGATTGATGTGTGCGACAGTCGCACAGTGATCACCGCTGTCGCAAGCGAATGTCAGGGTGCAGTCATCAGCGTATGCATGTGCCTCTGGAATGAGCTGGAGCAGGTCATTAAAAAATGCATTCCAGAGGAGAGGGCCGAGAACACTACCCTGTGGGACGCTGGCAGAGATAGGATGTTGGTCTGATGTTTGTCCATTCATCATCACTCTGAGGTATCTGCCTCGCAGGTAGTCTTGCAGCAAGAGGAGCAGATGCCCGTGGATACCCAAGCTGTTCAGTTTGGTGATTAGGCCGTGATGCCACACCCTGTCGAATGCTCCCGCAATGTCGAGAGCAATGATAAAGGTGTCTTTTCCTGGTCTAGGGACTTATGCCAGGTGGTGGATAATTGAAGTAACAGGTCTGCTGCTGACCTGTTATTTCGGAAACCAAATTGTTTGGTATTAAGTAGATGATGTGAGCCGAGAAAGCAAGATATTTTGTTTGCTATAATGGCTTCAAGTATTTTACCAGGAACTGAGAGAAGGGAGATAGGTCTATAGTTCTTGGGATCAGTCCTCTTGCCCTTTTTGTGTATTGCCACCACTCTGGCACCCTTCCAGAGGGTGGGCCACACTCCAGTGGTGATGCAGTGCTGAAAAATGGCGGTGAGGGGTGTAGCCAGCTGAGAGGCACAGTGCTTAAGGATATGAGGGCTTATGTTGTCTGGGCCTAAGGCCTTGTTAGTGTCAACTTGTGACAGACGTTGCCGTACTTCCTCAATAGTGATGGTAATGATGGAAAGTTTCGCATTTGTGAGGGCTGGCACAAATGGAGGAGGACGCTCAGGATCAGGTACTGACATCTTGTTGGAGAAAAAAGATGCAAGTACTTCAGCTTTGTCCTTATTTTTGGTGGCCACTGTACCATCGGACTTGTGTAGTGGTGGAACATCATCATCTGATGTCAGGCCTTGCTGCTGCTTAAGTGTGGTCCACCAGGTTTTACTACCCACTGAACGACCGCTGAGTTTGGTCTTAAGGTCTTCTTGCCAGCGTCGTTGAGCCCACTGTTGTACTTGACGCATGGCTGCACAAGCGTGCTTGTAGCGCTCCTTATTAAATTGGGTAGCATGGCGTGAATACAGTTTCCAAGCGCGACTCTTTTCATCAGCTGCCATTCTACACTGGTAACCAAACCAGGGCTGGTCAAGGGGTTTAACAGTGTAGGAATGGCAGGGAACATACCTTTCTTGGTATTTGAGCAGAGTACATGTAAAGGTGTGTACTTGATTATTGATGTCTCCTACGAGGATGCTGCTCCAGGGCATTTGTTGTAAGGTGTTGCAGAGACCTTTCCAGTCTGCTTTTCCCCACAACCAGTTGGTGCGTGTCACGGCATCATCCCTCTGAGGTGCAACCTGGATTACGCTCAGGACAGCCACATGATCTGATGATCCCACAGCACTGAGTGGAGTGCAGGTGACGACACTGTCTGGTAGATCGCTAACGACAGGATCTCTCTCTCTCTCTCTCTCTCTCTCTCTCTCTCTCTCTCTCTCTCTCTCTCTCTCTCTCTCTCTCTCTCTCTCTCTCTCTCTCTCTCTCTCTCTCTCTCTCTCTCTCTCTCTCTCTCTCTCTCTCTAAAATAGACAAATAGACAAGTAGACATGCATCTTTTTTGTTGTTTTATTTTACTCTTTTTCCACACCACCCATGAGGTAAGAGTTCAGGTGCGTTTTTTTTTTTTTTATAGAGGTTTCCCCTGTAGGCATAATCCTCTCTCAGCTATTTAATCATACAGTTCTTCGTCAGAAGTGTCCTCCACATTGATAATAAAAGAATCCACAAAATTATCCACCGCAATATCTTGTATTCTATCCTCATCTTGAAGGCGTTCAGCATGCTGCACTGCTTGCATCCAGTTGCTTGCCGTGACCAAACTTAAGGCTTCCTTCACAAGAGGTTGCAGGGAGGCCATTTTAAAGCAATTATTTTTGGCCACATGGGACTTCATTTGAGCCCAAATGAGCTCAATGGGGTTGTATTGGCAGTGGTAAGGTGGAAGCCTTACAACCTTATGTCCTGCTTCCTTCGCAATGGTGTCGATGCGGTATTTCTTGCTGCCTGTTAATGTTCTTGCAAGTTCATATAGCTCTATTCTGAGGAGGTCAGGACTTGGTTGAACACCCTTCCTCTCAAGCCAGTCTCTGAGGTCAGCTTTCTTCCAAGATGAGGTGGGATTTCTTTCAAGTAGAGCAGAATGGTAGGGAGCGTTATCCATGACAATGGCAGAGTGTGGCTGGATGTTAGGCAGCAGCTGATTCCTGAACCATTCTTCAGACATGGTAGAATTCATCTGTTTGTGGTAGTCGCCATCATTCTTAGGTTGAAAAATTAATTCAGCATTATTTACGAAGCGATCTTTGGTTCCTGCATGAAGTACGATGAGGCGGCTTCCTTTGCCTGTCGGTGGATTAACGCCTGTTGCTGTTCGCGATGTGGTGTCCGACCAGCAGTGGCCAACAGTATAGTTCTGGTTCACCCAGGTTTCGTCCAAATAAACAACGTTGTGTGAAGACTGCTGCTTCAGCTGTCACATTTCTCGCAGGAATCGTGTTCGTGCAGATGCAACATCACTCCGTTCCATAAGGAATTTCCGGCCGTCCACTTTTCCATACTTGAATCCTATTTTTTTGAGAATTTTGCGCACAGACTCTTTGCTTCCATTGAAGGAAATACTCTCCTTCAGTTCTTCCTTTATTTTGTTCAGTGTAGGCATTTCCTTCCTCTCGTAGAAATTCAAGACTGTCCTCCTCACCACACGTATGTCGAAATCGTCCAAGTTTGTCACGGTTGCAGAGCGATTCTTTTGGGGTGATAAAAATGCAGGCTGTGTCTCGCAGGTTTGATTGATGCCAGAGCAGATTTTTCGAACAGTTCTCTCACTGACGTTTGTTGCTCTTGCTGTCCGGGCAGTAACTTTGGAGAAATCAATTATTGTTGCTCCCTTTACCTTTTCCTCTAAGCAGAACTTGTTGACGCTGTAAATAATTTCTTTCTCACGACTATGAAGGTTGCGATGGCGAGTAGCGCGGGCGAGATAATCACCTTCCATCCTGAGCGACAGGGAGGGGAGGAGTGACTCGATTTGACCTGGGGATTATCAACGGTCAGAGAGGTTGACCTCACCCTGTCCAACCTTGAAAAGTGGCAACGCTGGAGACTGTGGTGCTACATTTTGTGGTATCTATACAAAATCATTGTCTTCATTACACTAAAACAATATTCAAAGCTCTCTATACATCCTTAGTAGAAATTTAGAGGAATACACTTTTATGACGGTTCATTAAGATGTAAGTTAATAATGAGATCGAAACATGTGCTACGATGCTTGGCGGAGCCGCAGCCAGGGAATCCCCGTTAGGTCTCCCCCCCCCTTAGCGGCCTTCATATTTGGGTCGGACTTTAGTCAAACACGACTTGATAAATCACTCACAACATGGCTTTACGAAAGGAAAGTCGTACCTTACAAACTTCAAGTTTTTATAGTAAGGTTTATTAGGCGGCAGATAATGGTGATAATTATGACATTCTATACTTAGATTTCAGTAAAGCCTTTGACAAGGTACCTTACTAGAGGATCTTAAAAAAAACGTTAGAGCACATGGGATAGAGGGTAGAATATTACGCTAAATTAAAGCGAGGTTAGGCGATAGGCAACAGAGAGTAGTACAAATAACTCTTGATTTACGTGTGTTTAATTTACGTGTTTTTGGTAATACGCGACCGAAAAAATATCATAATTAATTAAATTTGCGCGATTGGTTTGCTTATACGCGATTTGGCCCAACTGCATTTTCAAACTGAGTGCCAGACGCAATTTCAAACTGCGCGCCAGAGAGTGGACAGTGATGGCAAGTGCTTGTGAAGGGTGAAGACATTGACATCTTGCGTTTATTTTTATTTTACTAGTGTTTACTTTTATACTGTGGGGTTATTTTTGATAAGTGGATTTTTGATAAAGTGGAAAAGCTCAGAGGAAGATGGTGACTGACTGTGGTGTGATTAGTGATGGCAATGACGCAGTGAGTGTTGTGTTTACGTATTCTTTGTTTTGTTGTTTTCTCTTATTATTTTTTGTTTTCTCTTATTATTTCTTGCTTTTCCCTTTACTTTAAATACACTTCTAGTATTAAGAATGGTAAAAAAAAAAAATGTTAATTTAGCCAAATAAATAGAGTATTTTGTAGAAATTTTTTTGGACCACATCCTGCATCCCCCCTATTATCTATTGTTTCTTGTGAGAATTACAAGTTTGTTTTACGGAAATTTTGATATATGTGATGCCTCTTGGAACGTATCTATCGCGTGAATCAAGAGTTACCTATAAATAATGGATCTAATTCTGAGTGAGGTCAAGTAATTAGTGAGGTGCCACAGGGCTCAGTTTTAGGGCCATTATTATTTTTAATATACATAAATGACTTGGATAGTGGAATTAGCTGTGATATTAGAAAACTTGTAGACAACACAAAGATAAGTAGATTAATTAGGTCAGATTCAGATGCCATTACTTTGTAGGCAGATTTGGATAGGATAAAAGAATGGAAAGATAAATGGCAAATAAAGTTCAATATATAACAAGTGCAGCATACTGAGCTGAGATAATCCACACACTATGTACACGATAAATATTGAGGCAGTAGGAAGTTCCAAGTATGAAAAAGATTAAGGAGTCATAGTCAGCTCCGATCACTGTCAAAGGAAACAATGTATTGAGGCTAGAAATAGGGCAAATAGTAGAGATTCACCGATGTATCGGTGTTGGTATTGGCAGTATCAAACTATTTAAGGAGTATCAGTATCAGTACTGTTATCAGCTTATTATCTGCCAATACTACCGATCCTTAAAAAAAATGTATTGTCGTGTATTTCTGCAAGTTGTTTTGTTAAGCAGAATTTGGATGTTTTATTGTGATAAGAATAAATTGATAATATAGCATATTGAGTCCCAAGGTGTATAGTAATAGAAACTATTTTTTGCTAATGAGTCATCACTGCTATCTTCTGTGTACAAGACAGGTCGGTAGTGGACTTGGGCCCTGCTACATCCTTCACTTCAGCTCAAAGAATGAAGAGAAAGAAGTGGGAGGACATGACCGCCCACATCTCGCACAGTCGCATACTAAAGACTTGTGCATATATTTGTATTTCTGTGTGTGTGTGTGTGTGTGTGTGTGTGTGTGTGTGTGTGTGTGTGTGTGTGTGTGTGTGTGTATTTACCTAGTTGTATTTACCTAGTTGTAGTTTTACAGGGCCTGGGCTTTACGCTCTTGTGGCTCTGTCTCCATATCTACACTTATCCAATTTTTCTTTAAAGCTATGCACACTCGTTGCTGACACCACTTCTTCACTCAAACTCTTCCATGTCTCAACACATCTTTGCAGGAAACTATATTTTTCAACATCTCTCAGACATCTTCCCTTCCTCAATTTTTTTACTATGCGATCTTGTGCTTCGAATGTCATAATTCTCTCTCAGGATCAGTTTCTTATTATCCACTTGATCCATTCCATTCATCAATTTATAAACTTGTATCAGATCCTCTCTCTCCCTTCTCTATTCCAGAGTTGTTAGATCCACAGCCTTTAGTCTCCTCATATGTCATCCCTTCAAATTCTGGAACCATTCATGTAGCCATCTTTTGTAGTCTCTCCAACTTCCTTATGTGTCTCTTTTTGTGGGGGGTCCACACAACTGCATATTCCAATCTTGGTCTTATTATAGTACTTATCAATTTCTTCATCATTTCTTTGTCCATGTAGTGAAACACTAATCCAATATTTTTTAGCAAATTATATGTCTCTCTGAAAATTATATCTATATGGCATACCGGTTGATTATTTTCGCGGTGACATAACAACGTTAATATAGGCCTCGGCTACACCTACACTTGTCAGTACCCACAAGATCTTCCTGAGGTATGGTGTTGTAGGAGTGAGAGGATCATGATACAAGGGGATCAGTGATCGCTTTAGAGAGTCAGAGCCCATGCATAGCATCCGACTAATTGTGCGACAAGTAATTTCCTGTACCCTACACATAATATTCAGCAGGTGCAGTTCAGTTCTGAGGACTTCAATCCGTGCAGTTCTGAGGCATCCCAAGATTATCCGCATGGCTTCATTCTGAACAAGCTCCAGGGGACAGAGTTGGGTGGCACTAAACTGTATTAAAACAAGGGCGGCATAATCAATAAGGGACCGTATGGCATATATAGAACATTCTTAGTACTGGAATGCCAGCCCCCCAGATCCCTGTTTGCTAGCAGCCGAAGTGGTGCTAACCATGGCAGACAGAGGTCTCGAACACAGTGGACGGCTTGAAGAGACTTCCTGTAGCTCATCTGAACGCCCAGGTACTTGTGTGTATGAACTCTAGGGATGGGAACATTGTTTACAGTGGGTGGTCGAGAGACCTTCCCTTTAGCTTGAAATTTTGTTTTACATTCATTAATCACTAGTCCCATTTGGACACACAAAGCTGCTAGTTGTGAGAAAGCTAACTGGAGAATCCTGGGTGTGGGTCATTGGAGGAGTATGTCATCAGAATAGATGAGGACCTGGGTGCCCTGCAGAAAGGAGCAGCGCGCAATTTTGTCCATTAAAACATTAAAAAGCATTGGACTAAGGAGTCCACCCTGTGGTGTTCCAAGCTCAAAAACTTCCTCAGAGGAGACTGCACCTTGAAACCAAATTTGTGTTGTTCTATTATACAAATAGTCCCTGATCCATCCAAATAGTCTACCTTTGACACCTTTGAGAATGAGTTCCTCCATAATAACATCTTTGTTGGCCCTGTCGAAGGCACCCTTGAGATCAACGAAAGCTCTGCAGGTAGCATCCTTATTTAAAAGACACTCAACAAAACAATGACTTGTGGGGTGACCTTTTAGGAAGCCATGTACATTGCTAGAGAGTACATGGCCCACCTTGTATATAAGCCTGTGCAATATCATCCGTTCCATCATCTTGCACAGACAGCTGGTGAGAGAAATAGGGCAAAAGGTGCCATCACCTTTGGGGATTGGGATGACAATGGCTGTTTTACAAGATTGGGGAAGCTTGCCTGCAGTGAAAGACATGTTAAATAAATCCACGATAGGGTTGTCTACCTTTACCTCCAGGAGAGCATTGAGGATATCATAGGTGATGCCATCCTTGCCAGGAGCTGTTGACTTGCACACTAGGCATACAGGTGTCATCCAGCAGAGAAACACTGTGGCGAGTCAACTCCATCCTTCGTGATCTTTGCTGATCAAGCACCTTCTGGTGTTCCACAGGAAGGCCAGAGAAGGATAAGGCTTCCTTCCACTGCAAAACGAGTTCTCGTGCCCTGCCTGCAGAATCAGGGTCACACACCTGTCGTCTGGACTTGCCCCGGACGCTGTTGATATGGTGTCACACCTCTTAGAGGGACCGGGTCCTGCGCACCTTGTCCAGGAAGGAGACTCAGTACTTCTTCCTTTCCTGCTGCCGCAGATCTGTGAGGTGTCGAGCCACGGTAACCATGTCATTTCGTGACTCTGTGTCTGCTGGGTTGAGCTGCCAACGTCTCTGGTAGGCAGCGAGCGTCTGTTGGCAGTTCAAAATCACAGGGTCGGTAGCGTAAGTTCAGCGGCATGGAGCATGGGCCCTTGCCAGAATCCTTGGAATCGCGATGAAGCCCTCAATGGTGTGCAGGAGTCCGTCATACAGTGCCTCTGCATCAGCAAAGGAGCCCTTCACGGCAGTGTACCACGCCACCACATGGACGACGAGGCCCACCATCCTGGATGGTGGCACCGTCAAGCACTTCCTTAGCACTGCCGGGATGGACTGCACAGGGAGGGTCGTCCCTAGGGTGAAGTGGTCACTCAGCAATGACCTGACAAGATAAGTTTCGGCAGTATATGTTGGCATATTGATGAGGGCTACATAATCAAGTCTGCCTCCTTGAACATGTGTGGGTGTGTGGTCCCCAGTAAGTACAGCTGTATCTGTGGTGTCAAGGAAAGCCTTTCAGTGCACACCATTGGCATTGGTGGTGAGGTGGCTTCCTAATTCCTTATGCCTGGCATTAAGGTTACCCATGATAACGCTCTGCTCCTCAAGAACATGTTCAGGAAAGTTTGCAATATTTAAGGCACCAGCATGAATGTATATGTTTACAAAGTAAATAATTTCACCCACAGTGTGCAAGCAAACAGTAATAAATTCAATACCCTCAGTGACCCCCATTTCCATGAAGTTAACTCGAATCCCATGTTTAATGTAAGTGGCTATCCCCCGACTACTGCCGTCAACACAACAGAGGGTGTGGGAGGCATAACCCCGCAGCTCAGGCACCCGTGGCCGTACCTTCTGTAAGGCAATAATGTCAGGCTTATGGAGAAGGACATGAGAGTGTAGATCAGTGAAGCGCACATGTAGACCATTGACATTCCATGTTAGGGTGCGGAAAGTCTTACCATTCATCACGATGGTGTTGCATCTGTGTCTTCAGGCCGTCCACTTCCTGTGCCAGGCAAGACATCTGCTGTGTCAGCATTTGTATGGCTGCCATCAGATGTCCCTGGTCTGGCTCGGGGCTGGCAGTCATCAGATGCCCCTGGTCTGACTTGGGACTAGCAGTCCGGGCTGGAATTGGGCTGGAGCAGCGCTTCTTCTTGCGGCTGACCAATGTCCATTCACCTGCAGCATCCTCACCACAGTCTGCCTCAGGTGACTTGCTCTCTGAGGCAGGTGAAGCAGGGGCTATCCCTGAGGGGCTCCGGGGTTGTCGTGTGGCTCTCTTGACTGGCTTGGGTGAGCATCCATCCTCGGTGAGGGTACAGCGGCAGTTGCACACTGCCCTGAAGCATTGACCTTCTTCTTGGGTGGGTCGCACAGGCTATGCTGACACACATCACTCTCTCCTTGGTCTTGCTTAGTACCGTTCACTGGAGATGGGGTTGGGGCCACAGTGGGGGTCCCACTGCATACTGTGTGCTGCTGGTTCTTGAAGGCAGCAAACTCGTTACTAAGAGCAGAGACTGTTGCAGACAGGTTGTCCACTTTGGCAGCTAGTGTGCTCACCACCGCCATTAGCTGCTGGGTGGAGTCGGTGACAGGCAGTTCCTGAGTGACGCCTGGCTGGGGCACTGTTTTTGGAGGCACATGGGGCACTGTAGCAGCACGCTGCGGCAAAGGTGGGAACACGGCAGATGTGGTCGAAGTGCAGTGGTGGGGCAGGAAGGCTGGGACAGGTGAGGGGCAGCAGCTGAGAGGGAGGGCTTCATCACCCAGGCGTTGGTCTGGGGAGATGGAGCGTGGCGGAACACAAGCCTGGGCCGACTCTCCTCATCAGTGGCAGGCTCCCTTTGGAGCCGAGGCCTGACAATGCAGAGGGTGGAGTGGGCGTTGTGGTTGCCCCAACAATTGCAGCACTGAGGAGGGATTTTGGTACCCTCCCTGATCTTTTCCAGGCACTGTGCTGATTTATGGGGGCCGGCACAGTACCTACAGAGAGGGGCAGACTGGCAACACCACTCCTTGTGTCCCCAGTGACTGCAGTGGCGACATAAATCTGGTTCTGGCGTGTATCACTCCACACGCCGAGATCCAAGGCCCAGGAGATGCACCTCACTGGGCACTTTCCCTGTCACCACTCCCAACAGTTGGGGCCTGGACATCTGCCCCACCATTCTCCTCTTCAGCCCATGGAATCCAGTTAGTACCTCTATCAGCTTGACATTGATGTGGGTCGCCACACCATGGATGATAACAGGGTGAGTGCCCTCCTCACCAGGGCACTCCATAACAAGGCCCAGTAAGCCCTCACTCACCAGGGTGGCATAGGAGGAGTCAATACTGACCGTGATATAAGGCTGGTTCCGTCCCTCCTTATAGAGTGGCTGCAGGTCTGGATGTTGTTTCAGCAGGGCTGCAAACCAGCTGAACAGCTCACTGGCCGTCTTCCCATGGCCTGCAGGGAAAGACAAGCGACAACGCTTTTGTTTATGGTCCGAGGTGGCCGGGGTAGGTACATCTCGATGGGGAATCTGGTCAATAGCAGCATTTTCCTGGTGTTTTTCCTTGCCAGATGGTGCAGGACGAGGCTCCTCGACAATCTCCATGTCCTCGAGGGCTGATACGCCTACCTCCACCTCAACAGTGCCCTTGACGGGCATAGTCCTTTGTGCTGGGCCCACGTGGAATGCAGCAGGCTTTGTTGTGGCAGCGGGCACCAATAAACCCAGGCAGGGGCGCTTATTTTCAATCTCCAGGCCTATTTCTGGCTGGCAAAACGGGCCTAGCCCTCCCTCAGTAGCCACTGAGTAGGCGTGCTCACTACAAATCACTTCTGATTTTCGCTTGTTGGGGCTGCCACTTTGGTAAACAATGGAGTGTGATATGACGTCCTTCCGTCTCAGCGGAGAGGACGCTACTCTAAAAGAATTGGGTATATCAAGCAAATATGAAACCACTGGAATGTGGTGAATATCATCTTATTTAAGAGCTAGAAATGGATCAAGGGAAATTGGGACAGTATTTCAGACTGACTCCAGCTCAGTTCTCTGAAATTCTATCATTCAATGAACAAGATAATAAGAAAGAAGGCACCAACTATAGAAACTCCATCAGTTCACGGTGAAGGACAGTGAGTAAGTGAGGGAGAGTTGAGGAGTCAGGTCAGTGCGGTCAAAAAAAGGTAGACAAAAGCACAAAGGCGGGAGTCCCATGAGGCATGAGTCACTGATGCTATGGCCAGAAAAAATCGCCTGCCACGCGATCTTAGAATCGGTGGGCGCGATAAGGGTGGCATCTGTCCCATAGTTTTGCATCCGGTGTGAACACTCTTGTTGGAAATACACTGAGGCGATCTTAAGCCACGTAGCTTCGCGCCTCGTGCGTCGTGTGCGTCGTCTCCGGTGTGAAACGGCCTTAAAGGGATTAGATTTAATGAAAAAATGCTAAAAGCAGATAAAATCAGTGGGGAAGGTTAATTATCTTCTGATGATGACTAAACACTAATTCTTCACTTGTTCATTACTGCAAATAACGATAATTTAGAAGTGCAACATTAGTCAGTGGCAGGAAAATTATCTGTTAGTGAGTGTAAACAAACACAATTACCAGTACTCTCAATCATTCATACTTTTCTCTGGTAAACTCTGGAACTCCCTACCTGCTTCTGTATTTCCGCTTTCCTACGACTTGTCCTCTTGTAAGAGGGAGGTATCGAAACATTTGCTCCCTAATTTTGGCTAGCGCTTTTTCTTTCTTCTAAAGAACCAGCACCCAAGTGGGCCCTTTTTTTTTCCTTTTTTTTTGTGCCCTTGGCTGGCCCTCTCACCAATATGTAAAACAAAAAATACATGGAATGATAGAGTAAAAATGATAACAAATTTAATCTACAACAGTAAAAGAACAGGGAATTTTGAGGGCCATGTATGTTTTTTTTTTTAACGTAGAGAAGAGGGCCAGCCAAGGGCAAAAAAAAGAAAGTGAAAAAAAAAGGCCCACTTGAGTGCTGGCTCTCTAAAAAGTATAAAAAGTGCAAAAACTGTCAGCCAAATTAGGGGAGCAAATGTCTCGATACCTCCCTCTTAAAAGAAGACAAGTCGTAGGAATTCGGAAATACAGATGCAGGGAGGGAGTTCCAGAGTTTACCAGTGAAAGGGATGAATAATTGAGAGTACTGGTTAACTCTTGCATTAGAAAGTTGGACAGAATAGGGATGAGAGGAAGAAGAAAGCCTTGTGCAGCGAGGCCGAGGAAAAGGGGAGGCATGTAGTTAGCAAGATCAGTAGAACAGTTAGCATGAAAATAGCGATAAAAAATAGAAAGGGATGCAACATTTCGGCGGTGAGAAAGAGGCTGAAGACAGTTAGTCAGAGGAGGGGAGGTGATGAGACGAAGAGCTTTCGATTCCACCCTATCAAGCAAAACTGCGAAGAGTACAGTTGTCAGTGAATTTCATATCTATAATTCAAATAAAGATTAATATATGGACCAATGAGCTGCTTTATATAAAGAGTAGCAAAGATAAAGAATAAAGAGGATGCTGTAATTGAGACTAGTCGCCAGTTTTTTTTTTTTTTTTCTTGAAGATTTTTGTTACTATCATACGGCATCACTTTAAACAATTGTTTACTATTGACAATGAATAATTATTTAGAATCTCTTAAGAAATACAAAAATACGTAACCAACAACATAAAATGTGGATGCTACAAAGGTATAAAAAATGTATAAGTTAAGTTGTTACGTGGCAATTAAATCTTACAATTAAATGAGGTTATTGAAAGTTTGTTAACAATAACGTGAATGTTCCATTCTAGTCCCTGGCAGCTCCCATCAATCGATGGTCTTAATCCTAAGATCGATTTCTTTGGTTTTCTTCTCAGAAGATATCGATGTTTTCAGATACTGATCTTTACATTTTTCTTGACTTACCTAAACATTAAATGAACCAAAAAAAAAAAGAGATAAAAAATATTTATTAAAGAAACTCAACAGTACAAAAGATTATTCTCTGAAAAAGAAGTCACGTTCAAAATATAAAAGAAAAACAATTGAATACATACATGAATTTGTATATAAACAAGATTACTGCACAGCATTGTCAAACGTCGCTACATGTATTCCTTTGATTTTCGTGGCGTTTCTTTCTGAGCTATTAGGGAGAAAGGCTTTTGCAAATGAGAACTTTACCAAGCTTTTTTTTTATGATAACTATAAGTACACAGTCATATGTCTGTTTTTAATCAATCAATCCAAACTCCTTGAATATTGCTGTAAAATCAATTAATAAGTAAAGGTGAAAACAATGCTGAACACTGACAGGCATTACATGAGTTAGAATATACAGAAACACCCAGATATAAGTATAAAGGCCATTTGTAAAGTAAGAATCTTCTCTTGAATAAGTAAAAAATCATTTAACATTAGAGAAACTAATTGGCAGGTAGAGAAAAGTCTGTTTGCAGCCGATCCTTTGCTTTGGTAACCAATACTTAGTACACTGGAGGGCAAAAAAAAAAAAAAATAAATAAATAAATAAAAAAAAAAAATAAATAAATAAATTTCCTTCCTCCCAGTGTTATTTAGATTGGAAAACTGCTATATGTGGCATAGAAAACACAATTAGACATCTTCCTTCCTGCCACGCCATGTGCAACATCATCACAGTCTCCTCACACTTGTAGCTTTACTTTTATTGGTGTAGTCTCCCATGCTTACATATTAATTATTGTAGGTAACTGATAATGAATAAACTGTATCCTTATGAGTATTAGAAGAAATTACACAATTGCATGAAATAATACATATTCCATCATTTGTGAGAGACTTCCACCTTGTACCTTTCCATTACAATAGTACTGTGTAAACTGGATGAGGTGTAGTAAATGGGCTACATTTTATCAATAGTAAAGGAAAGAATGTACTCCCAATGACTTATACATGTAGGCATCATGGGAAATTGCCTTGCTGAGTAGATGCATGAGTAGGAGTACCAGGATTCACTTGGCCTTGCAAGAAAAGCAGGTCAAATGTGGTAGCTGTCACCAGCTAAAGGAAGGTAACATGTACTGCCTTTCTATCTCGTACTATGAGTAAGTTGAAAAAGCAATATAGTACAGTGGTGCCTCGGGATACAAGCATTTCACCTTACGAGCAATTCGGATTACTAGACCAAAATAATCGGAAAATTCACCTCGGTATACGAGCATTCTCTCAAGTTATGAGCAGCGCTGTGGTTAACAAAGATGGTTCCTACTGCTGCATAAGGAGGAGAAAGAAATTATTAAAATAAATATTTCAATGGTTCAGGATGAGGAACAAGACCTAGACAAAGAAATTGAAGAAATATGTAGACTTGGAAAATATAATGAGGGAACTAAAAGACCTCTACAAGTTAAAATGAGATTTCAAGTAGAGATCGAAGAAATACTAGCGAGGACAGGAAAACTGGCTGGAGAGGCAGAATATAACAACATTCGGAAAAAGAGAGTAATGAACCAGGAATTAAAGAAAAAAAAGATAGAACAGAAAAATGAAGCTAAGAAAAAAAAAAACGAAAGAACAATAGAGGCTGAGAAGAAATTTTTACTGGAAAGTGCTAGAAATGAGACTGAGGAAATCGTATGTCCAAGAAGGGGAAGAAATACACTAAGATTTATGTATACAAACAAAGACAGATTGATTTCAGGTATGCTAGAAGTGAGAGATTATATATTTGGAAAAAGGCCGAATATAATATGCATAACAGAAAGAAGTTAAGTGAAGACGTCTAATTAAATTTCAAAGAGCAGGGATATAATGTTTGGAGGAGAGACAGAAGGGGAAAGGAGAAGGAAGAGTATTGATAGTGATATATATATATATATATATATATATATATATATATATATATATATATATATATATATATATATATATATATATATATATATATATATATATATATATATATATATATATATATATATATATATATATATATATATATATATATATATATATATATATATATATATATATATATATATATATATATATATATATATATATATATATATATATATATATATATATATATATATATATATATATATATATATATATATATATATATATATATATATATATATATATATATATATATATATATATATATATATATATATACACACACACACACACACACACACACACACATTGTACGTGGAAGAAGTACAATATGGAGATGGACAGCCAGAGGTTTTATGTATAACATTTAGAACTAGAAGGAGGGAAAGGAGGAGAATCATAGTAACATATGTGCCATGGAAGACTGATACATGATGTATACCAGGAACTGCAAAATGAAATATTAAAGTGCTTGGTCAATATGTTAAGAAAGGACAGAAAAGTACTACTTGTGGAGGATCTAAACTGCAAACATGTAAATAAGGAAGAAATGTAGGTAAACAGTTATGCTGGAAGATAGGGGTGAAAGAAGTGCTACAACTGGCAATGGTAAACACAATGGACTATACAAGGTAGAGAGGGGAAGAAGAACAATCTGTGTTGGATTTGATATTCATAAAAAAACCCAAAAAACAAGCCTTGCCCATTAAATTATCATATCCAAATGAGGAAAAAAACAATCATGGGATTTTAGATGTTGAATTGGAGGGTCAGGAAATTTTGAAATGTACCCTCTCATTGTACTTGTCTGAAATATTCAAAGACAAGTACAATGAGGGGGTAGAGGTATGTTCCCGTATAATGCTACAGCTATTTATGAAGTGATCAACAGCTCCATAATGAAAGGAAAAGTACCAAGGGAATGGAAAAGAGCAACTATAGTCCCGATATACAAAGGAGGGAAAAGACCGAGCCCGTATGTTATAGACCACTGTCACTAACTAGTGTTGTGGGAAAGATCTGTGAAATTGTGATTAAAGAAAAATAGCTGCAATATCTGGAGGAAAGTGAAATAATAAGTAATTCTCAATTTGGATTTAGAAAACGAAGATCATGCATAACAAACTTACTAAATTTTCATACAGGAGTAATAGATGAGGTACAAGGTAGAGATGGATGAATTGACACGGTGTAGTTAGACATCAAAAAGGCTTTTGACAGAGTGCCACACAAAAGACTCTTATAGAAAATAGAACACATAGGAGGAATACAGGGATACAAGCTGGATGACAGATTATTTAACAGAAAGGGAAATGAGGACAATAATAAGAGACACTTCATCATATTGGAGCACAGTAACTATTGGCGTACCACAGGATTCGTTCAGTGCTGGCAGCAATAATGGTTCAAATATATATCAACGATATACATAAATTTGTTTGCAGACAATGCGAAACTCTTAAGAGTAATAAGGAACAATGAGGACTGTATAAAATTGCAGGGATAAATTGACAAGATATGGGAATGAAGCCAAAAGTGGACATTAGAATTTAATACCAAGAACTGTCATGTGATGGAAGTGGGTAAAAGTGATAGGAGACCTACGTGGAAATACAAAATGGGAGAAGAGGTTATAATGAAAAAAAAAGGAAGAGAAAGATTTGAAAGTGGTTATACAAGACACTCTGATCCCATAAAGACACATAAATGGGTTATTTGCTTCAACATACAAGACACTAACAAATATAAGGATCACTTAGAGGGATAAGACTTATTCAAAAAGATCATAACCACTATGATAAAACACTAGTCTTGAATGTACAGCAGTGTTGTGTTTACCGCACATGCAAAAGGACACCAGGAAACTAGAAAAAATCCAAAGGACAGCTACAAAGAAGGTGCCAGAAATAAAAGATCTTTCCTATGAAGAAAGACAAAGAAATGGAACTACTAACTTAAGGATAAACGGAAGAGAAGAGATTTAATAACAGTGTATAAGATAGTGAGCCGTATGAAAAAGATAGATAGACAAGGCCTGATATCACTGATTGAAAATGGAGATAGACAAACAAGAGGACACTATAAGGTCATGAAAAGTCAATGTTTAAGGAACATTGAAAAATTAGATATTCCACATAGGACGGTAGTCATTTGGAATGGCTTTAGTGAAGAGACTGTAACAGCAGAAAATGTACATAAATTTAAGGGAAACTTGGACAAAAATATACATGGAGGCAGGTTACTATGAGTCACACACACACACACACACACACACACACACACACACACACACACACACACACACACACACACATGCGCGCGCGTCGACACACGGACACGGCATATGCGCGCGAGTTCACACACACACACACACACACACACATGGACAAGGACTGGTATCACTAATTGAAGGTGGAGATAGGCACACAAGAGGACACCCGAAGAAAATCAGGAAAAGTCAATGTATGAGGAACTTTGAAAAGTTTAGTTTTTCCACATAGGACGGTGGACATCTGGAACAACTTGAATGATGAGATTGTAACAGCTGAAAGTGTGCATAAATATGAGGAAAAGTTGGATAAAAGTAGATACGGAGACAGGTCACTTTGAGCCCCGCTCGAACACTGTGATATACAACTATAGTCCGACTCAAATATGAAGGCCGCTGAGGAGGGGGAGGAGACCTAACGGGTATTCCCCGGCTGCGGCGTCGCCAAGCATCGTAGCACGTTTCGATCTCATTATTAACTTACATCTTAATGAACCGTCATAAAAGTGTATTCCTCTAAATTTCTACTAAGGATGTATAGAGAGCTTTGAATATTGTTTTAGTGTAATGAAGATTTTGTATAGATACGAGTACCACAAAATGTAGCACCACTGCTCTCCAGCGTTGCTACTTTTCAAGGTTGGACATGGGTGAGGTCAACCTCCCTGACCGCTGATAATCCCCAGGTCAAATCAAGTTACTCCTCCCCTCCCTGTCGCTCAGGATGGAAGGTGAATATCTCGTCCGCGCTACTCGCCATCGCAACCTTCATAGCCAAGAGAAATTATTTACAGCGTCAACAAGTTCTGTTTAGAGGATTATTTTATTATCAATGTGGAGGACACTTCTGAAGAAGAACTGTCGATTAAATAGCTGAGAGGATTATGCCTACAGGGTAAAACCTCTATAAAGAAAAAACGCACCTTAACTCTTACCTCATGGATGGTGTGGAAAAAGAGTAAAATAAAACAACAAAAAAGATGCATGTCTACTTGTCTATTTTAGAGAGGGAGGGAGGGAGGGAGAGAGGGAGAAAGAGAGAGATATGGACGTTTCTCCACACTTCAGTGTTAATCTTATAATTGGGTGCGACGTTTGGCGACGCCGCAACCGGGGAATTCCCGATAGGACTCCCCACAGCGGCCTTCATATTTGTGTCGGACTATAGGTAAATGCACACACTCTTATTTCCCCTTCATCCCCTCTCTCTCTCTCTCTCTCTCTCTCTCTCTCTCTCTCTCTCTCTCTCGAATCCTGCCTCTCTTCCCACACATAGACATTCATGCGCGAGCTTTCACGCTACTCAAGCTTTGTTTTCCACAGGGTGTAAAGTGTTTCTTTGTTTAGCGACATTATAGTGAGGCCCGGGAGTGTTCCATATTATTTTTCATTGTTTGGTAGAAAATTACTTTAATTTTGTATAAAATACCCTGTTAATTGTTTTTTATATTAATGTTTTCCGGGTGCAGAACAGATTAATTGGATTTCCATTATTTCAAATGGGGAAATTTTTATTAAAGATATGAGTGTTTCAGGATATGAACTACGTTATGGAACAACTTAAACTTATAACTCGAGGCACCACTGTACCTACATATTTAAAAAATAAACACAACAGTCAGATAGGTCATTCATCAATGCACCAAAATACAACAATGCCTCTTTGTGAAATCTTTGTGAGATATTCATAAGTATAAGTAAATGCAGCAACAGCAAGATCAGAAGGAGTACACTGGTATCCCCATATGTGTTTCACCAACATAAATGGAAGAAATGCCAATCCGTACATAAGGTTCTGAGGCTGAATGAGGATGGAAGAGCTATATATGACTGCCTCAGCCTCGCATTCTGAAACACTTCGCCCACCATACTGCAATGGCATTCACAGACCCATTCACACTGACAGTGGATCTCAATCTTTCATCAAGGGAGTCTCTTCTTGATGGGTGGCACAAAGTGGGACCCAGGGCTTGGAGAATATGCAAACTTAGGGATTGTTGTGTTATCTTCTTGTTTCCGTGCTCGACGCAGTCTGAGGCACATGACACCGCACGTCACCAACAAGGCCCCCATCACCATTACCACCACACCTGCAAACATTAACACAAATTAATGCGGAACGGGATGATTTATTTATTTCATAATTTTATTCTATATTTTCATTAGTGCTTTTGTTTCTTTTCAGTTCTTCATATCTATCTCTTTCTACTGCATATCTTCATATATATATATATATATATATATATATATATATATATATATATATATATATATATATATATATATATATATATATATATTGAGATGAAGACAAATGTGAGTATTGAGTGGTAGGAAAACAAAAGTTGAGACAAGCTACTTTATTCTCTTTCTCTTACGTTTCGGTCACAAGACCATCTTTAGAGAGAGTGTACAAGCAAACGGAAAACGTCAGCTTATATATTACATTGGCGAGTCAGCCTGCCGGGTGGCTGGGAATGACGGCCCGTGATTGGCTGAAATCCGAGAGTAAGCTTAGCCGCTACCCTCGGTATCCGCACAGAACCTTCCCTGTGGTTGGTGACATTCCCTGTGCTGATGTATGCCGACTCAAGCAGTTTCCTCGTGTCAATTGGACAAAAACATGAGGAAACTGCTTGAGTCGGCATACATCAGCACAGGGAATGTCTTGGACCCCTGACGACTAGCTGCCATATACCTGTCATACTGGACATTTCTACCTCCCCCTTACTAATCTCTACTCCCCAGACTTTTAAATACCACAGGACGGACTGGGACACTTTTAACCCGTACAGCGTCAGCAGATCTGAGACTTTGTGATTTCGCCAGTGCTGACCACATCATGGATTTTTTTTTTTTGCTAAACCAGTCTTAAATGATGTGAAACAAATGAAAATGACAGTCATTCCTCCCAAAACTGACTAGAAGTGGTATTAATTGGTGCGAGATATTTTGCGCTAAGGTTAGCGACTTAGCAAAGCCTTATGTGACTAGTTTATTCGCTTCCTCGTTTCTCACCAGTCGATCCCCGAGTTGGACACATGCATAATATCGTTCCTGAGTTGAAAGAAAAACAACATGTCATGTTTTGCTGTTTGGGAGTGCTTGTGGATAAAAATAGACACGAGATATCGCGACGGAGTGTTGCCTTTCACGGTGCAAATATTTTCCGAGTAATATGTACTTGTTTTTCCTTATAACAAAGCGATTGGAAAATTCTTATTTATGTCATACAAAGTTTTCACTACCACAATATAACAGTTACCAAAAACAACTGAAATGGTAAGAGTAAGTAATGGAAAGTACGCTTTGTTCATATTAGCGGAGTTGAGGCGTCAGTTTCCCACTACACCTAGCTGAAGGCAGCAGAAACTGCTAAAGTTCAGAATTGTAATAAATAAATACAGGAAGCATTCATATTAGCAGGGACGAGGAAGCAGCATGAGCAATGTCTACAGTGCATGATGGCAGTATAATGGTAGGTTTTGAGGACGCAGTACCTCCGAAAACACGAGAAAGCTCGCCGACGTATCTCATACGTCTCTGACGCCCGGTTCGCTCAGAGTAGCCGACGTATCTCGTACGTTTCTGACGCTGTACGGGTTAAAGGAGACGCCGCCTTACAGATGACGGACCTTCCTAACATCGCTTACGGTTCCCTGGAAGATATTGACGACGCTCTGGACACCTGGATGACTAAGGTAAGGACTACTGCTGACAGACACATACCACAGACAACATACAAACTTAGGTCTGCCCCTAGGCCTTCCCGGACTACGCAGCTGCTTAGAATCTAGTTTCAGGCACTGCGACACAGGGCAATGCTGAGAGGGTGGACCTGTGATGATCTTAGGCGGTACAACCAGCTAAAGGTTGCACTGCAAGACTCACGTCAGACGGAGTCCCAAGATTATTGAGGAAGGAAGTTGGCCAGCCTAGCGGCCAACTACTGGGACCCAAGGAAGTTTTGGCAAGAGCTTAAGTGTCTCTCAGGCAAAACTTCAGGACCAGATAGTTACTTAATAGATGCCACGGGAGACAAAAAATTCACTAACATTGACAGAGAACAACTGTTTACGTCAATTTGGGACCGCATTTACAGGGAAGACTACGACGATGACTTTGATGACAACGACCGAGTGCTGGATTACATGGCCACTGTCGCCGGCACCTCGCTTCTGGACTGCATTATTTCCACCCAGGAGCTGGCTGCCGCCGTCAAAGGCGGTAGACCGACCTGCCCTGGGGGAAGCAAGATCAACAGAACTATACTCTTGTATCTTCCAGATTTCTGCCTTTACCAGACTGCGGGCAATCTTCGACGCCGCACTCTCTGCAGAGTACTTTCCTGATGGATTCAAGCAGGCCGAGATGAGTATGTTTCCGAAGGCCGGTAAGGCTCCCACTCGTCCGGAGAATTACCGTCCCATCTCTCTGCTTGAGTTACTAGAAAGGATCATCACCTCGCGGCTATGCATCCATTTGGAGACCGGTAATCATCTACATCCAGCACAGTACGACTTTAGAAGAGGTAGGGGCACTGTGCACGCCATCGCACTGGCCACGGAGACCATGGGTCTCCACCAAGCCAACAGGTCTCGATGTAACTTAGTACTGCGGGACGTGAGTAAGGCGTTTGACTGGGTATGGCACTTAGGCCTGAAGTTCAAGATACTTCACCTGGGTCTGCCTGCTCCGGTCGAGCGCCTGCTCTGTGACTTCCTTGACGACAGGACGGCGAGGGTGAGAGTTGGGAGTCACCTAGGCCCAGCTTTCGCCCTCGCTACGTGAGTTCCGCAGGGGAGTGTACCCTCTCCTACTCTTTATAGCATCTACATCAGCGACTGCCCTGTCTCAGGCGCTGGTATTAACGTACTTTATGCTGATGACTTTTCACAGGTTGTTTACCATCCAGGCTGCTCCAGTAGGATGGCGAATGCCTGCACCAGCAGAGAGGTTGCCCGATTCAACGCCTTTGAGAAGGAGTGGAGGATCAGGACCAACACGGCCAAGTTCACTGTTGGGCCCCTTGCCACCAAGATCCCAGCCCCACTGCTGGTAGATGGGGATGATGTAGGATTCAGTCCGAGGGGTTCACTCCTGGAACTGTCCGTTTCTAGTATGGGCTACACTACCCACGTCTCCCAATGCGTGGCAAGAGCAAAATCAGCCCTTACCAGGCTATATCGCTTCAGAGACTTGGCCACTGGTCTTAAGCTCCATCTTATAAAGGTTCTGTTATTCCCATTCTTTCTTATCCTCCTGTTCCTCTACACGCTCTCTCCCGTACAGCTATTAGCAGACTGCAAAAAGTGCAGAACAGCGCCCTGAGATTCGCCTTCGGCACAAAATGGGACGACTTCACTAGCTTGGCATCGCTCCACGAGGCCGCGTCCCTCCCAGCTCTCAACGCCTGCCTTCATGAGATGGCTGCCAAACTCTGGCAAAGAATGGATGACGAGGGATGGGACCAGTACCGGGCTCTGAGGGGTCTGCACGAAGAGACTCCGCGCTGGCAGCATGCCTGGTATCCCAGAAACCTCCAAAAACTTGAAGAAGAACCTCCAGAACCAAGGTACAGGTGAATGTAGACTATCCTTTCAAAAAAAGTATCTTTTTTTTCTTTCCCCTCCCCCCTTACTCCAGTGGATGTAAATCTATATCTTTTGCACTCCCTCTCACAATACTTAAGCCAATTAGTACCGCTGACTATTCTTCACACAGATCACCACTACCAATCACTGGCATGCCTGCCCCATACCACCTATGGAACGCTGATGCTGATGGAGAGGGCGCCTATCCCACTACGAGAGATCTAGAGTCGAGAGGCCAGACGACGGTGATGCAGCACCTAGTGGAAGATGGAATCCCGGACACTGCCAGGACTGATGCCACCTCCCGGATGACACCGACAGCAGCCCAGTGCTGGTTCCTTCTGTATTGTTTCCCCACACGCCTCACGCCCTGAGTTGTTGGGACACCGGCCTACGTCCCAGCAAGGGGTACAGAACCACCGGGAAGCTTGCAAAACTCCTGGCAGTGGGGCTGAGCTTCTGAGGTGAACAGCTGAAGGGTCTTGCCAGGATGGTGGCACAGCCACGTCACAGAAGGCGGCCCTGAGAACCAACCCACTACACCACCGACCTCAGCCCTCCTTCTGCAGTCTCCCAGCTGCAGGAATCACCACCAACAACGCCACCACCGAAAAGACACCCGTTTTTCGACCTTATAAAGTGAATGTGCCAGAAAAACACTCTTGCAGATACACATTCTCGAACAATAGTGTTCAACCACACATATTGCTTCTGTAAATAGTATAACAACACAACCACAGAGGACTGTGGGACACTCTACATCATACTTATATTTCTGTATATATTGTATGTTATTCTGGTTCTATGTGTTACTAACTTAACATATTACTGTATTAATCTGTATAAAACTTTATGTTATAACCCTTCCAACTCCTTCACTTTCTCACAGCAGTATGGGTGGTTTTCCCCCGGAAACTCCGGTTTCCGCCCTTGACCCAGCATATACTGCCCTGTGTTACGGCCCGCCCGTAACATACTCCACTACCATCACCTCCTCCGCTTGCTACCTTGTTCGCCACCTCTCCACCTCACCTTCCACGTCACCGTCTCATGAACCTTCCACGTCACCGTCTCATGAACCCTCCACGTCACCGTCTCATGAAGCCTCGCTACTGTCCCGAAGTTGGATTCACGTGGCCCCATTCGACTCAAGCGGAAGTGTTAAACAAGCTCCCTGCTTTTTGGAAGTCAGTCGAGGTCAAGGCCTCAACCAGTGAACACAACGCCTCTTGGACTACTGTGGGATCCACTTCACCCAGCACTTCACCACTGCGACACCTCATAAGTATCACTTCCCTTGTCCTGTGTTTTCCACATTGCCTCCATATAGGATTAGTATTATTGTTAGGTATTAAGTTGGGTTCTTTGTTATATTTATTTATGTGTTATATGTATATGTGTATGTCAGTTTCATGTGTTTCATGTTATATTTATATGTGTATGTCAGTTACATTATTGGGTTATTAAATAGCTTCCTAAGTGCCCCCCTTTGCATATCCTCACCAGTTGAACCTGCAGTGTTTTTTTTTTTTATTGTTATTGTTCACCGGCTCCCCGATGCCAATCTTACTCATTTAACCGGTGAACGTAACACCTGTGACATTCATTACTTTAAAATAGCAGGCTGGACCGTCCAGCAAGTTTTTACTCCTACTGTATTTCTGTATTTCCCCTCCTTTTTTCTTCCAGTGTACCAGTCAGGTACACTCTGTCCCTTCTTTGTAACCCCTCTTTACTTAATAAACTTTGTAAACTTTGCCTGTACACTCTCTCTGAAGATGGTCTTGTGACCGAAATGTTAGAGAAAGAGAATAAAGTACCTTGTCTCAACTTGTGTTTTCCTACCATATACCTACCTACCTATATATATATATGTATATATATATATATATATATATATATATATATATATATATATATATATATATATATATATATATATATATATATATATATATATATATATATATATATATATATATATATATATATATATATATATATATATATATATATATATATATATGTGTGTGTGTGTGTGTGTGTGCGTGTTTGTGTATTCACCTAGTTGTATTCACCTAGTTGTAATTTTACAGGGCCTGGGTATCATACTCGTGTGGCCCCGTCTCCATATCTACACACATCCAACTTTCCTTTAAAACTATGCACACTCCTTGCTGACACCACCTCCTCACTCAAACCATTCCACACCTCCACACATCTTTGTGGGAAACTATATTTTTCACATCCTTCAAGCATATTCCCTTGGCTATCTTTTTACTATGCGATCTTGTAGTTCTACTTAAGTTTTCCTCTCTCAACATCATTTGCTCATTATCCACTTCATCCAGTCCATTCAACAGTTTATAAACCTGTATTAAATCTCCTCTTTCTCTTCTTTGTTCCAAGGTAGGCAAATTCATTTCTTTTAATCTCTCCTCATAGGTCATTTCTGCCAATTCCGGAACCATTTTTGTTGCCATTCTCTGCAATCTCTCCAACTTCCTTATATGCTTCTTTTTATAAGGGGACCAAACCACTCCAGCATATTCCAATCTTGGTCTAATTACCATACTAATTAATTTCTTCATCATATCTTTATCCATATAATGGAAGGCTAATCCAATATTTTTATCAAATTATACGTTTCTCCAAACATCTTATCAATATGAGCCTCAAACTGCCCATGGTCTTGTATTATCACTCCCAAATCCTTTTCCTTTTCCACCTTTTTCAACACTACTTCTTCACCCATCTTATATGACCCTCTTGGCCGTCTTCCACTCTTTCCCATCTCCATCACATGACTTTTGCTCAGATTAAATTCCATTTGCCACCTCTTGCTCCACTCCCAAATCTTATCCAGGTCTGCCTGTAAAATTTCACAATCTTCTTCACTCTTCACACACCTACACAACTTCGCATCATCCGCAAACAAATTAATATAACTGTTTACTCCCTCTGGCATGTCATTTATATATACCAGGAAAAGTATTGGTGCCAGCACTGAGCCTTGTGGGACTCCACTCTCCACCACCAACCAGTCCGACCTTGCATCCCTTATTACCGTTCTCATCTCCCTCCATCTCAAGTAGTTTTCCATCCACTTTAACACTTTTCCTTTCAGTCCTCCATAAATCTCTACTTTCCATAACAGTCTCTCGTGAGGTACCTTGTCAAAAGCTTTCTTTAAATCCAAATATACACAGTCCATCCATCCTCTCTCTCCTGTATTTTGTCAACCACTCTTGAATAAAAGCTCAGTAGATTTGTTACACATGACCTCCCTTTCCTGAAGCCAAATTGATGATCCGATAATAACTTATGATCCTCCAGGAACCGTATCCAATATTTCTTTATCACCCTCTCACAAATCTTACCGACCACACTTGTTAGAGACACAGGTCTATAGTTAAGAGGCTCTTCCTTACTGCCTCCCTTATAAATGGGCACCACTTCAGCTCTCTTCCACTCTACTGGTACTTCCCCTGTTTCTAATGAGCACCTTATAATATCATATAATGGATCAATCAATTCTTCAATAATTTTCCTGAAACTTCACTCCTTCAATAATTTTCCTGAAACTTCATCTTTCCTTGTACATTCTGTGGCTTTACAAACATTGTTTCTTTAGTGAATACTTGCTGAAACCTATTATTTAGCAATTCCGCTATATTCTTAGGGTCATCTACTATCCCTTGCTCTCCTTTTAATCTTTCAATGGACTCTCTCTTTTTAAGTTTACCATTTATGAACCTGTAAAACAATTTTGGATGTTCCTTACTCTTGTCTACAATATCTTTTTCAAATTTTCTTTCTTCCTCCTCCTTACCCTCACATACTCATTTCTTGCCACTCTATAATTCTCCTTATTTAGTATATTCCTGCTCTTTTCCATCTTTTCCAAGCCACATCTCTCTTTTCCTTAGCCTTAACACAAGTTGCATTAAACCAATCCTTTCTTCCTTCCTCTCTTGGTTTATACTTTGGTACAAATTTCATAACTCCTTCTTTATAATATTTCATAAAAATCTCATATTTCTTTTGCACTTCTCTGATTTGTAACATCTCCTCCCAATCTAATTTTCTGAAATAATTTTTCAAACTTTCTGTGTCCATCTTTCTATAATTCAATCTACCACTCCTGTATGTCTCGTCCTTCCTTCGCTGTGTTGTTGCTATCTGCATTTCCATAACCACATGATCACTCTTTCCCAAAGGACACTTGTATTGTATATCTCCACATAGGTACACTTCTCTTGTTAACACCAAATCCAGTCTAGCCGGTTCATCATCTCCTCTATATCTAGTATTTTCCTTCACCCTCTGTTCCATCATATTTTCCATCATTAGATTAAGAAATCTCTCTCCCATGCTTCTTCTCCAACACCACTTACTAGATTTTCCCAATCCACCTCCTTACAATTAAAATCTCCTACTAGTATCACCTTTCTTTTTCCAGATAATACACTTTCCAAACTCTGTAAAGTATCCTTGATCATATTGTCGTATTCCTTAATGTCCAAGAATTTGTTTTAGGAGGTACATAGGTCACCATGATTATTAATTCTTTTCCATCACTTTTTATCCTTATGCTTATCACTTCTGCGTTGTTCTTCCCATACCAAACCTTATCCACATTTATTTATTTCTTCGTCATAATCATAACTCCTCCTCCACCTTTACTCTCTCTATCCTTTCTCCATATATTATATTTATTATCCAAATTTATCTTTGTTTTTTCATGCAATTTTGTCTCAGTCAAACACACTATATCAGGCTTCTCCACTATCATATAGTCTTGCAATTCCAATCTACTTGACAGTATCCCATCTATATTAGTATACATTACGGTCCACCCACTGCTCCCTCTAGGGGTTCCTCCGTATTCCTTCTTTCCACATACCACTTTCTGACTCTCTCTCCTATAACTCTCCAAAAAAACTTTTCTCTTTCCTCCTCAGACCGCTCATCATTTTTCCTTCTCGCCTCTTCCACCAATTCCTTATATCTTCTCCTCTCTTCCTCATTTCTATTCTTTCTCACAAACACCTCTTTACAACCTTCTATCTCTCTTAACTTTGATGTTCTATATAGGACATCCTCCGCAGATTGTTGTGACTTCAGTACTACTTTAATCGGTCTGTTCACTCCCTCCTTATACGGACCCAGTCTATGGATCTCTTCCACTTCTTCTTGTAGGTCTTTTTTTTCATCATCATTTAGATTTTTGAACAGATCTCTTACCGTTTTCAATTCTTCCTTAATTCTCTTAGGCTTATATGTTATATTTTGTTCTTTCATCCCAAATATTAACACACTCTTCTTCTTTTCTGCTATTTCCCTTATCAATGTTTCCTTATTCTTCATTACATTAACCAGTTCCTTGGACCTTTCTTTTTTGTCTTCCTTCAACTGATCTTTAATTATTTCTTGTAATCCAACCATCTCTGCTTCCCTCGACTCAGTCCATTGTGTTTTCTTCAGTTCCCATTCCCTTTCAAACCTTTCATTCTGCTCACTAATCATTTCCTTAAAGTCATCTTTCTCCTTTACTACTCTCTCCATTTTCTCCTCCAACCGTCTCTTGTATTTTTCAACCTCCACCTTCAAATGTGCATTCTCATCCACCAATCGTTTTCATTTTCCTCCAGTCTCTTAACTCTTTCCTTCAAAGCCTTGCGAATTCTCTATCCTGCTCCTCCTCACTCCTCTGAACTTTTAATTCCTTCACTAACTCCTCAAATCTCTTCTCCAACATCACCAATCTACCTTGCAATGTTGCCCCTGTTGAAGCTGGACTCATGCTTTGACTGGCCACTTTCGGCTTTGCTCCCTGGGCCTCATCAACATATTTTGAATTTGGTAATTTATTCCTTACCGGTCTATCCATTTTTCCTTACTTTTCCTGGGAACATGTGGGTGTGTGGTCACTGGGGGCCAGGCCTGGTAGTTACGTGTGTGGTTGGATGCGTTGGCGGCTGCTATGGCTGGCCTTTGTGGGTTCCCGCTCTGTCGTTTGGAGTGTGGAGGTTCTCCCACCTCCGATCACTCCCATGTACACGCCACCAGGCTACGTTCACTCTGTACACTCGTTCACTCGCTCTGGTCGCCCCTCAATAGCAATAACTATTCTCACTCAAGCACATTGCTTAGCGTGTGGAGTGTTATTTAGATGCCGTTCATGCGCAGGAGGCACGTCCGCTCTCCACGGAGCGCGGAGTGTGTGTGTGTGTGTGTGTGTGTGTGTGTGTGTGTGTGTGTGTGTGTGTGTGTGTGTGTGTGTGTGTGTGTGTGTGTGTGTGTGTGTGTAATTCACTGTTTGATCTGCTGCAGTCTTTGACGAGACAGCCAGACGTTACCCTACGGAACGAGCTCAAAGCTCATTGTTTCCGATCTTCGGATAGGCCTGAGACCAGGCACACACCACACACCAAGACAACAAGGTCACAACTCCTCGATTTACATTCCGTACCTACTCACTGCTAGGTGAACAGGGGCTACACGTGAAAGAAGACACACCTAAATATCGCCACCCGGCCGGGGAATCGAACCCCGGTGCTCTGACTTGTGAAGCCAGCGCTCTAACCACTGAGCTACCGGGCCGTGTGTGTGTGTGTGTGTGTGTGTGTGTGTGTGTGTGTGTGTGTGTGTGTGTGTGTGTGTGTGTGTGTGTGTGTGTCACGAACAGAGCCTCATTTATGGTAGAATTAGAAAGAAATGAAGTGGAAGCTTAATACCGCATGGCAACATGAAAAAACTACGTTCTTGTTAAGAGATTATAGCGCTCTGAGCACTTATCAATAGGAACTGACACAAAATGGTGAGTTTCCAGTGTTTGCCGGCGGATTTAATTACGTCGAGGGTCAACATTGTCAATATTCCCTGCGCTACTAACGGGTGGAAGCTGAACAGCACTTCCTATACTCTTCAAGTAAAACCTACAGGCGCTATAGGCCACAACATAAATAAATAAATAAATTAATTAATATATATATATATATATATATATATATATATATATATATATATATATATATATATATATATATATATATATATATATATATATATCAAAATATAGTCGCCTGGTGTACCAAGCTCTTTCATTTTTAGACTTTAATACAGCACAAAACATTAACACAAATTTCATCTCACCTCCGTAGAGGTTAACACCATAAATACAACAGTGCTCACTAGGGAACACGTCCACACATGTACAAAGAGGCAGACTTGACCACTTTGCCCTGGAGACGAGCTTCCTAGTGCAGTCCGCCCTTCAGTGCCCAGGAATCGCTTAATGGTACCACCATCGAGGATGACGGACCTCGTTGTCCACGTGATGTCGTGGTACTCTGCCGTGAAGGGTTCCTTCGCTGATGCAGAGGCACTGTACGATGGACTGCTACACATAATCGAAGGATTCATTGCGACTCCAAGGGTTCTGGCAAGGACCCACACACTACGCCATTGGATTTACACTACCGACCCTGTGATTTTGAACTGCCAAAAGACGCTTGCTGCCTACTTGAGATGTTAGCAGCTTAACCCAGCAGAAACAAATTCACGGAATACTATGGTTACTGTGGCTCAACACCTCACAGATCAGAGGTAGCAAGAAAAAAAAGAAGTACTGGGTCTTCTACAAGGACTGGCTACACTGGACCCAGTTCCTCCGGAAGGTGTGGCACCACATCAACAGTGTCTGGGGCAAGCCAGCGGCAGGTGTGTGAACCTGATCCTGCCAGCAGGGCATGATAACTTGTCCTGCAGTGGAAGGAAGCCTCATCCTTTTTTGGCCTTTCTGTGGAACAATAGGAGGCACTCAACCATCAAAGACCCCAAAGGATGGAGTTGATTCGCCACAGTGTTTCTCTGTCGGATGACACCTGTGTGCCTATCACGCATGATGAACTTCTCTCAGCAGTTAAATTGGGCAAGTCAACAGCTCTTAGCAAGGATGGCATCAGCTGTGATGTCCTCAATGCCTTCCTAGAGGTAAATAAGGTAGACAACCCTGTCTTAGATCTATTTAACATTATCATCCCAATCTCCAAAGGTGATGACACCTTTCGCCCTTTTTCTCTCACCAGCTGTCTGTGTAAGATAATGGAACGGATAATATTGAATAGGCTTATATATAAAGTGAGTCATATACTCTCTGGCAATATACATGACATCCTAAAGGGTCATTCTACAAGTCATTGTTTTGTTGAGTGTCTTATTGATAAGGATGCTACCTGTCAGAGATCTCAACGGTACCTTCGACAGGGCCAACAAAGATGTTATTATGGAGGAACTCATTCTCAAAGGTATCAAAGATATATTATTAGAACAGATCAGCGATTATTTGTACAATAGAACAGCTCAGGTTTGGTTTCAAAGTGCAGTCTCCTCTGAGGAAGTCTTTGAGCTTGGAACACGACATGGTGGAGTCCTTAGTCCAATGCTTTTCAATGTTTTAATGGACAAAATTACGCGTGGTTCCTTCCCGCAGGGCACCCAGGTTCTCATCTATAACAACATACTACTCCAATGCCCCACACCCAGGATTCTCCAGATAGTTCTGTCACAACTAGCAGCATTGTACCAAATTTCAAGCCAAAGGGAAAGTCTCTCAACCACCCACTATAATGTTCCCATCCCTAGAGTTCATATACACAAGTACCTGGATGCACAGCTGAGCATCAGGAATTCATTCCAAGCTTTACACTATGTTAGAGACTGTCTGCCAAGGCTAGCGTCACTTCGCTGACATTCCAATCCTAACGATGTTCTATATATCTGTCTCTCATTGACTACGTAGGCCCTATTTTGATACAGTTTAGTGCTACCCGGTTCCATCCCCTAGAGCTTGTTCAGAATGAAGCCATGAGGGTCATTTTGGGATGCCCCAGGACTGAACGGATTGAGGTCCTCAGAGCTGAACTGCACCTGCCGCGTATTATGTGAATGAAACAGGCAGTTACTTGTCGTACTGTTGGTCGGATGCTATGCAAGGAATCCAACTCTCTGAAGGGATCACTGACCCTCCTGTATCATGATCCTCGGACTCGTACAACTCCATACCTCAGGAAGATCTTGGGAGTCCTTAAAAGTGTAGGTGTAGCTGTTGTCACCTCTCCAACCCGTTTGGATTTCTCACCGTGTCATTGTTGCTATTCACTCACTGCATCAGCTCAAGAGGGACTGGCTCCCTCATGTGCTGCAAGACATGTTCATGACTAAATTTTCCAAGTAACCCCCCGCTCAGGCTTTTTATGCTTATTTTGATGGGTCACTCAGTGGCAGCAGGTCCGGATGTGGGCTGTTCATCTAAGACGTTGAGGTTTCTAGGCAGCTCCCTGCACACATGTCCTCCACTAGAGCGGAACTTTATGCTGTTCTGGAGGCGCTCCATATTGTGGCGCCTCTCCATAAGGATGAATACTTCTTTGCTGTCAGTCAGGCTTCACTATATGCTCTCCTGTCTACCTTCCCCATGGAGTGTGATCTAGTTAATAAATGTCTTGATCTCATCCACGCCCCAGAAGGTGCTGGTGCCACGGCCCATTTCATCAGGATACCCTCTCATGTAGGTATCCCGCTTAATGAAAAAGCAGACCGCCTTACTCAATGTGCCTTTCAGGACGACACAGTGGACCCTGGCACTGGGTATACTCTGGGCTATGTGAAGAGTAGCATTAAGGATTTTATACATACCATTAGTGATCAGTTGGAGCTTTGTTGCCATAGGGGCAGTGGCAGTAGTCTTCACTACGTACGTTGTCGTGTATCTATATCACAATACAATCTATGTAAGTTACCATTATAACTTAAGTTTTCTATAATGTACCACATAACCCATATTCCTTACTATATTGTAAGAAGAATCTAATACCGTAAAAAGAGGTTCAGAACCTATTATTTGTATTTATGCATTACTATTATGTTCCTGTATTTATAGTCATAGTTTATATATATATATATATATATATATATATATATATATATATATATATATATATATATATATATATATATATATAGTATTAAAAAAAGTCAGGAGACAAAGGACTACAATAAATAAGTAAGAGATCAAGATGATTCCATATTCCTGCTTCAAGACTTCGCTCCGACGAGGCTGGAATATTGATGCCTCATATGTATATGTATTACAGGTACGTTAGTCTGAGATAACAGTTGAGTGAAATACACCATAACAAGCTGGTAAACACAACAAAAACTGGCCACGAGGATGGCATGTGAAATCTCATATGTATATATATATATATATATATATATATATATATATATATATATATATATATATATATATATATATATATATATATATATATATATATATATATATATATATATATATATATATATATATATATATATATATATATATAACAGGTACGTTAGTCTGACATAACAGTGGAGTGAAATACACCATAACAAACTGGCAAACACAACAAAAACTGACGACGGTGGTAGTGACGGCCCGCAGCATCCCCACCAAGTAGCAAGCACCTGAGAGGAAGGACAACGCCCCTAGGAAGGATGCCACGACGTAACACAACCTCCACCTTTTTCGGTGACTCAGGAGCCATCCTCAGTAGCCAGCAGGTGGAAGAAATGGATCAACACCTTCACATTCTGCCTGGAGGTCACTGGAATAACAAATGCAGCACATTGCTACATGTTGCCGGCCCAGAGGTACAGGAGATAGTTAGTACTCTTCCAGGTCCTCTTAATTCCCTAAAGTTATAGTCTGTTCCATCTTTGAAGTCCGTTCAGGGTGGGACAGGTTACGTCGTTTACCTCTCGCCATACTGCCAAATCAATCTTCTTAAGTGTGTCTCTCTCATATTTTCCATCCATATGCTATTTGAAAGCAATATTTATGTATGCTGTATATAGTAAAGGAAGCCACATAGTAGCTACAGTGAGTGTCGATGTTTAGGATTATAGCAACGATTTATAAAAATTCTGTGACATGTGGCAGAGGTTTTTTCAAATGTTGCCACGATGTGGTAGTTGTGGTCGGCGTGTCCCCTTGGGTCCCTCACCTGGTTCAAGTTAGGTCAAGTGTCACGGCTCACGCCTCAGTTTCTCTAGCTACCTAACAAGATGGAAACTACAACCCCAATTTTCACTTCATATAGGTGGTGTGAGAAAAAAAAAAAAATACATAGATAATAAGTAAATAAAATATAAATTATATATAGTATATTATGAAAGAGAGAGAGAGAGAGAGAGAGAGAGAGAGAGAGAGAGAGAGAGAGAGAGAGAGAGAGAGAGAGAGAGAGCGTACGTGTGTGTGTGTGTGTGTGTGTGCTCCTGACAATGACAGAGCAATGTAAGAATGGCTTTTATTTCACTTGTATATGATATGATATGATGTATATGATGTTCGGCAGTGACTGATTCCCTCCTTTTAAACTCATCAACGTTAATGAAATAAAAAATATATGTTTCGTAACATGTAGATCATGCTTTCCATCATTAATAATTTTGATATACACAAAGGGGTGCGTTGCTGCACACAGTGGTCCGAGTTGGTATAGGTGAACCGAATTGACAAAGAACCGAGTTGGCAATGGGCTGGGCTAAGTTTCACTGTAACCCTCTTTTGGGCTCCACTGACACTGCAGTCTCTTATATCATGTGATTATGACGCATTATTTGCTTCTACTAGTTGCTGATTTGTTAATGTCCCTCGAGGAAAAAGCACTGCTATTGTCCGAAGGAAAAATGTCAACCATGCACAAATGCCATCTAGCAGAGACTACCTCCACAGAAATTAACTTCCGCTTAAAGGAACGTATCCAAGATGGCGACCTTAAGTGGGAAATTCGGTCGATTTGGTCGAAAATTCTTGGAAATATGATATTTGGTATCTGACATTGTCACTCTCATCTTTAGCCGTGACAAGTGTTTGCCAGGCCCAAAGAATATACAGAGAGGAAGTTGTGGTGTGGGTTAAAGTTTGGAGGACAGCGACGGTGCTGCTATCTGTTAGAAGCGAGTACTTTCATAGAAAACGTTTTCAGGAGTAACTTAAGAAGATTTCTCCCACGCTTCCTTCCCATCCCTATCTTTCCTTTGCATTCTCTCGTGGTTATGAACTTATAAAGCAAATAAAACATGTTATATATATATATATATATATATATATATATATATATATATATATATATATATATATATATATATATATATATATATATATATATATATATATATATATATATATATATATATATATATATATATATATATATATATATATATATATATATATATATATATATATATATATATATATATATATATATATATATATATATATATATATATATATATATATATATATATATATATATATATATATATATATATATATATATATATATATATATATATATATATATATATATATATATATATATATATATATATATATATATATATATATATATATATATATATATATATATATATATATATATATATATATATATATATATATATATATATATATATATATATATATATATATATATATATATATATATATATATATATATATATATATATATATATATATATATATATATATATATATATATATATATATATATATATATATATATATATATATATATATATATATATATATATATATATATATATATATATATATATATATATATATATATATGTATATATATATAGTGCGTTTTCTGCCCGACTCCGCCTGGGCCACACCATACTCCTCACTTGCACCGCCTACGTCTGTCTCCTGACCCCTTCTACCCTTGGTGTAGGACTATCCCTGAGGCCATGGAACATTCCCTGCTTTAATGCCGACGCTTCCACTCTCAACATACTGCACTATGCTCCCGGCTCTCCGCCCTGGCCATCATAACACTGGACATGCCCACCCACCCTCCTGGCGGCCTCCAGCGTCCACCCTTTTTGGCAACCTGCTGTCTTTCGCCTTACTTGTGCCTTCTTGAGAAAGACCGGCCAGCTACCACGCCTGTGATACCCACAGAGGACTACCCCAGGGCTTATAAGGATCCATAGATCTTCGTGGCCTCTTTTGGATCATTATGAGCCCTGGGGTAGTCCTGTTTGGGTATCACAGGCGTGGTAGCTGGCCGATCTTTCTCAAGAAGGCACAAGTAAGGTGAAGAACAGCAGGTTGCCAGGGGTGGACACCTGAGGCCGCCAGGAGGGTGGGCAGGTCAAGACTGTGATGGTCAGGGCAGAGAGCTGGGAGCGTAGTGCAGTGTGGTGAGAGTGGAAGCGTGGACATTAAAGCAGGAAATGTTCCATGGCCTCAGGGGTAGTCCTACACCAAGGGCAGAAAGGGTCACGAAACAGACGTAGGCGGTGCAAGTGAGCACTGAGTGTGGTGTGGCCCAGATGGAGGCGGGCAATGGCTGATGTGCCTTGCGCTCCTTCCACTGACTGACTGACTGTTTGAATCTTGTAATGACGCTCATCCTCCCCCACTGATGGACACCCTCGATATCTCACCCTCTTAATACCTGTGACCTGCACGCCATCTGTTAGAAGCTAAGATCCCTAATCAATTCCTCCAGCCCGCTCATTGAACACGTATATTCTAGCTTATAGAATCCTTGGCCAGGCCCAAGATGCATTTCTCACCTGGTTATACCGGTTTACAGGGCTGAAGTTTTAAATGCCTGGGGGTGGGATTCACTAACGCTCCCTACTTTAGCATAACGTACAAAGAAAAGATAAGAAATCCATAAGAACTTCCCCTAAATCGATTCACTATAGGTTTCTTAAGGTCGTCATGTCAACTTCCCTGGCGATAGTCTCCACTAGATGGCATTAGCGCATGGTTGACATTTTTCCTTCAGACAATAGCAGCACCTTTTCCTCGAGGGACATTAACCAATCAGCAGCTAGTAAAAACAAATAATGCGTCATACTCACATGATGTAAGAGACAGCAGTGTCAGTGAAACCCAAAACAGGGTTAAAGGGCAACTCAGACCTCTGCCAACTCGGTTCATTGTCAACTCGGCTCACCTATACCAACTCGGACCACTGTGTGTACCAACGCGGCCCATTGTGTGTATCAACATTATGGAAAGCATGATTTACAAGTTAAGAAACATATATTTATTACATCACTAACGTTTAAAAGATCAGAATCAGTCATTGTCAAACATTATAATAAATCCAAGTAAAATAAAAGCCATTTTTTAATTGCACTGTCACTGTAAGGCACTCTCTCTCTCTCTCTCTCTCTCTCTCTCTCTCTCTCTCTCTCTCTCTCTCTCTCTCTCTCTCTCTCTCTCTCTCTCTCTCTCTCTCTCTCTCTCTCTCTCTCTCTCTCTCTCTCTCTCTCTCTCTCTCTCTCTCTCTCTCTCTCTCTCTCTCTCTCTCTCTTCATGTACGTGACTGCTAAGCATTCATACCTCCCAGATCACTGATTTACACTGTACACATTATTGCCTATAAGTCACCATAAAAGTATTAGCACTATCATTTGAGCATTTTCCTAGATTCACTGTACGAGTACATATATTTCAAACTCCTTCCCTACTTAGGCCACTGTCACATGATAACGTAACTTACAATTAGCCTATACATTTCACTCTCCTTTCCTGTTCAGCTGCTACTACGTATCATGTGCTGATACACTAGTATTTTCATGTACTCGTATAGAGAGTCTTTCATCGCTTCTCAGACCACTCATGTGCTTATGTCACTTGTAATTCTTTATTTCAAACTACTTCACTTTCTAACTTCTGGTTTCGTCGGTGTCTACCTCGGGAGTTGTGTAGTGGGGAAAAGGCGCCCATAGTTCCGGGTTACGAAACCTTACGAGGTCTCGAGATAGTGCTTAACTTTTGAGGTACATACGAAGTATGTAAGTATTTAGTGAATAACTCTTAGAAGAGATACGGACTTAGGGACTTACGAAATACGTAACTGTTTAGTGAATCCTGCCCCTGAGCTTGTGCCCCGCCCTTTTATCTCTTAGGCTTTAGTTTTCTTGTATTTTTCTTTTTCTTTTACTGCTTTTTTTTTATTTGTTTTCTGTTGAAGCTGTACGACAGTTTGGAAGAGCCTGTGACTTGGGCCGCGTTCCAGAGCGCAATACATAGCCACATAGTCACGTAATCGTCTGTAAGCGAATAAAATCCACTATAGCGGGGAAAGAGTAGAACAAGGTCGTTTGATGAAGTTTTTGTGCTCTCCAGTCCTGCACAGCCTCAGGAGGTAGTAAGCCTACTAAGCCGACTAGGCCGAAAGACGTCTAGAGAGATGGACCTGCAGCACCTACAGCAGGAAGACCACACATTGGTGCGAAAAAAAAAAAAAAAAAATTAAAGAGAACAATGCAAAGTCTGCTGTTGACTTCAATAAAGCAAAAACATTATTTAAAGAATGAATAGAAAACCGGCGCGAAATAAAGATTTGGTTTTTGTTTCTTAATTTTTACTGTATTGTTTGAATATTTTAATGCTCCCCTAATAACTGGAAGCGCCTTCCTCAATACATATAGTTCCACTGAGCGGATTAAATTTTTTGTGTTTATAAATATGTGTATCGACTAACTAGTAGGGTACTATAAATGTAGGCAACCACGGGCGGATCTAGGATTCTAGGCGGTCAGGGCTTAGCCCCGAAGGTGCAGATGCTGGATTTTTTAAATTTCTTTATTCATTTTTTGCTGCCACACACACCGAAACTACATTTTTTTTACTTCAACTAACCACCAATTCAAAGCGGACAAAACATCGAGAGCAGTAGTAGTAACAGCATGTAGAGGGAAATACTTCTTCAGAACAGGCAGGCAGGGTTGCCAGTTTTGGTACAAACGTACCATGTTTTGTACGTTTGAACTCAAAAGTACGTTTGGTACGACTTTAAGTAAATTTGCAATGAAATTGTATTTCCGTAAGTTTTTTTTTTTTATCTCATGTTTGAAGTTTTCTAACTAATTGACTGGCGGTTTCCGTTCGAATGTAAACTTGTCTCGTACAACGTCACGTAATTAACAGGTATTATACTCATCATAATATCACACAGGCTGCTTTCCCGCACATGCTACCTCTTTCGGGTAAACTCTAGTACTGCACATTACACTCAGACTCCTCATGTCCTCAGATCCCAGAACAGATCCTGGGCTCTTTGGAAAGCATTCGGGGCTCGAGCCCAAGTAGCCACTCCCTAGATCCGCCCATGTAGGCAACTCTAATCAACTTAGTTTTTAGTGAGGTTAATGTGTCCAGAGTAAATGTCTGGAAAGAAAACATCAGCTTTGAATATGAAATATTGAGGCGCTGATTGATTTACTTAAAATGCTGAGAGATTAAGTGATTAACAGTTTACAAACTCACCCTAATTAAATTGTTATAATTAGGTATTGATTTTTTACCTGCTCAAATGTTGACATCTATGAATTAATAACATTTGGACAGAGACAAAGGGAACAAGTCATCACAGGATAGACTCACCTGCCAGAGCTGAGACAGTTCCTCGCTTGAGGCAGACCAGCTCAGTATCAAGGTTACCTGCAAAAAACAAATGCTTACTGCCACACTCAAATTAATTTAAGAAAAAGAAATATCTAGGCAATAACTGCTACAACAGGCATAATATTTTAAGGTGAAGGAAGTGAGAAGAAATGCTGCTGTAGGGAGTCGAGTTTTGCTTCTGGTTTCTTCTAAACTAATCCCTGTCATGACAACTTGTGTAACTGCTCGGTGGCGACTCAAGATCCTCTACGAAGCCAAACTAAAATTTTATGGTTGTTCCCCTGGCACAGATTGGGCGCTTTCATGTCTATAAAGAGGCATTTCTACGTCACTGCGTTTAGATCTGTCCTAGACTACTGTGCCCCATGCCTCCTTGGTCTAAGCAGCACCCAGACCATAACTCTAGGAGTTCAGCATAACGAGACTATATGGGCAATCCTGGCAGCACTGCACTGAACGTGCATTGAGATTATGCAGTGGGAGTACGGACTACCTTCCATCCAACACAACATCTTTGAATTGGCCACTCTAGCCATGGCCAAACATCTCAGTTCATTGACACATACACCCCTTTCTCAACAAATGAAACAAGCCTTTCAACGTCCAGTTATCACTTCCCCATACAGTGATTGTGTTCATGTCATCGCTGACGCAGTCCAGGCCCATAATCTTGAGAGAACTTCCTATTTTGTAAATGTCCCCATGCTAGGACATGAACTCTTAACACCCCCTGGGATGAGGTTATTTTTACTGTTCACCTCTCTCAACACTCTCAACCCAAAGCACAGCTGCCTGCCTTGCTCCTTTAGGAGATCTTGGAGAGGATCGTTATTGTCTCCTTCTCTGAAGCTCTCCTGTACTACAAAAATGGTTCAACCGTCCGTGACAGGAGAATGGGAGCAGCCTTCATCTGCGTTGCAGCTGTTGAGTCATTTCGCTTGCTGGATGGGAACAGTGCTCTCCAGGTTGAGCTGGTAGGGATTCTGGGGCCCCCTACAACATGCTCTGGAACAATCCGCTTGTGAAATAAGGATCTTTGTTGACTTCTTAGGTGCCCTTCTATCCCTCTCTCCCGGGAGAATGACTGACAATAGACTGTTTTTTTCCTCCCTGCTACCACACCTTTAGCTTATGCATTGGTAGGTGAAAAAATCAGCTTTCACTGGATCCCTGTGCACACCGGGATGCCACGGAATGAATGAACCGATGCTCCAGCTCGACCAGCTAGAGAGGGACCTGCTGTTACCTTCGAGATTCCACTTAAAGTCAATTGTAAACACCGAAGCACTCCGCGGCACACAACGTTCCTTCCATATCGCCATGGAGGAAGGGTCCTGCACGGCCACATCAGCGCTACGATCCCTTTTCAGCTCACCACACACTCACCCAGGTGTTGAATCTGCTGTACACCGCCTCTGCTTCGGATACCTTTGCTACTCCTCTATCATCACTGAAGAACTTGAAGCCAGCTCCCACTGTCTAGAGCAGTGATTCCCAAACATGTTCCACTAGTGGCACGTGAATGCCTTCCAGGTGGTACATGAGCGGGATAATATGCAAATTTTATTTAAATCAAATTGATTAATTTCTCAGGGAAATAATTATTGCCTTACACAAGATAATCTGGCTTTGATCAACTGGAGGAGAAAAAACAGATTCATTCCTCGCATGAAATTGAGTTGTGTTCCTTGTTATTAGTTAATTTGTGTGCTCTAGTTATGAATAAATTGATATATGCTGGAAGTTTTTCTGGAACCATCTAGGTACTCGCTCAGGAAAAGTTTGGGAGCCAATGGTCTAGATCAATCAGAGGAACTTCTAAAGCACTACATACTCTGCTGTCTTGCCACCAGTAACTTGCGCACTGGAAGAGTCAGACTCAGACTGGAAAGTAACTGCCCGACTAGAAGGGGAATGTTTCTTCCCCACATTAGTCGCTGTGTGCCAGAAGCACACTAAAATACTGACGGGCTCTAGTAAGCCTGTGCTTCTCTTTTTTGGGAAGCGGTAGTAAAAAAAAAAAAGAAAAAAAAACACACACACACACTTCCTCTCTTTTCTTTGCAGGGAAAGACGTGTCGATTGGAGTCTCTTTGGCAATACAGCTGCAGTCTGTAGGGTTGTAGTTTCTGCCAAACACTGCCTAGGATCGATCCGCCGGTATTCACCCTGAGCTGGTTACCTCTTTTTTTTTTTTTTTATGTAAGAGGGAGAACTACCAAGGCAAAAAAAAAAAAAATGAATAATAGAAAAAAGGCCCACTGGAATTGTAGTCTCCATAAAAGGTTTAAAAGAGTTAGTTAGAATTCAAGGGATAAATGTCTCGACACCTCTCTCTCTCTCTAGTGACCGACCCTACTACAGCCGCATCCGTATCCGCACTGGCTACCACGGCTGCATCCTGGGATTCCGTCGACCGCCAGCCAGCCAATTAGAGTCGTGCTCCTGATGCAAAACCTTTCATATTGAGTAGGTTTTACCTCCAAGCTCAGCCAACTGTGCGAGGGCCAGACCCTGCTTCAGTTGCACCCACATTTTCTCTAGCACCACCTCTACATCCTGAGATTCAGGCAACCGCGTGTTGGTAAATCAGCGCGCTTCTCCGGTTTGCAACCTCTCATCCTGAGAAGACTTTCACCCCTAAGCTCAGAAGGAATCTTGAGACCTCTCTGCCGTCTCCAAACTTTTTGTCATAACCTGGCATGCCACAGCCTGGTGGGACATAGCGTGATGCAGCAGTGGCACAAGGATGTAAATAATTACGTCTACGGGAGAATTGTAAAAGGGACCCTGCTGCGAACACGAGAGTGGGAGGCCAAAACATAAACAAGAGAGAGGAAGCCAGGCATCAGATGGTACGCAGACCCAAACAAACACCCAAAACAAAATACTCTGGTTACGACGTTGGAGAGTAGTATAGTCAACACGTGTTTCCCCACGTGTAGTTAAACAGGATTGGTGGTTTTAAATGGCCAATGAACAAGCAGTATTTCATGTTTAGACCAATGGTGAACGTGCTATGAGACTAGGGAAAAGTTGAGCCTATGAAACACCAGTAAGGCAATGTTGTGTATACTACGTTTAAGGTTGTTTCTACATTACCTTCGTATGTGTTCTCGTCCTTACATTGTCACACGTGGACCTCCACATGTCTGATCTCTGAATGGTAGATGGTAAAATGGGCGTGGAGAAAAGGTACGAAACCTTGAGTATTTAAAATAAGCAGAAACCAGCAAGAAGATCTCTAGAATCTTGGCAGAAACGAGAGGAGAAAGCAGAAGGCAGTGGCCGAGAGGAGGAGAAGAAACATTTGAGTCATGGACAGACTCTTTCTTGTATTAGTGAGTAAAGCTCTATAGTTGTTAATGCAGTCTAAGACAATGTTTATGTCATTTAAGTGAAAGGAGGAAACAAATATAGGATGTGTATTTATTAGGATGTTATATTAAGATTTTATGTATGTGTAGTGCAATTCCACAGTTGATGCATTAAGATATATCATATTGAGGAGATAATTACATATGATATATTGTGGTGTATACATTATATGGGCATTTATAGAAGTCAAGCATTGAGTTGATATTGAGATGCATCAGCTGTGAAATTGGCACCTAATGTTTGTGGTTTTATTGTATGTGATTACCATTGATGAAGGATTTACGGAGATAAGGATTTACGGAGATGAGCTTAACATTTCTAAGGGCATTGATTGAATTTGTGTGACATTATGAGCAATCTTGAAAAGTGGTGTAATTAATCTTAGATGAATTAAAATTAGAAAATACAATACCGTATAATATATTACCTGCAGTAAGAATAAGTCTTCACTTAGAATAACACGATTGCAACTTGCAACGAACTTCCGAAATTTTTTATGGAATGGATTACAGTGACAGTGATGTTTTTGTCTTTCTCCAGTGTTCCCGATTGATGTGTGACTTACAGTGAATATTTAGTGCTAGCTTTCCTCACAGTGTTTCCCCATAGCACTAGGTTCACTACCGCCAAGCAGAATGTACAGCGAGTGTTGTTATTCTAGTGGTCCCTATAGTGTCTCCCATCCTCTCAGTGTAGTGAAGTGCGACCCAGATTGCCTACTTCTGCAAGTGGCGGTGAGTGTTGCCGCGTGCGCCTCCATGTGGTGCCATGTTTAGTGCTTGTGTTGCCTGTGTATCGGTGTGCTCGGGCTCTCTCCTAGGACTGATGTTCTGGAATGTAGTGATGGCTTTTGTTGCCTCGAGATCTTCCACACCTACTTTTCTTAGTATTCCCAGAGATTTTCCCTTTCAGTGCACCCAAAAGTCCTCCCAAAGTGGCTCCCCTCACATGCCACCAGGAGTCACCCAGCCACCTCTACGCCTCTAAACCATCTTCCTGTGAGTACTCTTAACAGTTTAGTGTACTTCCTCCTCCAGTTTAGTGCAGTGAAGTGAGTCCCAGTTTCTCCCCATTGTGCTCCTATGGTATTCCTACTCTGTGGCCCCCATTCGGTGTGTCTCAATGAATTAGCCCCATGGTGCATCATCAATGCAACCTCAGTCCCTCAGTGTAGTGTTCCCTCAATATCTCTGTCCATCACCATTGGGCCATGCTCCTCTGGTTCCTTCCACTGTCTTGCCTACCTCATCATGGGCTGGGTTAATCTCTGACACCCAGACACCATGGAGCTCGCCACCAAACGGCAGCTCCTGGAAATCCGAACCACTTCGGTCAAAGTGACCAGGATCAGAGAAACACCTGATAGTGTTATACTCACAGCCACAGAAGAGAACATCAAATCCACCTTCGAGCCTAGAACCCTGGCCGCCTCCTTTATCCCCACCATGCCGCCAGAGCTACATGCACTCCACATGATCATATGCTCCCGCCTGGACGACCTCGTTCCGCGGACTACTCAGGTGAGATCCACAGGTTTCAAGACAAGGTTACAGTCGTAGATGCTTATAAGTTTCCACGTTCCAAAACCCTGAAACTTGTCTTCACCATCAGTGACATGGCCCAGGAGGTAGTGTCTATGACTCATTTGCATGAGTATTTCGCCTAATCAAATACGACAGGAGATGTATTCTCCTCTCATGACACAAGGTAGAGGAACACAAAACATTTAGTGTTCAACCTACCCCATTTCCTTCTCAGACCACATAGAATAGAATACAGAATAGCGAATTCTTTTCTACCATCTGGGGCAGAGTTTATAGGGACAATTTTGATGCACCATTACCCTATTAACACCACATTGAACTAACCCCTGTGCCATTGTATTGACTGCTTTGTATAGTATGTTTTTGTACTGATGTATACCCTCCCTCATTTCAGTATCAATTGTCACAGCAGTGTGGGTGGCTTTATTCCGGACACTCCGGTCTCCACTCAATACTTAACACTTCCCTGTGACACGCATCATTACCATAGCAAGGCGGATCACCCAGCAACTTTCTTCCCGGTACTTCCTTCTATTTTTTCACCTTCTCTTTCTTCTTATATACCTATACGCGAGGAGGAATACATACTCTCCAGCCTCTCCGTATATAAACCTTTCTGTAAATAAACTGTTAAACTGGTCAGATTTGAGAATAAACTCGTCTCCCAGGAAACGGACGTCTCACTGACAGTTGTGTTTCCTTTCACCTCCTTCACCAACCTGTCTAAAGTCCATACATATTACTGTAGCTTACATTCACTTCTCTTTAAGTAACAAGGGCTTCAAGTCTGTTTTTCTTTAAACTCTTAACAAAATTAATAACATCACATGAAGATTACTTAAGTACCTTTTAAACAATTGACACATTAACATCATTCATTCACTCACTTATTCACTTGATGAGTGAATGTGATCTTTTTTTTTATTACTGAATTACTTATCAATTGAATGACTTCCTGATTTAGTTGTTCATTCATGCATTTACTGTTTAACTGAATTTAATATTAACGGAATAACTGATTACAAGGAACACTCAGTTTTTGAGTTTTGACGGGCTGTTTTATGATTACAACGTTGGCATTGCTTATCCCAGTACATTCCCCTTTACTGATATTCCTTTTCTTTTTTTTATGGATTTATTTAATTATTTTCTATATACTCTATAACTTTAATGGATGTTTATTTTCGTATTGATCTATTTACTTATCTATTTATTATCATTATTTTTTCTTACTCTACGGCATAAGCACAAGTGACATACTAAAGGAGTTTACTTAGGTTGAATTAGACATATGCCAAAAATGAGTTTATGAACTGGCATAGAATGAAACTTGAGGACACTCTGTAACAGATCAACTAACTGACTAACCACGTGACTTACGGCGTGCATGGAAGACCTGCTCGTCCCGTACCACCTCAAGTGTCATTCTGAGGCTCTCTGACATGTTAGCAGGGGTGGAGGCATTGTGGTCCACTTTGCTCTCCTTTCCTTCTTTCTCACCATCATCTTCCTCTTCCTCTACCTCCTCTCCTTTTATTTTTCCTTCACCCTCTCCTTTGATGTGTCTTCTATGGCGTCGCCAGTGGCAAGGATCAGTTTTCTGTGGGTGGGGTGAAGGAAGGAGGCATGAAAACTTAATAAGTCATTTTACTGGTAGTATCATCCTTGATTGGTATTGTTGTGTACTCGTAGGAAAGGGTGGCGGTAACAGATACAACATTGCTCCCCAATCTTTTCTAAGTTTATATACCCTTCTAGAATTGTTTGAGAACTTCACATATCCTTGTACCAAGAATAGTTATTGAAAAACTTATGAATATTTCATGATTTTCTTTTGTTTTATCATTTACATTATATTTATTTCAGAAAAAATAGCTACTTGGTCATAAAAATCATAATTTGTAAAAGTGGTAAATATAGTGTAATAAAAGAAATACAATCATACATGTATAGGTTCTGCAATTCTTACTTTTAAATATACATGTCAAAAAACATTTACTACTTTCATCTCCATTTCAAGGAATTTCTAACATGACACATAATTTTCTTCCTAAACCATCTTTCTTGTATTATGCACTCTTCTACCCACTAGCTATATATTGAACACTTCCATGTATGCCATAATGTATAAGTACCTTTGGAAATAATTCATACAATTTAGGAGAAGGCAGTAGACACCTACAGAAACAATAGTTACTCCCAGTGAGTAGGGGTGGGCAAGAATCGCTATCTTGGGAATCGCCTATTCCGATTCCAGAGGCTGTTGGAATCGCTGGAATCGATTCCGGAATCGATTCCACCACTCTGCCAGCAGAGCCTGCCTCCCGGGCGGCGTGGGGCACGGGACACTGGCCGTGCGTCATGTCATACAACATTTCTCCCCTCCTCCCTGCGTCCTCGATACCGGAATCGTTTCATGGCCTTCACGATTCCGGAATCGATTCCACCACTCTGCCATGGTGAAGCGCGACACGGGTTCCCCCCCTGAGAGCATTAGCTAGACTGATTGCCCTCCTTTTTTTTTTTTTTTTTTTTAATAATTTTGGCCATCACCCTGTCTTGGGTATTAGGCCATTTATTTATTTTTTTCATTTTTTTAAATTTTACATTTCTTTTAAAATAAAGACTTTTATTTTGTTTTAACATATATACAGTTTTTTATTGGTTTTATTTATTTATTTTTCTTTATTTATATAATTTTTGTTTTTTTTTGTTTTAATATCTTAACATTAAGTATCTTCACACATTCTCATGCACGCTCCATTCACACAGGGATCCTATACCTATCTCAAAACTATTGTCCTTTGTCAGGGCATGGGGGAGGGGGGATAAATCACAATCACACAGGGTGGCTACGTAGTATCACTACGTATTGCATATATAGTACATGAAGGGAAAAAATTCATATTAGATCACGCAAAATTGGAAACATACACACTTTCATACTTTTATTTACATAAATATGTAGAATAAATACATAGAATAAATAACATAATATATACACATAAATCACAACTCTCTGATTAAATTGGCCTCAGTCAGGTAAATCATCAGTCTATCGACCACATCTGGGTGTTCATCACCCAGGAGGGTGGTTTGCGTTAGCGGGAGGCCGCGACCCCGGCAATACGCCGCCAAGGGCCGCCTCTCCTCACGATAACGCACACAGTGAAGCAGGATGTGCTCGACAGAGAGTGACATTACAGCTGGAACACTGTGGTGGGAAGGCGTTGGCTATGTAGGGGAGCATGTGGGTGGGAGGTGCAGCCCATCCTGAGGCGTGCGAGGACCACCTCCTCCCGCCTTGTGGGGCGATTGGAGGAGGCCCACTCGCCCAGGATGGGTTTGGTGGTGTGGAGGTGGAGGTTGTTCCAGTGAATCTGTCACAGGAGTTTTGCTGATGATTTAACAAATGAGAGACATGACTGCAGATCCCGACGGAGGTTCTTTTTTTTCAGATAAGAAGGAAAGAAGTAGTGGAGAGTGGAAGGTAAAGAACAGGAAGATATGAAATATAGTGGGAGATAGAAGTTGGTGGGCACACCACCTTGTTAGGTCTTAATGTATTTGTGTAGTTGTGGTAGAGTTTGTTTTAACGTGTGGGGTGTTTCTTGTGTGCGTAATGTGTAATTGTTTCGTTTCTGTTAGTTAGTATTTCTTGGTTGTGCGAGATGTTTTCATTTTTTTTTTTTGTGTGTGTGTTAAGTTAGTTAATGTATGATGTTGTGTCGCGTGTATGCATTGACTATCTAGCTAGTGGAATTGAGGGGCAGGTATTTCTTCAGTCTTTGAGAGGCTGCTGGGAAATAGTCGGTGGTAATTGGAGATATTTTCTTGATTTTCTTTATTGATTGAAGATGTTGGTTTAGGTGTAGCTTAAGATTTTGCCAGGTTTTGGTTGCTCTTGTGTGAAGTCTAATGTTTACTGTTTATGTTTGTGTGTGTTCGTGTATCTGTTGTGTGTTCATTGTGTAAGGGTATCGTTGGTTAGTGACGAACCGAACTGCCTTTTTTTGTGTTTTTTGCAATTTGCTGATTTGTGTTTTGCTTATGGAGTGGGTTGGTATTGGTGGGTAATCTATTACGGGAAGGATTAGAGCCTTAATTAGATGCGTTTTTATCCTCTCAGGCATATCACGGAATCTGTAAAGCTTGTGTAGTTGTCTTTTGGCTTGATTATTTCTATGTTCTATGTGTTGTTTGTATCCATATGTTGTAATGTGAAGTCCCAGGATTTTTCCTTGTCGTTCATAATTTATTAGTTCTTCGTCAGCTATGATGTCTTCTCCTCTTCGTGTGCCAAGTGTTAGGATGGTGAATTTATTCATATTAGTTTTTATTTTCCATAGCCTTTCATATTTGTTGACTGTTTCTATTTACCTTTGCGTTCTGAGTTTTATCATTTGTTTAGATTTGCCTGGATATGGGACTAATTGTGTTATATCGTCGGCATAACTGATGTTGAATCCCGTGGTGGATAGTGGTGAGTCTCTGGTATAGATGGTGAATAGTGTTGGAGCGAGGACACTACCTTGGGGTACTCCGCAGTTTAAGTTAAAGTATTCTCCCAAAAATTATTCAATTTTGATTCTTGCTTTTCTTTTGTCCAGAAAGTTACAAAGGAATTTTTCAAAGATAATAGGAGAGTCTCAGGTGTAGAATTTTAAGTTTTAATCCTTCATGCCAAACTTTATCGAAAGCCTTGGATATATCTCTTAGAATGATGTTGCATTGTCCCTTGTCAGCTTTATACTGAGCAATTTGCTCTGTTATTAGTGCCAAGGCGTGTGTTGTTCCCCTGTTTTTCCTGAATCCGTATTGGTTTGGGTTGTACAGGTCGTTTATTTCTAAGTGTTGTCTTAACCTTTTGTTTAGAATTCTTTCGAAGATTTTTCCAGGCACTTCTAAGAGGGAGATTGGTCTGTAATTTATTGCGTTTTTGTGGTCTTTGCCTGGCTTTGGTATCAGTCTTATAGTTGCTTTTTTTCCATTGATCAGGGAAATATCCGGCTGAGAGAGTGGCATTGAAAATATCTTTGAGTTTGTTTATTGCCTCATTAGGAAGTTTAGTTAGTATTGTTTTGTTTATGCCGCTTGAGCCAGGACAGGATTTTTTGCTGTGCTTTATGACGTTTTTTATTTCTGATGTCGTTATTGATTCTATTGTAGGGATCTCTGGGTTAAGCCTGTTTGTGTCTGTGGTGTTGTGTGGTGTTGTGCGGTGTAAATTGTCTGTTAGGTGCTGTCGAACTCTTGTTTCATTCTCTTCTGCCTCTTGGTCTTTGGCCTCATATTCTTCTTGAAAAATTTCTTCCCTGACCTCTCTATGGAGTTGTTCTTTTCCTTTTGGGGATTTGACTTTTTGATTATTGTTGTTAAGTAGATAATGACGGTCTGAGGAGTCTTTTCCCATCAAGTTTTTTTTATTTTTCGCCAAAAGGTTTCAGGGTCTTTGTATGTTTCTGCAGTATTTGACATTAGTTGGCTCCAATGGTTATTGTTTTCTTCAATAAGGTGTTCTTGTAATGTCTCTCTGAGTAAACTGTATCGTCTGTAGAGTTCGAGTGTCCAACCATGTGTAGATATGAATGTTGTCTAAGAGCATTGAATTGTGTCATGAGGAGTTGTGTTTGATGGTTTGGGTGTGGAAGTGGCTTATGTGTTGTAAGGGGGATGTTGTTTGTGATAGCTGTGTGTATGTTGTTGTACCAGTTGTTAATTTCGGTGTCTATGTCTGTATGTGTTGTAATGTTGTGGTCTTGTTGTGATATTATGTTCCTTGAAATTTCTTCCTGAAAGGATTCCCAGTTGGCTCTGGAGAAATTGGGTCTAGGGGTTGTTGGAATTAGGATGAGTCTTGTGGATATTGTTATCATTATGGGGATGTGGTCACTTGTTGTGAGCGGACCTTGTCTTATGTATGTGTTATGGTAGGTTTTAAAGTTGGTGAGAATGATGTCTGGTGTTGTGGCGGTGTTGTGAGCAAGGTAAGTTGGGAAATCAGGGCCTATGTGTTGTATAGTTCTGTTTCTTATCAGGTGATGAATTTGTGTTCCTTTTGTGTTATGTGTTCTGTATTCTAATACTGGATGATTAGCGTTGAGGTCAGCAATTAGGTATACTGGTATGTTTCTACGGAATAATTTTAGAAAGTCTGGGATGGGTAAGAATTGTCTGGCAGGCGGTTGGTAAAGTATTGCTATTACTAGGTTACCTGTGTAAGTGTTTATTTCTATTGCTAGTAGATCAGAAATGAAGTCATCGTATATTCTATGGGATATGTTGTTTTTAATTGCTATTGCTGTACCGTCTGAATTTGTGTTTGTGTTGTTTTTTAAGTGGGTTTTGTAGCCAAATATTTTCAGTGACTCATCATGTTTTACTCCATGGCTGTTTATGAGTATTATGTGGGCATTAGATTGTTTATAAATATTGCTCAGCTCGTGTCTTTCAGTACATTGTGTTGTATTATGTTTAGTTCTTCCGTCTTGTTTTTGGGTGTTTCTTGGTTGTGTGGTCTGTTTGTTTGGTGTTAGGAAGAGCTGATTGGGTTATTTGAGTGTTGCTAAGTTCCTTAAGGAACAATTCTGTTGTGTAGCTGTGTTTGTTGCTGTTGGCTTTATTGCGTGTGCTAGTTTGGTTTCTTAGAGAGTGGTGGGGGGTGACGGAATTTTTCTCACTTATATTTTCTGTTTTTTCTTTTTCGGTTTTCTTGATTTTCTCATCTTCATCTTCAGTTTCTTCTTCATCTTTGGAGTCATTGTTGTTCTCAATGTCTATAATTGTATTTCCATTTGAAGACTCTTCATCTGTGTTGGGGTCTTCTTGGTTGTCTTTTTCTATTGAGTTTATTGACATGTTTGGGTACAGTTTTGCAGAGTCTGGAACTTGTGGAACCTTGACTTCAGCGATGTTGTTGGCCTTAAGCATGTTGTTGAGGCTCTCTTCGTAGGATCCAGGTTTTATTACATTATTTATATGTGCATGTATGACACTTGTGATGATTTGTTGTACTATTTGGTTGTTGAAGTTAGGTGAGTAAGCAGCTTGGTTGAGTGTGGGAGTTGTTGCTGTTGTTGCTCTTGCGTAGTTCTGGGAGCGGTTCGCGAGTGCTTGTTTTTGTTCTCTCTTATTTCTTTTCTTAATGGGCATTTGTAGGCTAGGGTCCTGTGTGGGCCACTACAGTTAATGCATCTTTTATTATCACTTTTACATTGTTCCCATTTGTGGTTCCACCTCTTCCTCCTTTATATATAGCCGCGTGAAGCCGCAGGCATCTGGCATCAATCACCTGACGTCATAGGGTATCGACCAATCAAATAGTGTTTTTCTCCCTTTAGATGCCACTGCCCAGATTCCATTGGTTGCATTGCCTTTTGTGTGCATCAAATCTAGTGGAATCGTCAGGCTATGGAATCAATTCCATCCAGTGGAATCGATTCCATCAGTTCTGTGGCGGAATCGCTGGCATTGGTCTAATAGAACTGATTCTTGTGATACTGTGAACTAATCATTAAGTCAGTGTGATCTCACTGAATGTTTCACTTTGTGTCTCACAACACAAAGGGGCAGTCAGAACATGCCCTCAAAAGACAATTCTCTTCTTTCATACAAAACTACATGCACCTAAGCTCCATGAAGGACCTACTCGTCCAGTACTACCTCAAGGGTCATTCGAGACTGATATGTTAGCAGGGGAAGAGGCATTGTGGTCCACTTTTCTCTCCTTTCCTTCTTTCTCACCATCATCTTCCTCTTCCTCTACCTCCTCTCCTTCTGTTTTTTTCCTTTACCATTTCCTTTGATGTATTTTCACTCAAAATTTATAACTAAATATAACGATTCTGATTCTTGCACTAGCCTTGAAGTTGCATTCTGGGGAGGGGACCATAAATGTTCCCAGGTCGGACTGTTCTACCGGTTTTAACCCTAAATGTCTTGAAACCACCCTTAATTTTTCTTTATTGATTTTTATAACATTCGCAGTCTTAGATTTAAAATTCAAGCCCCTTTTTTTTCTGATCCCTCTTGCTTTTTCTATCCTTATCTTCGTTCTATGTGCGTAACAACTTAATTCGCTCTCATGCACAAGGTCTTGAATATTCCCAATTTACCACCGTGTGGCTATGACTTCAGTCATTCTCTAACTAAATTAATTTGTGTTGTATATCTCTCGCTTTAAACACAGGTATCTGAGACAAGTGATAACAGCCTCTTTTCTGTTCCCTCCTACGCAACAACTTAATTTGCCCTCATCCATATGACTTGTATCTTTTGAGTTTTCCACCGTCTGGCTATGACTTCAGTCATTCTCTAACTAAATTTATCTACAGTGTATATCTCTCACCTCATACACAGGTGTATGAGATAAATTAAAATAACCCCATTTCTGTTCCCTTCTATTTTTCTATCCTCATCTTCGTTCTATGTGTGTAACAACTTAATTTGCTCTCACGCACACGGTCTAGTATACCGCTCACCTAATTCTTGTAACTTTAAGAAATCCTTTGATTACTTTAGTTTGCACTGATCTATCTTCATTATTAATAAAGTTTTTAGAGTACATGAACGCTACATGGATAAGGTCCGAGATTATGGCCTCCCAAAGATTACTGTTTGCTATGAGTATGAGAATTAAAAATTATGTTAAGGTTGGCATTGTAAATTCAATTTGAAAGCATGTTAAGGCCAAATAATTCTTATTCTCTTATGAAACTATTGTATAATGTGGCAAGACATGTAACACTCCATGTAGCCTACAGCTATTGAAAATAAAATGATAGAAAATTTAAGTGTTGCACCACCACAAAAAAAAAAAAAAAAAAAAAAAAAAAAATGGCATTGTAAATTCAATTTGAAATATATATATATATATATATATATATATATATATATATATATATATATATATATATATATATATATATATATATATATATATACCAAGCAACATGGAAAACTAATCAAACTGGGATGACTTTCTTAAGGCAACATTAGGTGAAAACCTGCATAGGCTGTTTCTCATTTCGTTGCTGTGAATACGTGAATCTCCTTTTTTTTTTTTTCATCAAAACTTCTACATTACTATTTATTGATGTTTTAATTTATGTTTCATTTTAGCCGTGTTTTGTATCTTTGTATTTGTTTTAAAGCTTTTATAACTTAATTTCTTAAGTATATTCAAAAGTTGATAAATAATTTAAAACTATATATCATTTAGATGCATGACTTTTATTATTTCAAAATCTTTTGTTCATATTATTGGTCCATGAATCTCGAAAGGAGTGAAGCCTTTCAAAGTAGAGCATTTTCTGTC